>NC_134826.1:38582114-38895279 GCF_004210375.1 Tachypleus tridentatus
CGTCGTCTTCTTTTATTTTTATCTTTTAAGCCCTTACATTAGGAAACTGTTTGGTCAGCAGCCTCGGTTTCTCAATTACTTGAAACTTACCCAGGAGTTGGCGGGAGAGTTAGGATAACTAACTGCTGATTATTGGATAAGGTAGAGTTTTAGTTTCATTTATTTCTGGGCAATAAATCAGCAGCCATCATTTTCACAAAATAACTTTCTTATACAATATTCATACTGATATACTCAAAATTAATCTGATTATAATAGTAATGTCTTTCTTTTACGGCCTGGTCGACTCGCAATCTGCTTGTCGCGAGTTGATATCCCATCACCAAACATACTCGCTGTTAAAGCTGTGGGGGCATAACAATGTAACGGTCAGTAAACGAGTAGCGCAAGAGTTGGCGGAAGGTGTTATGGACTAACTGCATTCCCTCTTGTCCAGTGGTTTTCAACCGTTCGAAATCCTTGGAACTCTTCAACAAACCAAATCATAATCTTCAAGTTCCTCCATAGACATCCAGGGGTTCCACAGAACCTTCTGAGTTTTTCCATAGATATTTAGTGGTTGCACAGAACCTTCGAATTCCTCCTTAGACATCTAAAGTTCTACAGAACGTTGGAGTTCCTCCATAGATATCCAGATGTTCCGCGTAACCTTAATTCAAATGAGCTGTTCTATTCCAGCACTGCTAAATTAGGCCCGGCATGGCCAGGTGGTTAGAGTGCTAGACTCGCAATCGGATACTCGCAGGTTGGAATCCTCGTCACATCAAACATATTCGCCCTTTCAGCCGTGGGGCGTTATATTGTGACGATCAATCGAAAATTGACATTACCTTGCTACAGGAGTTCAGACAGAAAAACATAGTAGATTTCCCAACTCCAGAAATATCAACTTTAACACCAGACCTCCTTAACAATCATCAGAAATTTGAACCAATGACTAACCAATCCATATCACCAGAAGCACCATGAAGTATCCAAGCTGGTTCAATGCTCACTTGACCTTTGAAAGAAATTTCAACTAACAGCTAGTTTAGTTACCATATCCATATGATGAGATGGTTAAATACCTACAGTCACGTCTTTTGTAATCGAACTCGTAACATTCATTAAGTTATGTAGCCACACCTTAAATGACAGCAACAACTTCTACAAACTAAAGATTAAAATGATCATTTCTATCGTCTGGGTCCATAAAAAATGTATCTGGTCCAGATGAAAATTATTTCCTATATAAACGGATAGGATGATGAATAGTGAACATAAGTACGAGTCCCAAAGAGGTGTCACGAACTACAGGATGAATACTTTGAATGTTTTGCTCAGTCTAGAAATGTCTCGAAAAACCGAGAATTGGGTCAGCTCATTAATGTCATTCTAAACAAAATTATAAACACGAGACTAAATCATTGTAGAAGAAAAATTTAAAAGTAGTTTAAATATTAGTAGAAATCGAAATAAAAATCCATTAAAGTTCACGTCATTTTATTTTTTTTAAATTTCATTCAATTTTTTATAATTTCGCGCAAAGCTACACGAGGGCCATCTACGCTATCCGTCCTTAATTTAGTAATGTAAGACAAGAGGGAAGGCAGGTAGTGATCACTATCCACTGCCAACTCTCGGGCTACTCTCTTACCAACGAATAGTGAGATTGAACATCACATTATAACTCCCCCACGGCTGAAAGGGTGAGCATGTCTGGTGTAATGAGAATTCGAACCCGCGACCCTCAGATTACGAGTCGAATGCTTTAACCCACCTGGCCAAGATAACGTCAAATACCTGAAAATAATTGGTCAAAATAATAGGATAATTACAAACGTTAATGTTAATATTAACTCAGATAGTAACTATAAGTACGTCTTAGAGGACTAAAAAAATGTTCAAACAAATAAATTGTGCAGTATCTCAAAAGTACCTAATACTGAATTATTTCTGAAGTACTGGAATACTGCAACTAATTATGTTAAGTACTGATAAGAGCAGTGCTTCACTAAAAATATTCCAACCGCCTGAAAAAGAATTTAAAGGATGCTGTTACTGTCGTACGCATCAAAGACACTGTATTCACCATCCATAACTGAAACTAATTAATTAAAAAATGACGAAAATCCTCAAAATTGAAGTTCCGTGCAATAACCTAATTACAAGAATGTATGAAACTGGCGATTCTAGTGCAGACAAGAAAATACAATGAACTTAAACATCAACATTGTAAATGTGTCATGTTATGAAGAAGCAAGTTACAACTCTAGACAGTACTGTCCCATAGTGACACAGCGGTATGTCTGCGAAATGACAATGCTGGAATCCGGCTTTCAAAACCATTGGTTTGTTTTGAATTCTGCACAAAGGTACACGAGGCCTATATGTGCTAGCCGTCCCTAATTTAGCAGTGTAAGACTAGAGGGAAGGCAGCTAGTCATCACCACCCACCGCCAACTCTTGGATTACTCTTTTATCAACGAATAGTGGGATTGATCGTAACTTTATAACGCCCCTCGGCTCAAAAGGGCGAGCATATTTAGTGCGACGAGGGCGATCCTCGGATTACGAGTCGAGTGCCTTAATCACCTGGTCATGCCGAGCCTGAAACCATTGATGGGCAAAGCACAGATAGCCCATTGTGTAGTTCTGTACCTAGCTACAAACAAACAAACGAATTAGAGTTCTATACAAAATAAACAGCACCGAAAATCTAAACAATGTAAACAAACAACCTTACCATAGAATATGACGTCGAGATGACGACTACGTTAATTAAAAATGAAGCAATGTGCAACAGTAACCTAAAATAAAATACGCCACACAGAATAAAAGACTGCATTCCCAATTCGCTTGAATCAGACCCATCTAACAGGTCAACACCTTGATGTCTAGCTCATCACGTCTGTCTCGAATCTCGGACCCTTGATATACAGCCTCACAAGCTAACCAGTAAGCCACATTCGGTTCCAAATGTTCATTTCCAACAGAGGAAATTTTCATCCACCAGATTTAGTTTATTGTCTAATTACGGTCTTTGAAATCTAGCACTACGACAACAACTTTAGGATCATCCGAATTTAAGAGCGAAGAGGCAGTGATGGTTTGTAACTTGTCGAAACGATTTTTTTCCATTTTTAGGTCAAGTTTTGGAATATTTAAGTATCTGTAACTGTGTTTTACAACTTTGGTGAACAAGTACATGTTTTAGTGTTTAAACAACATAAACGTTAAAACACCAATATAATTTAGCATTTCACACAAAAAAAAAAGCGTGTGGAAAAAATTTGGTTTATATACAAAATAATGAGTGCCAAATCTTAAAATAATGAACGAATCAGGATTCCAACAACAATAGTTAATGAATTTTATCATCATATTAGCATTGAGGTTCTGTCAGCATGTAGATTAAGGATAAATACAGGACAATTTAAACATAGAATTCTGAAGCAGTAAGTTTAAGAATACTTGGAAATCAGAATATTTTGAGATGATGCCTGTTTTAATATCTGGAATTTCAGTATCTTCAGTTGGATTTTGTAACGACCAAGTAGTAGTTCTTAGCATCATTTCGGTATTTACAATATATCAAGTTCGTATTTTCCAACAAGTCATTGAGTCGTTCTAAATCCCATAAAGTCCAATTTAAACATATCAGTAAATTAAAATATCATTCGTACATTTAACTTTTTACTGGATAACTCTGCTTTTAGTATAATCCATTTATTTGGTTCTCATATGCCCATTTTATTCAACTATTATTCTCAAGAATATTCAATAGAATTACAATTTTTTTTCTCACGATCCATTTAAAAAACTGTTTCACTAATCTTAATGTATACTTCATCAAACATAGCACTGTTTTGAAGAAAGACGGTAATTCCATTTCTAATAACTATATAGCCTGGATCAAAGTATTATTCATTTTAAAAAGTCCATAAAATCTTGAAAAAAGCCCTGTAGTTTTTAGTTTATATCATGTTTGATGACTCAAAATTAGACACACGTTGTCACAATCGATTGGCAGTCTGTGTTTTACTTCTTTTATCATGCTTAGGTGGTCTTAAGGTTATTTTCATTTTATAAATAAAATTTTTACTTTCTTCATAATCTTACTTAGGAATATTTATTTTAATTTATCAGAGATAATCAAAATGATACAATCTGATCCAGTCAGGCCCTAACAAGAAGAAATAAATTAGATCAAAAGATTTTTTACTCAACTGGAAAATTTCTTTCAAACTATTTTGTTTCAATGTTTAGTAGACTGGTTTATAATTTGAAACCATATTAAATAGAATCCCATAACACAAACAACTGAGATCTGTAGTTTTATAGCCTAATGTTAAGCTCAGCTGTGTTAATATTTTTCACCAAATTTTTGTTTATAATGTATGTAGCTACAGAAGTGGTTGTTTTGTGCACAACCATCATAAATAAACTTGAACTGACAGACCAGAGTTCACTTGTTTTTAGCACAAAGCTACATGATGGGATATCTGTGGTCAGTCCAAGATTTTGTACTATAAGTCTCTAAACTCATCACTGACCCATTTGGGTCAAAAGAGTAGAAGGAAGGCCTATGACCAACAGCACCCACATCCAGCTCTTGGATTACTCCATCTGGCAAAGTTTGGTTTTTGACCATCACTGATCAAGCATAACCACAGACCTACAGTGTGAAGCATATTTCTGTGGTAACTGACCATAAGTCATAATTCCTTAAGAATCACAGACTAAGTACAGTAGCCCTTTAGAATACTAGGTCTAAAAAATCATGCAACCATTAAATTTCATTATATTAATTTTTTTTCTGTCTTTCAACAAAATAACTTGCAAAGCCAATACTTTATTATTTCCAAGCAGAAAAGTGTGTTCACTGTGTGCTTTCAGTTTCAAATAAATAAATAGTTGCTTAAACAAAAAAATAATGCTTTTATTCTTAGTCAGTAAATAGTATAAATTTAAAAATAGACAAAGATCTTAATTTTTATAAATAAGCAGTATATTAAATAAATAAAACTTGAAAATACCCCTTAGAGCAAAAAAATTGTTTTGACAGCCTAATACAAACATTTACCTGACCAAAATGAGAAACAACAGATATTTACTTGATGTTATAAATCTTAGTGAAGAACAGAGAATACAAAGCTTCCAATTAGATGTTAATTAAACCAAAATTAAGAATAAATATTTCTCTTTCTTGCTTCTGAAGTTTATATAACATGCTGTGTTGTATTATACAGCACATAATTCTTCTCATGATTTATGACACGTTGACGTCTTACACTGATGTCACAAAAGTACAAATTGCTACTTTAAGTGTCCCTTGTGCAATATCATTTTACTGTCCACTAACTGACTGACAGACAGACAATACACTACTGTAAAGTAGTTTAAGTGGTTAAAACAACTAATTCCATCAGACAGCCTTTGCTCCCCCCCTGAAAAACAAGTTTTTTTGTTCTTGCTGTTGATTGACAGCTACAACATAACTTTTCCTTTTCATCATACTTCACTATAATATTTATACTAATATCTGTTTTAACTATTATGGCCAATCACAAAATTAGAAACTGGGAGACTTAAAAAATTCCAATTTTATTAACTATAATAGATCTGGTCTCAAGGTTGGAGGTACCAAAGTTCCTTTCCATCATTTTTTTTCCTTGTCTAATCTAAAAGTACAAATTTCTAAACTATATGTATTTTAATACCTGACATGAAACAAATTAATAAACTTGATTACAATTATTCAAGTAAAACATTTTCAACGTACAATACACATCAAACAAACAAGCTATAAACTAATTTTTTGAAGAACCAACAAAAATGATTAATTTTACATGTTTGTCTTTAAACATCGCCTTCAAATTGTTAAGGTATTAAAATACATAACCAACCAACATGAAAGATCAAGTGCTTCATATCATGGTTTTATTCCACATTTGTCTTTACCAGTCACCAACATGTAAAACATTAAAATTACTATCTACTATTCATATTTATAAACATAACATATGAAAAGTCATATGTTTAATATCCATGCTTCTGTAAACAAGATAAATCCATCGTTACTTACTAGTAGAAACAGGAAATTAACTATAATAGATTTAATATTATTTTAATATACATGTTTGTTACAGTTTAATTACATTTTGAAATGTACGTAACTTACACTGTTAATTGGATATTGCATAAGTCTTGCCTGTTCTGTAAATTTGTAGAATATTCTCAAGAGTAAGAATCAACAATATATGTTTTATGAAAGCACTAACGCAACTTAGAATATTTTTGGGCCAACTAAAAATTCTAGAACTTTACACCTAAAGATTACATCTAAACGTGCCAAGAGAAAGTAGAAAAATATTGTTTTATCACTACAGTCAGTATACTATAAGCTTTAAAAAAGACACAACTGTGATAAATACTTAGTAACTGGAAAACTACAGATATTTGACCAGAAACATTTATATATTTTGAACGCTTCAAACATTAGTATTTCTACAATGACATTAAATATCTTCTTCAGTAAAAAGTGAGCTAGTAAGCAGAATGAGGCCAGCCAAGAATAGACAATTAGCTAGCTTAAGAAGTGTAAAAATATCAACTCAGAATTAATTCGCTTGTCGTGGGCCTAAACAATCAATAAAAGACAGAGTATTATTTGAAAGTTCATATCTTTTATTTATATATGTCAGTAAAACCTGTCTAAGCCAGATATATGTATATATATATATATATATACAGTAAAACCTGTCTAAGCCAGAAACTGCATAGGGTGGAAACCTATACAAGCCAGAAATATTAAAATTTTGCAGCATTATCTTTAAGATTTCTCTTATAAAAGGCCTTCTAATGGGCAGAACCTGCATAACACGAATAGAACACTATCTTTCACCTACCTCATCTCTCGACAAGTAGGATTAGAATCTGAGTAAGGCAGCAAAAATGTTTTTGATTAAATGTTAATTTCTCATTTTATTAAATTTTAAATATTAATATATTCTTGTTTAATTAATAATTTGTTTAAATATTAATAAATTATCAGACATTTTGTTACACTAAGTATTGGTTAAATATATTCTGTTCTTTTTTCTACCATCATTATTCCAGAGGTCTCTATTCAAAAAAACGATTGACTGTACTTTTGGTCGCATTTGCTGATGGAAAACTAGAGAAACCATGGATAATAGGTAAAAGTGAAAATCTGCACTGTTCCAAAAACTTAAAGAATCAACTTCCTGTGAAAAGGAAAGCAAATAATACAGTGTGGACAACAAATGCTATATTCAAGGAATATTTGAACAAATTAAACAAAAGAATGGAACAAGAAAATAGGAATGTTCTACTTTTCTTAGATAATGTAACTTGTCACCCAAAAGTTCAACTTTCAAATGTTCATTTAGTCTTTCTACCTCCATGTACAACATCAGTTCTACAGCCACTAAATAATGGAATTATACAGTGTATAAAATTGAAATACAGAAAATTGATGCTTCAGCATATTATTGCAAACATGGATGACTGTAAGACAGCATCTAAAATGACCATGAAAATTGATATGTTAGATGCAATTGCATTTTTAAGTCATTCAATCAAATGGGTAAAAGATGAAAGCGTAATAAAGTGCTTTTAAAACTGTGGAATTATTCTTGATAACGGTGGAGATTATGGAGAAGTTTGTTATGATGATTCTAGTGAAATCCAAACTCTGATTGAGAAGATTGATGCAGATGATTCTGTGAATGCAGAAAGTTTTGTGAACATTTACATGAATGTTTTAACGGAAACTGATGAAACTGATTTAAAATCTATAATAGAATTGCAAGACGGTAACAGTGTGAGAGATTCAGAAGATAAACAAAATGGAAAAGATAGTGAAAAAACAGAAATTCCTTCTTCATCGCAAGTGTCAAGTTATATTAACACTATTAAATTATATGCAAAAATGAAGGGGTAAAATGAACTTGTGAAATGGCCATAGAATTAATATTCTCTTTTAACTGCACGAGAAAGCCCATTAAAAAACTAAAACAGTTGATATTAAACACTTTCTCCAGATAAATGTAAGATTTTGTGTACTTATGTATATTTTGAATGTCTATTTTTGTTCTTATTCTAACAAACATATTATAAACAGTATAATAACTTTCTTCATAAACATCTTACTTTCCTTGAGTCAACTAAGTATAATGTTCCGCTCAAAAATTATATATAATTAAGGAAATGCATGTTCACTGTCCAAGCCAGAAAAAAACTGCTTAAGCTGGAAATATTACTCTGTCCTGTGTGATTCCACATATGTTCTTATTCTGACAAACATATCATAAACAGTATAATAACTTTCTTCACAAACATCTTACTTTCCTTGAGTCAACTAAGTATAATGTTCCGCTCAAAAATTATATATAATTAAGGAAATGCATGTTCACTGTCCAAGCCAGAAAAAAACTGCTTAAGCTGGAAATATTACTCTGTCCTGTGTGATTCCACGTTAAGTTTTACTGTACATACCATTATTTGTAAAATAAATGTTTGTAATAATCATTTTATCAATTGTATTATTGTTTGTATATCACTATACAACAATTTTTTTGAAAAGTTTTGCTTCCTGAAAAGTTTTTGCTGATTGTGACAGGTACCTGGTGGGTATACCCAAATATAGTTTTGGTTTTGCTTCATCACGTAGGAACTCTGAGAAATAGATAGTTAACTATTTACCGGCAATAATGTATTTAATTGCGTTTATGTTTCTAATACACTATTAAGTTCAACATAATTAAAGGTGTTTTGCTCCTGATTTTCATTTGTATTCAATGTCTGGTGCATCACATTGCAGTGTCCACCAGTAGTCACCAGCATTGACGGATTCCAGTAGCCCTGATATCATTTTTTCATTGTAGCAATGTCCTGGTGAAACTGAAGATTTTGATGAAATGGTACATGATGGGCAAATTTGGATGTGATTTCGTGATCAGCAGCCAAAAATCTATAAGGAACATCCAACAGTGTTCAAGAAGCAAAAACTTTGTTGTGCAGTGTATTCAAATATATTTAAGTTAAAAAAGAAAATTTCGTGTATCAATCTTGCTGACAAATATCATAAATCTGATACCTATGCACATTCAATTATCTTCAAAATTAAAATTTCCAGCCAATTGAAATTGCAATATGTAATATAATAAATCAAAGATTCATCTGAGATCAATAATAACAAGTAACATAACTCATATGGACAAATGTAATATCATAATATGGTTAAATGTAACAACTGGTATTTTCTTTGAAAAACAACTACAAAAATATCCTGCTACGGAGGGAACAATTAACAGTCAAAACTCCTAAATAAGCAAACAAGAGTAAAATCAAATTGGTACAATAACATTAACAACTGTTTTTAAAATGGAATCACGTCAGGATAATAAACAATATTTATAAAGGTTATCTAAAAAAAATATGACTAATACTTGATACCTAAAAATAAAAGTTGAATATGAATGGCATATTTTGTGAAAAGAAAATCCTGTGTCTGTCTGAGGTTCATTGTTATCTGTTACAAGAAAGACTGTACTCTGAAAACATCAATAATTCTACATACATTTTATTACTCTATTATTGAAACAAAGAAAACAAACCAGTAGAGTTTTTTATATGAATGAGTCTTAACCTTCCTTTTTTATTAACACCACAGGAACTATTATATGAAACAACTTCAGATATATGCAACAGATTGAAATGTTATATACATTATCTTTGTCACAAAACTCTATTAAAATAATGTTACTGGTAATTTTATTCTTACTTTGTCAGAACTTCCAACAGTTTACACAAACTGTAGATCCCTGCAAAACACCATTGAATTTTACAGATCACTGCATCAAGAAATGCAAATTCTGATGACTTTTAATGTGTTTTTTTTTTAAATATAGTTTTACCCCATTGAACAACATTACTATGAATTTAAAAAAAAAGTAGTTTTTAATGAAGTTCTCATTAATTTCTCAGCTCTTGCTGAAAGTTTATTTCAGGTTTTTTTGTTGTTAATAAAATCATTGTTTCATATATTATAACAATACCTTGATTAGTTTACATTTTATTGGGATTATAAAAATTTAAAGTAAAAGAAAGTAAACACCTAAGTCTTTTTAATAGACCAGCCATTATGAAGTTATTCTTTAAAATTATGAGCACGTGTGTGTGTATGTGTGTTTGCACACACACATTGTAAAACAAAACAGTCTACAGTTTTACAAAGAATTTTAATGTTAACCTCAGTTCAATAGCACCTATTTTTAGCACTACAATGTATGATAATAGAATACAAGATGTTGCATCAAATCTGAAATGAAGTTCAGAAAATTTTTAAGAACTTTACTTAAAGCAAAAAATTAATTACCATTACCACTTATACAATCAGAGATTCTGGTCAAGAAAGTTATTACAGCAACGGATACACTGTTCATACACCCTCTCAAATCCTTTATCTCCTCGATCCTGTATAACAAAAAGGTTTTTCTTCAATTAAAAATAATCAATATAAACCATAAACCAAAAATATTTTATATCAATCTCAACCACAGGTATAACAACATTTTTTTATCTTAAAATATTATCTCTGTACAGATGCATTAAAAAAGACATTTTCTGACATTGTGAATATCTAGAAACACTTAAAACTGTATCTTTACAGTTAAGACATACATCTCTCTTTACTAGGAATGAAGATTTTTTGTTCAATTACAAGATGTGTAAAATGGATTAAGTACACTTTTAGATTCAGCGCCAATTCTAAATATAAAACTTAAAGTTGAATCTCCAAAGCACAAAATCAAGTCAATAATATACAGTCTATAGTATTAGCAGCCTTCTTTAAAGAACTGGTAAGTTATTTCAGATACTTACAAATTTTCTTTAGAGTGTAAGTGTGTTGGCATGAAGTTTAAGTAGCTGTGCATACCTTAACAAAACCTGTGTTGTATCACATATTTTCCAATATAGATCATCAACTCTATTCTGTACCTTGTGTGTAAATGGCAATACTTTATCTTATCTTGTGATATGCCAGAAACAGAGTAATACAAGTTTCATGGCTCCCTGCAAACTTTCCCATTATTCCCTTTTCGTATCCAATTTATTAAAGTACTATGAGCTCTCCACACAACAGGGGCAGTAGTTACATCTCTAAGCAGTGAAGAAAGTAGGCACACAAAACTTTGCTCATTAATGCATTCTAATGAATTACTTCTTGTTGAAGTGAAATAGACAATAACAGAAGCAGTTATGAAAACAAAAAAATGCACACAATAAGTTGTTACATAGGGATGTTATAGACGAGGTAATCAACGCTACAGACCAAAGTCAGTTGCCCAAACAATCACCCACATCTAACTGTCAGTTGGTAACTACTTTTTTTTTTTATAACTAGATACTATTTGCTAACTAGTTTATTATGTTTTAGCTACTGATCTATTGTCATCTTCAGGACAGTACAAAGAAAACCTTCTATGTTAGTAGTGGCCATGAATGGATCCTAGATCCTCTTCATATAATGTCCAGTACTTTGTCCATTTGAACAGAGCCTCTTCCATAAGAACTTAAATCAACAATTTCAGTGTTTCCATAAGGGTTAACCCTATTCTACTAACTTTTTAAGTCAATTGACTGAATCTGCTGTCAGTTAGGCAAACGTAGAAGGCACTTTTTTTAATCTTCCTGTTTTACCATTAGATTTTAATTAATTAATTTTATCACCTTCTTCAATGGCATGAAGAGCTATTGGAAATAAATCAACATTACTTGTGGGTCTATTATACTCCTAATTCTAACTTATATTTGTCTTCTTATTTCTAGGAATGTTATAACTAATGTTTTTCCTCTCTACTGGGGCTGCAAGTTGATTAGTGGATCTAAATTTGACTACAAAAGCTTCTGTTCATATATTTTCAGAGATCCCTGACATAGGAAAATACTAACTATTATTGATGTCAGTAATTTTCTCCTATTTATTCTTAGTGTTTACCTTCTTTATCCAGTGTGCTGAGTATTGGTTGGGTTTATTCCTTCCAAATTTCTTCAGCATAGTTATAACACAACTAGATATTAAGTAGTCTAGTGATTCCTGTATTACTTTGAGGAGTGGCGTGATTCATAATTACGGTACTTATCCACATCTGTGAGTTACTTGTAAGCTCCTGTGCTACACAAGTTACACGTTTCAGTAACAATCCTGCCAAAAAATGAAAACTTGTTCTCTAGTTCTGTTTGCATTGTGAATTGTATTGAAGGATGTTGTCTGTTCAGGTGGTTTATTGATTATTGAATCTTATCTTTAATTTGCAGCCTTGTTACAAATGCATGGTCAATATGTCAGAACCAAATTACAGTGCAGAGAGAGACAGTGTTAACTCTGAAATGTTCCCTGTAGAGGTCTCCAAATACTTATGATAGGAGTGGACCCATGTCCAAGCATTCTTTTTGTTGGTAGTATTCAGTTAAATTGACAAATTTAATCGAGATAAATCCCAGACAAGTGGATAATGCACAAAATATTCTACCAAGACCTAGGATCAAATCACTATCAACACAAAAATACTTTCTCGTTACTTCCCTATCAAAGGCTGTAGATTAGTATCTAGAATATACAATAAAATCAAATTAGTATCTGATTATAGAAAAACTAGTTACAAATAAACATATTTGGTCATGTAAGCTAATAACACCATAATAAAGACTAATATTTTATCACTACAACCTCATGAACATATTTAAGCAAGAAACAAAGATATAGCTCCTATCCAAATGAGTTCACTAGCATCAATTTTGTCCGATTTGTGTTTTTTTAGAATTAAGCACAAAGCTACACAAAGAACTATCTGTGCTCTGCCCATGATGAGTATCAAAACCCAGTTTCTTGTGGTGTGAGTTCACAGACACGATGCTATGCCACTGGGTATCCAATGCTTTTCTAAATACAGGTACATACACATATTTTGTTCATTCTCATATACAAGATAAAAAAGAAATTGTGACTTTTAAAAACCTGCAAACAGGAATTGTATTAAAAGTAAGGAAACAAGTTAGGAGGAGATCCTGCAAACATTACTTAAACTATAAACCTCTGTTTTGGCTCAATCCTGCTATTTAGAATTACATTTGGTGAAGTAAAAATAGGGATTTGTAGTTTGATAATCTCTATAGTATCTTTTGCCTTATTTCCTTGTTTGTTTTTTACAATCCCTGTTTACAGGTTTTATCTTGTTTGCTGACTTTCCTTATAGTCAACTATTGGTGAAGGATTACTTGATATTGTAACTACCTTTAAGCATTGTATTAGAAATAAATACATAAATAGTAGTTAGCTGATATACTTCATGATGATTTACTATAGCTGTTGACTAATTGAGCACATTAGTTTGATATGTAAAATGTTAAGCTGCAGCAGCAGAGTGTCATGGAAATTTGTTTAAGGATACTGTATGCATTTATAGTATCTGTGTAACTGAATCCTTTATATATAGTGCACAGCAAATACATGTGTAGACTAAGCACAACCCCAGATAAGTATATATAAAATTTAACTTGTAGAAAAATGTCATTTTAATTAAACGTGTACCTATAAAATGTCATTTTAATTAAACGTGTACATATAAAATGTCATTTTAATTAAACGTGTACATATAAAATGTCATTTTAATTAAACATGTACATATAAAATGTCATTTTAATTAAACATGTACATATAAAATGTCATTTTAATTAAACGTGTACATATAAAATGTAATTTTAAATAAACTTGTGTGTCTTTAAAGTAATTACTTTTTAAAGTAAATAATAAATTTTAATACCACAAATTGATATTTTTATTGCTCCTTCATTTCACACACAAGGATTGACTCAGCATCGACCGTATAGTGTACAAAGAAAAGAGTATCTACAGGATGCAATCATCTAATGCTTATTTATTATTGGCTGGTAATTTTGTTTCACCCTGTACTTAAGCATTTTAAAGAAACACCAGATATTTTGTAAGAAATCTAACAGTAAGGGGTAATGATAACATTGTTTACACCACAATTAAAGGTTTTTAGCTTACATAAATAATAGTAGAAATAAACCAATCTTTAAATATTCATACACCTTTTGCAGTACCTTATTTAGTATTCTACAAAAGGTTTGGGTGCAATACACCAAGCTGCTTTTGCTGTAGACTGGCAAGAGAATAAGAAAATGAATTGCAAACAAGGTGTTTTAAACACATTTCCTTAAGTCTGTCAGAATGATTTATGTGTGTATACAACCTCAGCAATGAATAGTAAAAGTTTTAAAGTGTTGGTCAGACTGAATCCTTACTGTCTAAGGTGTTTTTGCCCAAACTTTCATTTAAAGTTTTGTACAATTCCTTGCTTTCCCTATTATGAACCACTGTCATGATTTGTGATAAATTCATAAAATATGTACTACTATATTCAAACAAATTGGAAAATTTGTGACTTTTAAAACTAACTTACAATATGCAAGGTGGGAGCATAGCTGATGACTGAGTATCATTTACTAACAGCATAATTATAATTTATAACACATACATATTCAAAGAACTAGAATGGAAAACATTTTTGACACACACATATACCATTTTTACAGTTTACTTAATTTGTGTATTCACACAACTTATGAAATATTTGAGAATAAAAACCAAAAGATTTATGAATTTTTTAGAATCACTTGTTTATACAATATTCATTGTAAGAAACACACCACAAAATCATATCAAAGCCATAAGAATAGTATAATGAAGTTAGCATGTTATGAAATCTATTCTAACACAAATATGCATCTGCACTGTAACTATTAGCTTTCACATTGCACACGAGTATTTTTTTTATCTATTATTAAACATAAAGGTACAAACATAAACTACAGAAACATTATAAAAACTATAAAATTTTGCTACCACACTTCAACTAGTTTTATAAAAGTGATGCCTCACATTAATTTTTTCAACTAATAAAAACAAAATTACTTTTTAACAACATAATAGACAATGTTCATTATATACACATACAGTTACAACAGAAGGTGTTCGTACCCTTGCATCGTGAGTAGGTTTTTCCTCGTAACTTTCAGAAGTATCATGATTAGGATAATGAAAGTAAAGTGTATTATAAATATTACACTAACACACATCTACATAAATTTTTATGTAAACTGAACAACAAATAAACTGTTTATAAATAAATAACCAAACACAGGAGGAGCAGAAAGTGTTCGTGCATCTACTTTAATGGTCAGGTGAATTACTTGGTGCAATCTCTCCTCATAGCTCTCCATGATCATTTGACAGTACTCGACTGGTATTTTCTTCCATTCTTCTTTACAGAAGACCTCCAACTCTTGCAAGTTTTCGGATAACGCTGATGAACCCTGGTCTTCAACTCATGCCAAACATTCTCAATTGGGTTGAGATCGGATGACTGCGATGGCCACTCCAGAACACTTATATGGTTCCTCTGCAACCAGGATTGCACATATTTCAATGTGGGCTCAGGGTCATTGTCATGCTGGAAGATCCAGTGACACCCAACCCACAAGTTCTGAGAATCATTCTTGATATAAGTGCCTAATATATCAATGTACTCTTCGTTTTTCATGATTCCGTTGATGCGGTGAAGGCTGCCTACAGCAGAAGAGCTGAAGGAACCCCATAGCATAATCGAGCCACCTCTGTGTTTAACTGTAGGGACGGTATTCTTTGGAAGATTTCATTCCTTCTTATGGAAAATATTGCGAACATCATTGTGGCCGAAAAGCTCGATTTTAGTCTCGTCTGACCAAAGAATACTCTTCCTATAGGTAAAGGATTTATCTAAATGCTTTATTCCATACCTCAATCGTATTTTTAAATGATCAGGCTTTAAATATGGAGTTCTATGAGGACGGCATGCTTTGAACCCAGAAGGGCATAATACATTCGTAACTGTAGAGGTGCTTACTTCAACCCCAGTTTCCCTTACCATTTTCTGTATGTCATTACGTGTTAAACGAGGGTTCCTACTAACTTCTCTGAGAACCTTCCCTCTTGGTTCTCTCTGGAATTTTGGTGGAGCATCTGGAACGAGGGAGGTTAACATTTGATCATGTAAGCTTAAACTTGGCAATTATGCTCTGAACAGTAGATTTCGGCACATTAAGTTGTGTAGCAATACCGGAAAGAGACACACGACTAGTATTTTACAATAATTCGTTTTTTTAAATTACTAGACAGTTGTTTCCTGTTTGTCATGACAACTAAGCAGATAATGACAGAGACAGCACTAAATTGCCAGAAGTAAATTTGTTGCTGACTAAATTCCAATAATTTAGGATGTAGGAGTATGAACACTTTCTGTTGTAACTGTACATGGATACTCATACACATAAAAACTATTTTACCTTGTGGTTAAAACACAAAAAAAAATACAAAACACATGAAATACAACTAGATATTTTCAAACACTTCTCAAAATTATATGGTATTTTACGTTTTACAGATTTATTGTCGTACATTCTTTTTAATATTGATATTCAAGTTAAATTTGTATTTAGAAATGTACATAACTTATACTGTTAAATGTGAATTGCAAAATCCCAACTTATTCACTAAAATTGTAGAAGATTCTTGAGTGTAAAAATCAACAGCATGTGTGGTCATAAACACTATTATATTGTCTATATTGTTGGTCAGCCTGAAATTTCTAGAACCTCCACTTGTGCCTATAAATATACCAACACCATGGACCAAGAGACAGTATATATTATTGGTTTGCTATAGTTCATATACTATAAACCTCAGAAGCTATAACTGTGATTAATGCTTACTAATGAAGAACTTAGATATTTGACCAGAAATGTTTATATAGTTTGTACATAACAAACCCTTTAACTTAAGTGAATTTACATTGGACAGTGATATTTTTATGAAGACATTACATAACATCAAGGGTGAAAAAATCTTGGCATGTGATAAGTGAAGAAGTCTGAGCTACCTAGCTCCCTGTTAAGTAAATTGTACCTACATCGACTTGAAATTAACTCGCTCATCATGACCTTTTGATAAGACTTCAAGGGGGTTCTAGATCAGGTAAAACTCAGTATTATGTGTAAGTTTGTAAATTTGTGTACATAGATCATTATTTGTAATAACCATTATTGTAAACTGTATTATTGTTTATATATTAAAATATATTTATATTAAAAAGAAACTGAGTGTATCAATCTTCAATTTATATCAACACTTATTTAGTTTTTAAACTATTTAATTTGTTTTCAGGCTATTTGAAGCTCTAATTTGCAACATATAATAAATAATAAAACTGCCTAAAATGTGATTAATGAATAAGAACAATACAGGTTCTTAAAAATAATTATCTATGTACAAAACGTACAAACAGTATTGAGTCTTTTATCTGGTCTAGAACTTCCTTGATATCTTATGAAAAGTTCATGATGAGCAAGTTAATTCTGAGTTGATGTTGGAATAATGCACTTAACAGGAAGCTAGCTAGCTCAGAGTTCTTCACTTATTTAACTCAGTTTCAGGCTACTTAACTAAATAACACAATAAATAACAAAACCACCAAAATGTTTTTTTTTTAATTATATTTCTGAATGTTTCTTCACACTGTGTATAACCAATCTTTTCTCTTTTTATCAGTGTTTCACTTAAATTATCAGAATGTAACTTAAGCTAAGGTTGTTTCATACATATATTTTTATCTCTTTCTACTGCTATTTTTCTGTGTAGATTATTCAGGTTCCTGAATAATGCTGAACAAAGTTTTTACTTTTGCTATGATTACTACAATAACTAACATTAAATACAAAGAAAACTGACAAAATTTTTGGTATGGCCAATTCTTTAGTTAATGTCTGGTAATGACATTAGATCAGTGGTAGTGAGTTAAAGGGCACTGGAAACTTTGTAGATTGATATGCACTTGTGATATATGATTATCAACTAATGGTTGATGTTTGAAAGCTATATCATACCTTTGCAATAAAGAATGGTTGCTTAAACATATTGAAAATGCATATACGTTATACATTTTAATTTTAATATGAATTACTTCCATCTCTGGCAAGGCTACTGACAAAAATTATTAATTTTTTTAATCCAAAATATAATTTTCCAGATCAGCTTGCAATTTTATTTTATTTACAGGTAGAAATGTCTGCCTATATTTCAGCTAATTCCTCATAAAGTTAACTTATGTTTAACTTTTTATTTTGAAAGTTAAACAAAATCCTGAACATAATTTCACATTAACTTATGTTTTAAAACCTTATGTGTGCTTATAGCATTGATAAAACAATTGCAAGTGAAATTATCGATATAGATCACATATAAATCAAGCAAAATGAAAAACATTTTAATGCATACAAAAATTCAGTGTTATTTACTATATATTAAAGACACATGCTAAGCTTGATATTCAAGCTAGTATTTTTAGTCATATGCCAACTAATATACCATACTTTTGTGACAACATAAATGTAATATTACTTATAATGAATGTTATATGCTTGTTTGTTTGAAGTTAAACACAAAGGAACACAGTGGGCTATCTGTGCTTTGCCCACAACGAGTGTTGAAACCCAGATCCTAGCATTGTAAAGCCCACAGACATACCACTTTTCTATTAGGGGGGAGGAACAAATGTTATATGACTACCTAGAATAATAATGTTAACAAATATCTTCACAAAATATATTTATCTTACTGGTATAACATGTACAGACAAACACCAGATTTTAAGGCTTATACCAGATCTAATGGGCCTAAAAGTGGTATGAACTTATGTGATAATTACTTCTGCAAACTAAAAAAAATTCATAACATAAATAAATACTAATGCTTTATATATATTTGAAATACCAGCTATGGAAATGCAACTTTGAATAAAATTACTGATTTGTATAATGTTTAATACTGTCCTTCTTTTATCATTCTATTATATTGTTACTTTGATAAGTGTAGCTGCAAACAGTTTGTAAATTATACAACAATTATTCAAATCAACTGAAACCTCAACCTTTTTAATACAGTAACTTAAGAAAAGATTGGTCATCAAGACAGGTTTATTTCCATGGGTATTTCAATATTCTAAGCAGTAATATCCGGTGAAAATGTTTATGCTGTATATGCTCTTCCCCTATTATAAATAATCAAAATGTCATAATTTTGTAATTTCAACATTTTTAGAACCATTACTGTCAAAACAAGTGCTAAAAATGTGAATATTTGTCCTTAAAACCTGTTTTTACCCTGCAGTTTGTCCTTTTATAAATAAATCAAGCAACTGTTAATTAAATAAACAACTGGCTTACCTTGTCACGGCCTTAAGAATTAAAAAGTATTTGAACATAAAACCTCTCTCTATTCCATCTTGGCGGCACCAGAGAGGGGGGAGCTTGGCTCATTTTTGGAGGGACATCGGTTGTGCATGAAGAATTTCTGAAGGTACAGAAGGAGCTTGAACCCGTGAACCAGCACATAGAGTTGCAGCAACTGTCAGACATAAGATGGGCCTGCCAACATGCTGCTTGTCTGGCTGTGAAAAGAACCCTCCCTGCCATTGTGACAACCCTAAACCATCTTTTGGAGGGGGGCAATATCCACAGAGTCACTAAATCAAAGTGCCTGTGCATTATCCAAGATCAGCAGTTCGTAACCAGTCTTGTGGCCATAGAAAAACTACTGCTGATGACAAAACAGCTATCAGAACACCTCCACTCACCTGATCTCTGCAAAGTATCTAGTACAATCTGTCATCTCTGGTCTCTCAGAAATGAGAACTGAAGCAGCACAGAAAGACTTGGAAGAGTCTGCTGAGGATATATGTAAGAAAGTGGGAATACACCTGAGACGGTGTCGTCGAGGTAGACAACGATCTGCCCTCAGACACCTGGACAAATTCATAATCACATCTAGTACTGGCCAAAGAGATGAAACAACACCAGATGCCAGGAAACACACCTTATATGCCATCATAGACAGGATGCTCAATGAGCTGAATAGAAGATTCTCTTCTGATGCCTGCAGTGTTCTGATGGGTGCAACTGCATTGAATCCCAAACACTTGTCATTTCTAAACAAGCAAGCACTCTTATGAATGGCAGCAAACTATGGTGTGGCAAAGGATGAACTCGTGGTGGAGGTCCACCAGTTGAACTGGCTAATTGCCAGGAAGAAAAACAAGGGGCAGGAAGTATCCACACCATTGGAGCTTGCATCCATGCTGAAGCCATACAAAGATGCCTTCAAGGATCTCCACAAACTTGTATGCATCACTATCACCCTGCCTGTCACTTAAGCTGTCTGTGAGAGAAGTTTCTCATGTCTGAAGCTCCTCAAGACATACTTGTGCAACAGCAGTGGTAACAACTGCACCAGCAACCTTGCTGTCATATCAGTAAAGAGGGCAAAACAACTCGATATTGATTCTGTTATAAACACATTTGCTGCCAATCACTAGAACAGGCACACTGTTTTGAAGTAATATTGACTATAAACACATGATGAAAGATAGTTAGCCTGATAGTGACCTTACTTTTCCTCAGAGTGTATTAACTTCATGTGGGATAATTCATTTCTGCTATGTAAAGTATGTCTTTATGTTATATTTCTTTTGATTTGTTACTTTACTCTTAATGGTATATTAAATGTTCAATCTATGCTAATCTTGATTTTCTTTATTGTTATGTATTACCTTGGGTGGAATTTAGGTGAGCTTCCTCTTTTACGTATACACATATTTTCATAATCAGATTATTTCTAATTTATAATAATGAATTATTAATCAGAGTATGAGTTTGCAATGAAAACTGCATTGAAAATGCAGTTCAAAATAGTACACCTTTCTGAAATGTACCTTGGTATTTACATTATTATAATTTACCATCTATACTTCATTTTGATGGCATTTTGGGAAGCCCCTCCACAGTTTACCTCAGCTCCCCAACAAAAATATTCTGGCACCGCCACTGCTATTCTAAGTGTCATATTAGGCCATATTCACTGATCACTCATTTATGAGAAAACAATAAAGCTTGTTTACAAAAATTTAAAAACTGACCTATTTAATTTTTTTTTCTTTTCAACTGAATAAAATAAAATTACTAGAATGTTGGAAATAAGCAATATGTCAAAATACTTTTAACTGGAATGGAATTGTTAATTTTCACAACAAATGCCTTTATTTCAACTCAGAATATTAAGCCATTTTTTCAGTAAATAACATTTTGAGTAAGTTGCAAATTTGTTTCTTACAGTCTTGGTTATAAGTTAAAGGAATGAAAAAAACACAAAAAAATGAATTTTGATATTATATAAGAATAAAAACATTTGGTAATTTTTATGGTCATGGAATTAACACAATAATCAATTCTCTTTGAAACTGTTTAGTTAGTTTTTTTTATCTGTGATTCTAAAATGAGCTTAAAAAGTTGTATTGTTTTTACCCACTATGCCTCTGGCAGAAGGAGAAAGAGAATCAACCACCTGCTAATACATCCTAACTCACAGGAAGCTGTTGTTCTTTAAGGGGCTACAAACATTTGCTACATTATATTTGTAGAATCTGATGTTAAAGCAATATTGTTACATGAAATGTAGTCTCCTTTTTTAGTTTTCTTTGTTTTTATGTTAGTTCTTTCTAAACAGAGTAGTAACACTAAAGAAATATAAATAGAATAGCATAATGTAAACAAAGTCATGAAAGAATAACAGCAGTATGGTCTCCAGTACTTACATAATATGGATCTTGAATAATTAGTTCACCTTCAGGATCATATTTTCCAAGCAATTCAAGTTCTGCTCTATATGATCTAGGAGCTATTTCTTTTAAGTCACTAAAAAAATATATATATTAACATGGTCAGTTGAATCAGTTAACATCAAAATATATTCTCATGCAGAATTATCAGTTTTTATTCACAATAACCAATGAAGGTTTAACAAAAACAATGTAAAACACACAATGTTTCTACAAATTTATAAACACTAAAATGCCTTAAACCTATTTACTAAATGTATACCTTTCACATTTATCTGTGCTTACTTTATGTTATTTTCATCCATACCAAACACATAGTCAAAGTTGTTGAAGTCATCTTCATGCACCTAAAAGGATAAAGCAAGAAGCTGTAATTACAAATTTAAAATGAAATATCAAAAGCAAATTTCTATTTTATTTAAACAATCTAGTGTGCAACACATTTAGGGATAACATGATCCTGACTGAAGTCAAACAAATTGGGCATTACCACTGAATTTATAAAAGACACTACATACCTAATGATATGGGATTTAACTTCCTAATTAGTGTGAATGTTATACAACTTTAACTGTATAATTACTGGTGAGGTTCATTTTATGTATATATTTTTAGTAAGATATGTAGAATTTAACTTCTTTTCTAGTTATCCTACATGTCATACAATTTTAACAAAACAACGACCAATGAAATCCAGACCTCTTTTATATATCAAATTTGGTATGTAAATGAAATTATTAAACAAATTAATGTTTATCAAATATTTAAACCTACATATATTACACTTACCATCTACAATATGTTTTAACAATATTTAATCCACCTTAAATTTCAGTAATAGTACTAGTCTCTCTAAAAAATTTTTAACTTAATTTTTTGATCATAAAAGTCTTGTTTCTAACATTTTGTCATTAAAACTTAACTTATCCAGTATCAGCTTTCATTTCACACAAATGATATATCACGTTTCAACTCACATTTTGTAATTAAATGAAATTTAGGTAAATGAACTGTTATAAACTAAATGATGTTTCTGACATTAACAATGATTTACTGAAGTTTATTGTTTCTCAATTACTGTTTTTGGTTAATGAGTAAATTTATAGATAAATCACCACTTTAAATATAAATCTATAGAATTTTTCTTGATATTTAAATACTGTGAAAACAAGAGACTACACTTTAGATCAGAAAGTTTGCAAAATAAAACAATTAAAGTTTTTTTTTTTGAGCATGGGCCACAAACATGAGAAATAACAGTTAATTACAGTCAGAGACAAAGAGCATTTTTTGTTATTAAAAAAATATCTGTGTTGTGCCCATCACAAGTATTAAAACCTGATGCTTAGTATCATAAGCCACAACCTTAATGAAGCGGAGAAGCAACAGGATAATTCCATAATCTGTTCAAGCATTATATAATTAGTTAACCATAATAGGAAAACACAAGCTCAGGGTAAGGGAATTTTTATGCTGCAAAAAAGGTGGCTAAATTTAACACACTAAAATGAAACCTGAGATCTTCTTTAACATGCTACATGTTCACATTATTTATCCAAGATTGTTCCTAAATTACCCAAAGACATATTAAAGATCGAAACAACAGGAGAAAACAACCTTTAGATGAAAAGAGCACACCTTTTCTAAATTTGAAAAAACATTTCTTTCTACCCATCCTACAAACATTCAGAAGCAAATTTATACTTCAGTTAGCATACCTCATAAATATACATTTATAACTTGACACCAGTAAACAAAATGCAAATGTCATAAAAAATGTGCTTTCATGAATGTACGATTTTAAGAAGTCCTACATGATTAACACTTTTGTTAATAGTCTGAATGATTAATGCAAACAAAATTTCTCCATACCTCAAAGCAACTTACATGGCTGCTTACCAAGTCACTTCCTTAGGAAGAAAATGTTCAACAGTAGTGAGAAGCTTCAACAATGGCCAAAATTGAAGACACACCACTAACTCAGCCATTGATAATGCCAAGAAACACACTAAACACTAGTAGTAATACAAAGAGAATTTTTCATAGTTGCAAGGATTTCGATGTGATAGTATTGAAACAGTATTGTAAACAGATACAAAAATATTGGTAGTATGCAAGATATATTTGCACTACCATGCACTTTTTATGCTATATCCAAGATTCTACTGTTAAAAACCCCAAGAAAAAGCCAATTTTACCAGAAACTTTAATTACTCACAAAATCAGGACATTTGCATAGAATAAATCAACAGCAGGGTATAAGTTAACAAATTTATAACTACTTCATTAAGTTACCTACTATATATTTTACAGCAAATAATAATAGCAAAAACAACAGGTCAATAAATTCATTAAAATGTTTAAAAAATCATTACAAAAATTAAATAAATAAAACGAATGTGCCACAGCCAATTAAATACATAAATAAAGTTAGGAAATTATGACATCAATAAAAAGATATAATAGAGACAACATTTCACAAATCTATCTAAACCATAATGGAAAATTGTTCACCCATTCCCCTTTTCAAGTAGATACAACTGAAAGAATATTACATAAAGATATAATAAGATGGTCTATATTTTAAGTTTTAAAAACAGTAACCTTTTTTCAATATTCATAATCACAACTACTGTTAAATAAACAATAATTTTAATACAAAATTTATGTATATTATAAAAAAAATCAGTCTTTCTCTATGTTTTTAGTGTTTCTCTGTATTAACATTTTTATTTCTCCAAAAGGGAGCTCAGGGCCATTTGAAGAAGTTACCTGTTCTTAACCACTTACAGTTTTCTGTCAGTCAGTCAGCAGACACTAAAATGACATCACATAATGGACATTTGATTATTCAATTTATACTATACTGACATCAGCTGGTTGTTTGTTTAGCATTTTATGGTACAAATCATTGGGGATATCTATACCAAATAACTGGTACAAACTCTAAGAGGTAAAAAGAAACAAGTTAAAAGCTAAACAATGTCCAAAAATCAGACAAAAATATAAATAGAAGTAAAATAGTCTGTGAAAGGTTCAAAACACAGCCAATGATACCACTAGGGTAAACCTGTAGAAAGTACAAATCTGAAATGCTATGGTGTTGCTCACTCCATGTCAACTGCCAACTACTACAAAGCCAAGCCTTGAATGCAGGACTATAGTCCACATATGGGACAAGTATGGCTGTGACAGCCCCACAGCAGATAGACTTGGCTGCAGAGTCAGCAAGCTCATTCTCACCAATACCAACATGACCAAGTATCCAGTAGAACTTGGAAGAAACAGTAGACAGAAAAAAGTGAGCCAGTCATTTCTGAATATCAATGAGAACAGGGTGAGAACAAACATTAAGCAATTCCAGAGCCATGAGAGAGCTAAGAGAGTTGGTGTAAATAGTATGATCAATGTATTGCATAGCTTCTACATAATCCAGAGCAAAACAAAAACTAAATAGGGGATCCTGTGAGCAACGACTAAGCCATGACAAACAACAGCAAGGCCTATGATCAGCTGATTCCAAACAATCCATACAAACAGGAACAAAAAAATGGTTCAAAAGACGTTTAGCAAAGAGAAGATAGCACTTCCAATTGAGAGTATCTGCCATCTTTAAATGACTCAAGGAAATGTCACAGGTGGTAATGCCATCAGACTCAGCAGTGT
This sequence comes from Tachypleus tridentatus, assembly GCF_004210375.1. NCBI lineage: Eukaryota > Metazoa > Arthropoda > Merostomata > Xiphosura > Limulidae > Tachypleus > Tachypleus tridentatus. The sequence continues at coordinate 38,607,578 of NC_134826.1, forward strand.
CATTTAATGACAGACCAATTCAGTCCCTGCTGTGACTGGATACAAATCCAAAAATAGGAATGGCAGATGATCTATTCTAAAAGAGCATAACCCACTCAGGAAGAAAGACAAAACCACTGGTGGAATGCCATGGTAAGGAACAAAGCTTAGTAGCATGTTGCAAAGAAAGTTGCAAAGAGTGGAGGTGAAGAGGAGGTTTATTGGACTCAGGATATAAGCTCTGGACTGGTGAAATGCACAAAGCCTCATACAAAGCCAAAGCCCAAGACAGTGGACAGCATCCAGCATCTTCAATGCTAAAGACTTATAGCCCAGCTTAAAACATATGAAGGCATGAAAGATCTTCAACATAGAAGAAGTGAAAGACAGAACACAGATGTTCAATGTTCTTATACATTTGACACATAGTTGCTTGATGTAAGAAATTAAATAAAGTTTACAGTCAAAGATAAGTCATAAAAGCTTTACCTCAGAAACCAAAAAAAAAGCAACACTGCTGAGACAGAGCTCAGGGGCATGGTGTAAACCCCATTAGTGGTTAAAGTGCATGCAAACAGTTCTGAAGAAATGAAAAGGTAAAAGCTATTTCATGTGATTTATTTCAACAAGTGAATGCAGTCTGAAACTGCTACTCACCAACAAGAAATATGGAAATCATCAATGTAGAAGCTATTTGCAACAGTAGGAAGAAGTTATTTAGTGATAGCATTGATCTTGATGCTGAAAAAAACACACTCAGAACAAAATAATAAAGGATTCTAAGTTCTTGTGTAAAAAAAAGCAGAAAAAGGTCAAACACACAAGGACTTGGAATTGCCTGTCAAATAAAAAGTTATAAATAAAACTGAGCAAATAACCATGCAACCAATACAAATAGAGGTCCCAAAACATAAACTTCCATGTAGTGTCATAAGCCTTCTCAATACCAAAGCAAAAAAAAAAAAAAAAAAAAAAGATGTTCTTTCTTGAGGAAGTCTTCCCTGATTGAAGTTTCAAGTTAAAACAAATAGTCCAAGATGGAGTGCTGTCAACAAAAGCCACACCATCAACTATCCTCTCCAGGACCTTACAGAATCAACTATTCAAAGCAATTGGATGATAATTAGAAGGAATTTGGGGATTTTTCTCAGGCATTGAAAAAGGTAGAACAATAGCCATATGCCATGTATCAGGCAAACATTTTCCTGCCAAAACCAGTTTAAAAACAACCAGAAGAAGAGCAACAGAGGCAGAAGAGAGATGGAGCTGCATCTCGTAGTAAATGCTATCGAGCCCCAGAAACTGCCAGACAAACAAAGAACAAGCTCATGTTCCACCAGTGTAAAAATGGGATTACAGCCAAACAGACAATCAGCCCAAAAGGAAAGAGGCAATCCCTCTGCCCAAGAAGGCATGGGAGAAATAAAAGTTCCAAGAGATAAAGAAAGCACTTTCCCAGAATATCAGCAATGCTATGTACCTCAGAAATTTCTTGGCTACTGTAGAACAGATGGAAAGTGGATGGGAAACACTTCCCATTAACCTTCCAAATCTTGTCCCAAATGACTTTTGAACTGGTAATAGAAAAGATGCTCACTATATTCAAACCAATATCTGTTCTTTTTTTGTGGCATCTCAATTTTTTTATGTTTTGCTTCACAACAAGAACTATGAGAGCAATTGTACCATTTGTTGACAATTAATTTTTATCAATCTAAAATACATATGAAGTTGTTACTCTTAATATGATCTAAGACTGTCTAGATATGTTCTAAAACATAAGAATAATGACATTCCAGTATTGGAAAAAGTTGTGGTAATACCAAAGATTTCTCCATAAGTCTGTCTTTGCATATACAGCAACATTTGTAAAACTCCTAACATCCAAATAATTCGAATGAACTTAATACCTTCCCTCTGGATACAATGTACCAAAAACCACATTTTCTCTCTATTTAAGAACCCTATTAGACAAAGTGCAATAATTTTTTTCTATGTTTCTATGTATAAAGATGTCAAATGTTTTTCTATAAAAATTGATATTTTATTAATATTTATGCTGTTTCTTTAAGAAAACCATTTTCTAAAACAAATTAGCATTATTTTTATGATGGGCTCAATATAATATACACGAGTTCCTATACACATTTACACACAAAGCATTTATACTATACTGTTTGATACAGTGTGAATCTTCAGAAAATCTGGTAAACTTTTAGTAAATATTGCAAATTTTTAGTTAACAAAAAATCAGAATTTTAATGAAATATTTTTACAAAAGATTTGTTTGTAAAAATATCAAGTCTGTTTTATTACTGGTCTGAATGCAAAGAGAATTTCACGTGATGATTAAAAACTTCTTTGTCCCTCCGTAATTACACAAATTACATTATTTGTGTAATCTCTAAAACCTCCTAAATACAATTCCAACATTTGTTTTCAGTAAGACTTTATATTTAATCTGTTATTATCTAAACCCTAACTTTGTGAGGTCAATTTGACTGATCTCATAACCACCATAAAAAAATTAGAAAATAAATACAAGTTATGCTTTTTCATGCTAGACTGACTACAGGTTATAACACAAAAATACAAATGTTTAGTCTGAACAGACTAAATCTCATAACATAAAATATTTATTATTTTATTATATTGACCTTCCAGTCATGACTGGCTAACATCACAGTACTTGCACTGATGCAGCTTACATACAATCATGTTACTGTATCCAGTAATATAAAACTGACCTATAGACTAAATACACAACCTATCTCTTTAAGGTCTTCGTTCAAAAGAACGAGACAGCCTCTAATACATTGAAATGACTGAGAGAAACCACTGAGGGCATTCTAAGGTGTCGACTGGTTATTCACATCACTTGTTAAGTATATATAAGAGACTGTTTCCAAAAATGGAGAAAAGTAAATGAGACCACAGTGTTTCATTCCATATGTAAGTGATATCTCAGCAAAATCAAAAATATATAAGGTTATTATTTTATATTCTAGCTTGTCAATATTAGTAATATGAGTTGCTAATTTGTATGAAACTACAGACTTAGTATTTTGACATCACAAGTATCTAAACTGAACCAGTGCTGCTTTCAACATACTGCACAGTTTACAAAAATCAATATTTAGGTGTGTTCTTTTAATATTTTCTTTAAAAGTAAGAAATTAACTAACATATAATACTATAACTTGGATTATAATCTACAATGTGAGAGCAAACTTACTGACATAAATTAATAAAATACTAGTTAAATAAAATTTTGAAAGCAAGTCAACAAATTCAATGGTATGTATTGCCTTTGACCCTTGACCCATCACTATAGGGGTAAAAACAGAACACTGTTTTTATCTATATAACCCTTTTCAACCCTTTCTACACAAATTACATTTAAAATTTAATTAAACAACTATGCTATCAATGTGTATCATTGAAATTAACATTATAGTGTAAAGTTTGAAGTCTTATGATATCTAAGTTTTGATACATTTACTTCAAAAGAAACCTTTGCTGTTTTGACCATGATAGCACGTAGGGTTGTTTCTTACCTAAATACACTGCTGGTCAAAATCTTAAAGCCAAGAACACAAAGAAAAAATATACATTTTACGTTGTTAGATTCAACCACTTATTTGAATAGATGAAAATGAGAAAAGGGAAAATAAAAATAAACTTTTTTACCATTTAATAGGGAAAATGTGAACACTATGAAATTAGCCTAAATACTAGATAGTCAAAAGTTTAAGACCATACTAAAACAAAGCATTAATCGGTAAACACGTAACAAAATTTAGTCATTTGTGTTCAAGCATTAGCATTGCCAATATCTCCCACTGACATCTCCTGTGTTACATTGGGTAAAAGCATGGCAAAGGCTAAAACGTTGACAGAGTTTGAACATGGCAGAATTATCGAGCTGAAAAAACAAGGACTCTCTCCAAGTACCATCTCTAGTAAGACTAAACATAGTAAAACTGCTGTTGCAAATTTCTTAAAAGATCCTGAGGGATACGGAATGAGAATTTCAAGTGGTCAGCTCAACAAAATTTCACTGGTGTTGAGCAGGAGGATTCAACGGGTTGTTCAGCAAGACACCGGCCATCGTCAAACCAGATTAAGGCCCTTACAGATGAAGAATGCAGCTCAAGAACAATAAGACAGCATCTACAAGAGAAAGGCTTTAAAAACTGTAAACGTCTTTGAAGGCCATGCCTCCTTCCACACCATGAAACAGTTTGGTTACTCTTTGGTGAGAAGCACCAAACATGGGAAAAGTGGAAGGTTTTGTTCTCTGATGAGAAAAAAATTTAACCTGGATGGTCCAGGTGGTTTCCAACATTACTGGCACGATCAGGATATCCCACCAGAGACATTTTCTACACGACACAGTGAAGGAGGTTCCATCATGATCTGGGGTGCTTTCTCCTTTGATGGAACAATGGAGCTTCAGGTTATACAGGAGCGTCAAACAGCAGCTGGCTACATTGGCATGTTGGAGAGAGCATCGTTATTGACCAAACGTCCTCGCTTGTGTGGAAATGACTGGATCTTTCGGCAAGAAAATGCTGCAATCCACTATGCCTGCAAGACAAAGAACATTTTCATGGCAAATAACATGATTCTTTTGGACAATCCAGCACGTTCACCCGAACTGAACCCCATTAAAAATGTTTGGGGGTGGATGGCAAGGGAAGTCTATAGAAATGGATGTCAATTCCAAACAGTGCATGATCTTCATGAAGCCATCTTCACCACTTAGAATAACATTCCAGCCAGCCTTCTGGAAAAGCTTATATCAACCATGTCAAAGCAACTGTTTGAAGTTATTAGCAATGATGGCCATGCAACTCACTACTGAGACCTCTTTTGGGTATTTCCCACCCTGTTTAGGACTTCTTTTTGGTATGGTCTTAAACTTTTGACCAGCTAGTATTTAGGCTAATTTCATGGTGTTCACATTTTACCTATTAAATGCTAAAAAAGTTTATTTTTATTTTCCCTTTTCTTATTTTCATCTTTCGACGCTCTACACAAATAAGTGGTTGGGTCTAACAACACAAATGCATATTTTTTCTTTATGTTCATTGGCCTCAAGATTTTGGCCAGCAGTGTGTATATTAGTTAGAGAAACAAATTGTGTTTAGGTTTTGCTTATATATTTTCACTAATTATATGTTATTTATGATTTAAAATGCATATCTGAAAAGTCTAAAACTATTTAAGATAACTCAAAGTTTGCTTTAGTTCTGGAAGCTTATGATGGTATCAAATCCAAGAACATTTTGCCAATGGCTTACATATCTCTGCCAATGATGCTGTAGTATACCCCAAGGCCAACATAGACTTGTGTCAAGATGAAAAGTATATAGTAAAGGACAGGAAAGAAAAATAAAACATCAGAAATTAACTACACAAGACAAAGTAAAGACTTGAAATTATAACTCTTAAGATTAATCTATGAAAAACTAAAAGGTATGCACATTTTTCTGTTTCTTAACTTTAAACATTGCCTTTTAATGTAATATATTGTTTTATAATGAATTAAAAACACATTTCTCCCAAAGTAGAATTCAACCCCACTGTCAAGGAAAGCTATAACACGTGCAATGTCTTGGACCATGTCATCATTCCCTTAATTTACTAGATACCTTGTGACTATGGAAAGCAACTCATCATTCTATTCAAAAACCACTCATAAAAGATATTAAAATATGTGTTACAGTAGGCAAGCCATCAGTAGTTACTAGTTTATATTAACAACTACCAGTGGAATATCTTTCATGTCAGTCTTTCTTTGTTTTAACAATTAACTGGTAAACTAGAAAGTATAAAATATGAAATAACTAAATTTCTTAGTGTACAGATGCCAATGTATCCAAAAGATAACAATAAACAAGGTTTTACATGGTGAAAATTATTTATTAATTAATTATCCTTCATATTTATATAAATATATAGAAAGAAAAATCCAAACAAAGATTTCATATTGGCCTAATACTTACCAACCTTGCCTTGTGGTTCATTTCAATTCCATATTTCTTCATACAATTTCTAGCTCTTTTGTCAGGCTGACAACCAACATGCCAATCTCCAGTAGCAGCACTATCTATTATCCACTGGAAATAATAGTCACTGTTCAGAAAATAAGCTGGATGCAGTGATACAAAAAATAATAACATTATCTTGTATTACTTAGTTACTAATAATAAGTAACTCTCTCAACATGTGTTTGGTCTATGTGAGAACCACATGATCTCTTTGTATTTGTTTAAAGTCTTTATAAATTTAACACTTAACTATTTATATAGAGTGGATATCTTCACAAAATTTAATGGTCTTTTAGTTAACACTACAAGTCTTTCACAGTGAAGTACTTTTTAATAAAGTAAACTAAATATTTGATCATGATACATTGAGTACCTGTTTTGAATAGTCCATGTAGAAAGTTATTTTCAGGTTAAACCAAAAATACTTTTCTTCATCTTAGAAGTTTTTATTTATTTAAATGATGCATCAATTAAAAAATTAATAACAAGCAAAAGTAGACAATTTTCTCTAAATCACAATACTTGTTGGTGTTCTAACTATGAAACAAGCCAGTCTTTAACTTTCCAACAGGAATGAAGGTTTTACTCTGAATGTAAATGACATTTCCTGTTCAGAACATAATGTTACACATCACTTTAAAAATGAAAACCTTCACTTTCTATTGGTTATAAGTAGTATATAATTAAATGTAAGAGAGAACTATTGAAAAATCCTGAAAGGAAGATTGTGACAAGTAAACATGACATGAGTGGTCTGATTTTTTTCTATTTTATAGCTCTGTTACCAAACAAAAGTGAAGGTTATAAAAATTATAGTTGTATGTGTAATTTATGTTTAATTTCATACTTTTTATATGGGTAGTGGATAAAATAGAGAAGTGAAGATGCCTAGAAAAAGTGTGTTACTTTGCAACACCAGAAATTCAGTATTTTTAAAATATTTCTTCATACAATTAAGACTTTAAACTTGCACACTATTAAAATATGGATTATTAGCTAAACTTTTATGCTATACAAATTGGTGTAACATAAACAAAAATGTTAATTTAATAAAATTTTGAATACAAGTTACTAGAATTTTATGTCAAGCACAGTAAAGAACACCCAGGGCAAGATATTTATACAATTATTAATGTCAGTTATATAATTATGTTAAAACTGTACTCAAACATCCATTTTCAAAATACAGAAAAGTACATGTACCAGTATGCCAGTTCTGTTAAAAGACAGCATAAAAATACAACAACACTGTGAATCAATAAAATGGCCTAAAATAAATCCCAACTGCAACTTACTAAAAATATAACATCACCTGTCACTTATTCTTAAGCAAAGTATCTAGAGAAATGTTTCCAAATGAAAATAGTAATATCTGTATTTTTTGCTTTGCCATTATAACTAAAATATATAATTTAAATACTAGATTAATTTCATCCATTCTATTGTACACATGAATCATGGATAATTGCATAACAAATGGCATTTATAAAACATGTTAAAAAATATAATCAGATTTAATACACTTATTGATTATAAAAAATGCATTCCTTTGTTCCTTCACTAACTTTTATATACTTAATTAGAATAAGAAATGAAAGAGTATGATTAACTAGCTTCCTGCCCTGATCTTTGACACACTTCCATTTTGTACAACGATAAACACTAGGTTTTAACTTTTGTTTGGCATTATTTACGCTTCTCCCTCTATATTTGAAGAAACAATAGAAATGCTTTTACATTGTTTATACAACTGAAAACAAATTAATAACTATAAAAATAGTTTGATTACTTATATACAACTTTAGTCTTTTCTTTACCATTTTATGATGGAATTGGATGTTACAGAATTTACCTTATCTTCTCAAATTAAAAAAAAAAAATTTACCACATGGATAGGTGGTCATAAAGCAAAAACTAGAAAGAACTGTTAAGTTAAAAACTAAAAGAAAAATTTTAATAATATATTATGTGCAATAGAATCCAATAATATAATTCATAAGTCACCCAAAAGAGAAATAAGATTTTTTGAAAACTGTGCTTTTATTTCATTTTAAAACTGCTTCACTTATGGCAAGTAAACATATTTGTGCAATTTCTTTCCTTCTTACCTCAACTAGAGCTGCCTCAAAATAAACATAATTAAACCACTACTGATTTTATTACAAGAAACTATCTTTAATGTTAAAAAAAGTGTTTTTGACAGTCCTACTTATTAATATACAACCTTAAAAGTTATTACAGCTGTCTATAGGAAGAAAGCAAATCTCAAGTCCCTAATGATAAAAAGTTTTGACCATCATTACTTGAAAACTAATTTCATTTCACAATTTTTCACCTGATCTAGAACCCCTCGTTGTCTTGCTATATGAGCAAATACAGCTTCTGCAATTGGTGAACGACATATATTTCCTGAAATGAGAAATAAACATATTTGTATGATAACAATAAGGCTTTAAAAATGATACCAAGTTTGATTTCCACAACATTATTTAATATAAATATAATGCACATATTTCATTATAAATTCATAAGTTATTCTGTATATGTGTAGTTTCACATAACACAAAATCAAATAAGTACTTACGTTTGTTTCAATCTCACTACTTTCTTCCTTTGTTATTCTTCAGAACTAATACCAACTTTATCCTTAGAAGACACAACTATAATGCTGCATATTTTGCAAGAATGTAAAAAGCAAAAGTCCTTCAAAGTAAAATAAGGTGGTATCTTGGGGTTATAACTTCACAAGTTTAAATGAGAATAACCACATGGGTAGCTCTAATCAATTTTGGCAAATAATGAAATTACCAATCATGTAAAGAAAACTGAATTTAGATAGTCTGTAAGATTATCTCAGCCTGGTGAATTTGAAATAAAATTATCTGATCCAATACAAGTGGCAACCCAATGTATATAATAAATACAGTTTTTGACAAACTTTCTTAATAATTTAAGCCTATAAAAGCTATTGCAAAGGTCTACAAGAAGAAAGTAACATTAGATCATAAGTAGTATAAGGTTTGACCATCATTAGTTAAAAAGTAGTTTTTACAATTTTTTACCTGATCCTAGAACCTGTCACTGTCCAAATATATAACCAAATACAGCTTCTGCAATTCTTGAACAATTTTATTCTTTCAATACACAGAACTACCTCAAATTAAATGCAACTAAATCATTACTAATTCTGTTATAAAAATCTATCTTTACTCTTGATTGTGTTAATGATTTACATGTTATATGATAAGAAATGATCATCTGTACATGAGTGAAGAAGGAAAAAAATGTTGGTGTCTTATCCACTGGATATATTATTGCAGTCTGCTGCTTTCTGCTTTTGGGTGTGTTGCTCTTCACTTCTACTCATGTTGAATTAAATATAAAAAGACTTTGTATTTACTTAAATGTCATTTTATACAATTAGAACAGCTTATGACCAAGAGAAAGAGTCAATCACTGAAGGGAGACCATACATTTAAATTTGAGGTGTCTCAATATTACAGTGATAGTGTGAAAAACATTTAATATTACTGACATATAAAATGGTTGTTTCAAACAGCATTACTGAAAACTTTGCAGTTCATGTTAGTAAAATCATGATTTATAGATAATCTAATTCAATCTTAGAAGCTTTGCATTGCAACAGTGAAATTTTCATTGCCTAGTATCAAATTGTCTGTTCAACAGCAACCCAAAGCTTGATATCTAGAGAAGTGAATTCCAATCACATTTGTCTGCTTTTAGTAAATTATGATTAATCACACAAATAGAAAATTTTGAACCAAAATTATTTATGCTGCAAAACTGCTGAAAACGTAATCGTGATGAAAGAATGAGCACAAAGAATGAGAATGATGAAGAAATGATGTAAATTAAAAAAACACTCAAACTCAAGCACTTTCTAATATTTCACACGTCTTCTTCAAAGGAGTTAAAAAAAACAGTTTGATGACAAGACATACAACAGCTGATTCAACCAGTTAAAAGAGAAATGACTAACACTTAACCAGATCCAGAAAGAGAAACTAAGAGACCTAGATATTGTGTGAATGATTCTTACCATGCAGTGTGCTGAAGTGAAACTAGTTCAGACTGAGAGGAATGTATCACAAATGTGCACAACATGTAGCACTTGTATAAGCAGTTATAAGTGCAGAAATGTGTGTTGTACTGGTATTGGCAAACATTGAGCTGTAATTCTGAGCCTGTGTTACAGCTAACAATCTCCAATACTTGGAAGGATCTTCAGATTTTGTATAACAAACAGACTAAACAACAACAAGATCTCACTCACACTTTGATTCAATGTTAGTTCTATTGATTACATTCCAGTCAAAATTCTCAGCACTGAAGTCAATGCTGCATGATATATGCAGAGTAAACTCCACCATTGTTAATTCTCCATTACAGAGAACAGTCCTAGATTAGATATCACTGGTCTACCTATGGAGACAGAACAAGGTTACCAGTATATACTTATGGTCATCTTCAAGAAGTGGGTCAAGGTTCATTCACTGGTCAATACATTAGCACACTCAATATATGATGCAACAAGAGCATTCAGTGCATCTACAGAGATTCACATGCATCAGACAGTAACCTTTAATAATAAATGTTGTTCGAGCTGTGTAGAGTAAGACAAAATTATGAGCAGACTTTACATGAACTCCAACTCTTTCTAAGCTTGTTAATATTAGACAAACAGACCTTGAAAAATACTTACCACATCTCATAATGCAACTGAGAAAAGATCAATGGGATGTTTGTCAAACATGCTCATCTTGGATGAGAAGTATTGTTCCATATAAATGTGATTATGGTTCTTCCCCCAGAATCCAGAATGGACTTATCACAGTGTCAACAGAAATGTGTAGACTGGTACAGATCTGTATCAGTTGATGTGTACAAGTCTACACATCAACAGCTGGTAGAGACCCCAACCCATGAGACTCAAGAATCATTCATGGAATCTAAACGAGTGGTAAGAGCTTTAGGAGAATATCATGTAATTATAACTAGATGTTCCATGTACATTGGAAAGACATATGACATCTGTTTGTGCAATGAAGGAGTTGCATTTCATCTGAGCACATACTGACATAGTGTACAAACAACAACACAAGTTTTAACTCTGAAGGAGTGCATTTCATCTGAGCACACCTGACATAGTGTAAAAACAACAACACAAGTTTTAACTCTGACGGAGTGCATTTCATCTGAGCACATACTGACATAGTGTAAAAAAAACAACACAAGTTTTAACTCTGACGGAGTGCATTTCATCTGAGCACATACTGACATAGTGTAAAAAAAACAACACAAGTTTTAACTCTGACGGAGTGCATTTCATCTGAGCACATACTGACATAGTGTACAAACAACAACACAAGTTTTAACTCTGACGGAGTGCATTTCATCTGAGCACATACTGACATAGTGTACAAACAACAACACAAGTTTTAACTCTGACGGAGTGCATTTCATCTGAGCACATACTGACATAGTGTACAAACAACAACACAAGTTTTAACTCTGACGGAGTGCATTTCATCTGAGCACATCTGACAGTGTAAAAACAACAACACAAGTTTTAACCCTGACGGAGTGCATTTCATCTGAGCACATACTGACATAGTGTAAAAACAACAACACAAGTTTTAACTCTGACGGAGTGCATTTCATCTGAGCACATACTGACATAGTGTAAAAACAACAACACAAGTTTTAACTCTGACGGAGTGCATTTCATCTGAGCACATACTGACATAGTGTAAAAACAACAACACAAGTTTTAACTCTGACGGAGTGCATTTCATCTGAGCACATACTGACATAGTGTAAAAACAACAACACAAGTTTTAACTCTGACGGAGTGCATTTCATCTGAGCACATACTGACATAGTGTAAAAACAACAACACAACTTTTAACTCTGACGGAGTGCATTTCATCTGAGCACATACTGACATAGTGTAAAAACAACAACACAACTTTTAACTCTAACGAAGTGCATTTCATCTGAGCACATCTGACAGTGTAAAAACAACAACACAACTTTTAACTCTGACGGAGTGCATTTCATCTGAGCACATCTGACATAGTGTAAAAACAACAACACAACTTTTAACTCTGACGGAGTGTATTTCATCTGAGCACATCTGACATAGTGTAAAAACAACAACACAACTTTTAACTCTGACGGAGTGCATTTCATCTGAGCACATCTGACATAGTGTAAAAACAACAACACAACTTTTAACTCTGACGGAGTGCATTTCATCTGAGCACATCTGACAGTGTAAAAACAACAACACAACTTTTAACTCTGACGGAGTGCATTTCATCTGAGCACATCTGACATAGTGTAAAAACAACAACACAACTTTTAACTCTGATGGAGTGCATTTCATCTGAGCACATACTGACATAGTGTAAAAACAACAACACAACTTTTAACTCTGACGGAGTGCATTTCATCTGAGCACATCTGACATAGTGTAAAAACAACAACACAACTTTTAACTCTGACGGAGTGCATTTCATCTGAGCACATACTGAGATAGTGTAAAAACAACAACACAAGTTTTAACTCTGATGGAGTGCATTTCATCTGAGCACATACTGACAGTGTAAAAACAACAACACAAGTTTTAACTCTGACGGAGTGCATTTCATCTGAGCACATCTGACATAGTGTAAAAACAACAACACAAGTTTTAACTCTGACGGAGTGCATTTCATCTGAGCACATCTGACATAGTGTAAAAACAACAACACAAGTTTTAACTCTGACGAAGTGCATTTCATCTGAGCACATACTGAGATAGTGTAAAAACAACAACACAAGTTTTAACTCTGACTGACAAGACTTTCAGCTGAGAAGTCTAAGTTTAACTAAATTCTGTCTACAATTAATTATTCTTGGATGTTTGAAAAAATGAGTCGAGTTTAATGGTTCCTATATTGCAGCATATTACTGTACTGTGGTTATCAAAACTTTCTGTTATGTAACCCAAAAATAAATCACAAAGTAACATGCACTGGAGTAAAAGGTGGTATGTAAACATGTAACTTTCAAGGCTGGTGGCAATGCAAACAAAATTACTTTGTATTCTTTGCACACAAGAAACTTGGTTGGCACTGTAGCAGAAGCCATACAATAATATTCAAAAAATAGGTATCATTAAAACCTTATAGATTTTGAGAAATAATCTACCTGTACTGTCAACTAGCATTCAGAAAAGGTAACAGATCCTAAAAATAATCTGGAAATTTGTTGATTATCTTTCTGCAGTCATGCAATTAAAAACTGTGGCTCGAGTTTTGATATAAAAACTATCTATATTTGTTACCAATATCAAGTTGCTTCAGGTACCTTAAGGGGCTTCTTTAAATTTCTCTCCCTGTATTTTGTATTTCACCTAAAAACAAATTGTCACTAAATAATTCAAACTGAGAGAAAAACCATGAAATTACAAAAATTCAAATTTTTAACAGTTGTGTAAATATACTCGTGTATTTGTCAAGGTTATGGATAATCTAAAGTAAAAGTTTCTGACACACAGTTCATATAACAGGATGAATTGTTTTTACAGCACTGATGAAGATATTAACAAAGGTTGAAAACCTTTTTACCTCAGTGCTCAGTGTTTAACTTCAAAGCTTCCACTGTTTGAGGTTTGTTAGTTATCTGAAGTTACGATTCATGGACTCCAAAAATCCAAACTTTAGTCGCAATGTAATTTTTTTTCACACAGAACTCATTCTGAATTTTACAAATATTAAATGGCTTGTAATCGCTTAACCCATTTTTTCTAACTATGCAGTTCTCAATGAAATATTTAAGAAAAGAAAAACATGCTAGATTAATTTTAAAAACTTTATTTACATTCAATCTAGTTTACTGTATGTGATATGCATATCAGTTTGGCACAGTTACAAAACAATTTTCCTCGTATTCATTCTTTTTTGGTATACATAATATGGTTAGTCATATTTCTTTCAATAAATAATTCAAATGCTATTAATTGTTTTTGTTCATCAAAATATCTTAAAATACTAACTTTAATACCAACATATTAATATCAACATCTCTGTTCTTCCATACAAGTAGTTTAAAAGGCCCTCAAGGTACCTAAGCAACTGATACAGTCTGCAATAATTTGTAACACTAAAACTGATATTATTACAGTGCAAAGGAGAAATGTGTCATTCAAAGTTTTAATAGTAAAATTCAAAATTAATACTGGAACCCAAAAGTTCCTCAAGTGTCTGCCTACTCTACAAAGTCTACATCAGACATATAATTTTCAGTGTCTCGAATATTGCTAACATGATCTCTTATGAAAACAAAGAAGAAAGCATCGACGATCTGACCCTGTTTTAGTCGCAAAACACAAAATTTTGTTGCCAGCATCCTTTAAAGGCTTAAGATAAGTATTAATGTGAATGAATTGAATAGGTGTTATAATCACTTTTAAAGTCCTGCTTTAAGATAAAAAACTTTTTATTGAGCTGTACAGTAAAACAATTTAACTTCATAAACTTAAGCAATGAAATAAGCCTATTAATAACTAAAGAAACCTGTGTCAAAGAATTATTTTAATATAACAAATTGACAACAAAGACCCATTTGTTCCTTCACAACAGTCCTATCACACCACTTTGATTAAAGTAAAAATTTAAACCTACCCTTTACTTTCAGAAAATTTCTGATTCACCTCTTAAAATTCTGAAATATCATAGCTTTGATATCTGTTACATTAACACATTAATTAAAGGGCTTGAAAATAACTGTCTTAATTGGAACCTAACACCTGTTTGTTTTTAAATTTTAAGCATACATCTTCTTATATTATTATTTTCAAAATACAGCACAAAGAAATCAGAGGTATTTATCCTATAGATCCCCTACATCAGCCTGTAAACTTCAATAAAATCACCTATACACTATATCCATTCTTTAAGACCAAAACTCCACACAGTATTCCAAACTAGTCCTTACTAGTGACTTGTGTTGAAAGAATTAAATACCTTTTTCATTAGAAAATAACATCTATAAATAAATGTTAAATTTATAATACCAGCAACAAAATTCTACCTTGTAGATAACAGAGCTATTGTCATCTAACTCGCCCCTTCAAAACAAAAACCGTTGAGCAAGGACAGACACCATATAGCTGCAACTTACAAGACACACATAATGCATGTTAGTACCGTATTAGTATCGGTAACGTGTATAATTCATAAAAAGCAAAATACAATAATCCACATGAATAAATAACTTCACAATGTGTTTTACGCTTATAATTCCATTTACTTTAATAATCACTTGCTCTTTATTTATATATTACAAAGCAAAAACGTTTTAAAAGATTAGCATGTACTTTAGTGACGTAGAGTTCAGATATTCATATTTTATTTCATTAAAGTAAAAAAAAAAAAACATGGAGTCAGGGCTTTCTTCACCGAAACGCCGATATCACAATCATGAATCGCACAATGACCAGTAAAGAGTCAAATGGCAAATGACTTATTTTTTCTATAAGTTAATGCATATACTTTAAAAGGGATATTCATTCATTTAAAAATAAAATTTACTGATGTAAATAGGTAAATTAGGCCTTCCTAAGTTAGTTTCATAAATTTCATTTAAGTTTTAAGATTTCATAGTTAAATTTTTCAAAGTGGTGTATTCAATTTAGGTTAGCAATGACTGGCGCCACCAAACAAATTATTACATGAAGTATTGAGAAAAATAATAACATACCTAAACAAACAAACAAAACAGACTTTTTCTTATCCATATTCGAATATCTTCGCCAAGCCTAACGTCCTACAATCATATAAATTAAGTGGGATATCAAAATCTCACTGGCAGCTCATAACCAATAGCGCCACCTACAATCAGCAACTTTTTAAATTCCTTGTGCGTGCACGTATTGTTGTGACTGGTGAAGTGTGACAATCTCATGTCTTGAGCATGCAAGAAGCCGTGTTATATATCGCTCCGCTGTGTCACTCATGTTGAGTACTGCTTTCGCTTGGATTGTTTGTGCATTCTGCAGTCTCGCGTCAGTAGTAAAATTCTTTCTGATTGCAACAGGTGTCTGTAGATTTGTGATTTTATATAGTTTGTTTGTTACGTGTTCAGTTTCAGGAAGATTTTAGAAAGACGCCTGATACACGGTGAAATACATTCTTCCAGACATTAATAAACATCATATTTTGCTGAAATCTAACAGCAAAAAGGGTTTATTTTCAAGAAGGTCAAGGGAAAGATTCGATGATACCCAGAATGCAGCGATCTTCGGCTACTCACGCACATTCGAATACGAAAGTTCCGCCAATGCCCCCTGCAAGACGACCTAACACCACGGGCTCAGTTTCAGATGCACGTGCAAAAACGATGCTTAAAGAAGCAGTTGATGCAGTGGTCAATAGCTTTGCGAAGCATACCCAAGGATATGGACGAGGTAAGAGCAATTTTGTAATTGTTTTTTTACAAAAACAAAACCTAAACGTCATTTTATTAATATATTATCAATTAAAACAAAACAAACGTTTGTCGTACGTATAATTAAACTATACATAGTTCTTTCAAGAGTAAAAGTAACACCTACGTTTCAAATTAGTGAGTATAAAACATATAGTTGTAATAGTTAAAAGATATACGTTTATTAATACGTACTAAAATGTAAAAACACGTGTTTGTAGCGAAAGATACGTAGTTGTCGACACGTAACGAAAGCTCTTTACTCGTATTAATTGTTGTGAACTGTCATGTTTTATATAAGTCTTAGTGTTATGAAATTGCTACAAGTACTTTGCTTGCTTAGATCTAAGTAGCACGTGACCAGTTTCTTGTACACAATAAAATTCAGAAATCAAAATGACGAGAAATTTTCAACCTAATAATAAGTAACTAGATGTTTTTAACAACAACTGTATTTTAATTTGTGGTGTAAATTTGACTTCAGAAGTATAAAGGAGCGATGAATAGTTATGTTATTTACTAAACTACATCTATAACCCTTGTCTAAATACCTATTTGATGTTGCCTTCTTTTAACTCCTAGTATTACGTGGCTTGACTCGCATGCTGAAAGGCGTGGGTTTGGATCTCTATCCCACTAAACGTGCTCGACATTTCAGTCGTGGGTGCGTTATAATGTTCCTGTTAATCTCACTATTCGTTGGTAAATAAGTAGCACAAGAATTAGCAGTAGTGACTTGTTATTTTCCCTCTATTCTTTCTCTGATAAATTAAGGACAGCTAGTGCAGATTGCCCTCGTGTAGCTTTGCGCAAAATTCAAAACAAAACAAACCTAGTGCAACTGATAAGTAATTAGTAATGAGCTGTATAATATTCTATTGTAATGTCAGGAGGGAAGTATGCTTTTTGTTTTCCGTGTAACTTGTGTTTGTTGTTTTTATCAGAATTTACTATTTTTTTAAAGAAGAAATGAAACTTAAGAGTAGGCAGGATTCAAACGAGAAATCTGTTAACCGGACAGATAAAGCAACTTTACCGAAGTTACCGCTTGGGGAGTGCCGTTGTTCTCAGTTTTACGGAACTGACCCTCTGGTAGTTCAACGGTATCTCTGAAGGTTCATAACGCAAAAATTGATTTAGAAACTCTTCACAAGTGGCACACAGATAATTCATTGGTTAGTTTTGAGCTTAACAACAAATTAACAAAAGACAGAATTTGAGAAATTTTCATTATAACTAAAGAAATAAAAAAACGTGAAATGAATAAACTTGGCTTACAGCTTATACGTGTTATTTTTTGACGTCTTAGCCTCGGAACGCTTTATTTGATATCACAACTAAAAATTACAAAATGCGTAAGTAAAGCTTATGAGACATTATAGTTTAAGAGTGTCAGGCTCGTGTGTGTATTTAAGGTCCTTATACGTTTAAAAATATCCAGTTTGTTTCACTTACGATTATAATAACTTTAAAATGTGTGCTGAAATATAGTTAACCAATGTTAGCAAATGTTTGATTAATCGAACTTAAGCCTAAAATTAATGCTACACAAAGACTTGTGGAGAAAATATTAAGAATAAACATTACCAAATCAGTCCTTTATATACCGTTGACTTTAGTCTCGAATCTCAGTACAACCGCTTTGTTTTCTATAAAACAAACTCCTGAGGATTTTTTTAAAAATACGCCTCTATCAAATTTGTTTCGAATGTTATTTCTTTCGCAAAGTATACATATTTCCAAAAGACCAGAATTTTAATCATATTAAGGGCTTTTAAACTAACATATCTCTCAAAGTTAATTACGTTCTCCCTTGTAATACTAAGCCTAACTTTCAATGAACCTAAAGCGACATGGGTGGGGTACCTCGTCGATACAACTGATGAATCATCATCTAGTTTGTTTCAAACTTCAATGTAACGACCCTCATAGCCCGAACACTGTCAGTTGATGAAATATTTTCGATTGAATACCTACTAAATCTATGGAACTTTTGATGGATAAAGAATGTAGATGAAGTTTCGTAAAACCAACAGGGTAAGAACAAATCTGTCTCGTTTTAATGCATGTACTAGTTAGTAGTGAAGACATTAATTTTACATACCCATGCTATGAAACATATTGGTTCTTTTGGTATAAAATTAAACCAGTGAATCATAATAAGGAATATCGACCACAAAATTTCTTCATTCTTTCCTCGTGTGTAAATATATTTATATACATAATATAATATAAAACAAATATTCAAGAACTCTTTATTTGAATGGTTGTACCTTTTTTTTTTCTCTACAGTTATTCATAAAGTGAGAATATTGACAAAAATGTGTTAATACAGGAGCTCAAAAACGATTCGATTTTGGCAGAGCTTGTTGTTGTTTTTTTTAATTTCGCGCAAAGCTACCCGAAGGCTATCTGCGCTAGCCGTCCCTAATTTAGTAGTGTAAGACTAGAGGGAAGGCAGCTAGTCATCACCACCCACCGCCAACTCTTGGGCTAGTCTTTTACCAACGAATAGTGGGATTGACCGTCACATTATATCGCCCCCACGGTTGAAAGGGCGAGCATGTTTGGTGCGACGGGGATTCGAACCCGCGACCCTCAGATTACTAGTCGATTTGGCAGAACAGCATCTCCAATATTGTGAAAGCGCCACCACTATTTAAATGAAGAATAATGAGCTGGTTTTTCTTTATTTTATTATTTTACTTGCACGATTATATTAATTTTAAATGCTTGCATACATGTATATGAAGGTCGTATAAACATTATTGAAGAGATGACTGCACTATGACATCATGGCACTGAGCACTACATCTTCCTCAGCAATTATGTTTCCACTGCTTTACCTCCTCCTTCCTGGAGGGATGATTCCATCAAACCACCCTTCTTTAATGGACCGCCATTTCTTCGTGTGCGCTGTTCCTCTTTTGCTGCTTTTCATACGTAGCCTAAATTCTCCAGTCTGTGATTTCCAAAAGCATGCTTATTTAACTTTCTCATTGTTGGAATATTTACTTTCGAAAAAAAGCCATACATTCTTTCAAACAGTTCCAGTTTCTGTAGTGGCGTAGTTCCAAGTCCGAGTGTTCGAGGTCGCTCAGAAATGGGTGATTGAAATTCGTAATTCTGCTTTTTGAAGAAAGGATATTGTGAAACACGAAAAATGTTTTAATGGGAGGTAACTTAAATTTGTGCCTCACTGCACCTATAAACTTAGTTACTCCACTAAGATTTGAAGACATTTTCAAATGCCCAGTCAGCTAAACAGATTACGTGCATTCACAGTCGTATACAATTGAGGTGCGATGGATTAATTCCGAACTACATTTTGACAATGTTTGACGTTTTGTCACAGATAATACCACCAAAGATTGATCACTTTTGGTAAGTGTATGAAACATCCAATTCCGATTCAAAATATTAATACATTCAGACAGTAAAAATGTGTTCAGATTGGCAATTTAAAATTTCCAAGACGGGGATATCCTTTATGGAAAAACAAAGATCAAATTAGTTTACCAAGACCATGCATAAAAAAAGGCCTGTAACCAACCAACCAATCGTACCAAGACTGTGGAAAGTAATATCTGCAACCACCAATACCAAAGGCAGAGGTAAAATTCGTCTGTGTATCTCAAACAACAGTAAGCAGCACGATCAAAATGTGTAAAAGTAACATGTCATGTGTGTATATGTTACTTCCATGATATATGTATTCAACTGCCGCATATCTCGTGCAGCTCGAGAATGAAACAAGCATTCATTTTAATTCCGTTTGAAGACATGCCGGTCAAGTTCCTGGGCGCAGATAGCTCTCGAGTAGCTTTGCGCAAAATTCAAAAAAACAAACAAACAAAATAAGTCACTAGATGCAGTCTACAGATTTCTGTATGATCAAACTGTTGGAACAGACGATGAGAAATCGTTGTTCTCACACACTGAATGAAGTGTGGAAGGGATGCAGGGATGGGAAATGTGATATAGATATAACAAACAGTCTTATGATGCAGTCATTTATAGTGGATGTATATAACTTATCTACTGTCAACATGGGACATAACAAACAGTCTTATGATACAGTCGTTTATAGTGGATGTATGTAACTTATCTACTGTCAACATGTATAGTTGGCAGAGAGAACGTCACCACACGGGACGACATGTACTGTGACGACGTAATGAGACTTCAAAATTGGTTTAATATGAAGTACTCAACCCCTGTTCACATACCACATGCGTAAGAGCTTGCGAACGTCACCATAGACATACTAAAATGTACATTGTATTGCAGGAAAAATTTTAATTTGTCATACGAAATATAATTCAACAGGTACAAAGCAATATATTAATTCAAATCTTCGGTGACTCGCAGTGGTTAAATCTTGTATCAGAGCAACAAACATGTCAGAGGCCACATTGATCGATAACTTTACAAAACTATGGTTAACCATCTGCTGTTACATTTGTCGTAAGTATTCGGGAAAAGACGCTACGAAGAGAGTAGAGACCAAAGTTGTGTGTATTCTGTATTACACGAGTGCCTAATAATGACAGTTAAAATAGAATGACACAGTTATCTATTGTACTATGTATGTGATGTGGTGAACACTTACACTACCACTAAACTTTTGCATTAAAAGCCCTTTCAAATTTACACGATTAAGTAGCAAAGCTGATAAATTAATGCGAAAGTCAAACGTGCCTTGATTTGTAATGATGTAAATGAACAGTCTCTTTACAAGTTTTCCATGTGGCTAAGCAAATGTTTTCTATGTCACATAAAAAAGCGAAAACAAATAAAATTGTATTTAGCTCATTCATTAGGTTAAAAATCCTAAAATCAAACATTTTAAATTGGTATTTTAAGAAACGAATAACTTAATCGAATCATTCGTACATTTGGGGTTTTAAAAGTTGGGCTTACACCTCCTCACTTAACTGAGAGAGGAAGACAAAGTTCAAATTGTATTAAAGAAACTTAATACTTTTTTTCAATTTATTGGAATAAATTTAACAGAAGAGTAGAATATAGAATAAGAACAGGAGAATCAACAGTCAATTATGGTCGTCAAAGAATGGGAGTTGCTGTCTTCCGAACTTTGAGGTGGTTTAGCGGTAAGTCTGAAGGTTTATAAAACTAAGAACCGTGATGGTCACAGCACACATTGTCCATTGTGTAGCTTAGTACTCAACCAAAAACAAACCATATTTGTTTTGGTAAATAAACTGAATATCTTCAACACTGATGTTGTTATTCCTGATATTTATATCATCTGTATATCTTTTATAACAGACACCTTGTAGTACGAGATTTATGTACAAAATATGTTTTATGGCACATGTTGATGGACGTGTTTCAAGTTTACAGAAAAACTGACACTTATCAGAATACTCGTAATATCGTTGATAAATTTATACATTCACTTGTAGTTCAATATAATCTTCTAAATGTACTTTAATTAGGTTTGTTAATGAATTTGTCAGATCACTGTGGGATAGAATAGTACAGGTGGCCCGTAAGTCCCTACCCATCCATATATCTTTTGTATCCAGTGTGTCTGTGTGCTGTTCCTCATTCTCGCTGCGTAATATTATGCGGTGCCATGTTCTGTGAGACATTTTCCTCAACATAGCAGGGTTACCAAATGCCGCGGTAACAGCTGCCTTCAACTCATCATTAGTATTATTGAATATAACATAATAACATATGGATGGATAGAGACTTACGGACCACTCTGTATATAAAGTAAACAATTTTTACCAAAGTTATGTACTTCAGAATAAAGCGAGTGACACCATAATATTATGCAGTGAGAATGAGGGACAGCACACAGATGCACTGGATGCATAAGATATATGCATTTGATTTTGTTGGATAACAAACGTTTCTGTAAAGATGTAATCAAATATAATTCTGATTCAGAACGTAAGCGAAAAGAATCATGAATGAATCATCCGCTCCTGTTGTTATTATTTAATAAAACACAACCTTCCTAAATCAGCAGAGGCTATTCTTCTGAAATAAAAAGACGAGGCAATCTGAAAGTCGCAGGTTCGAAAACATGCCCACTCTTTGAGCTGAAAGAGAGTTATAATGTTATGGTCAGTGCCACTTTTCGTTGGTAAAATAGTAGCTTAAGAGTTAGCGGTGGGTGGTGATGACTAGTTGCCTTCCTTTTAGTTTTGTATTGTTAAATTAGGGACAGTTAGCGCATAAATCGTGAGGAGAGTCACGAAACTGGATATCGCCTGAAAATAAAGTAAGTTTTGATTAGTAAAGGTAGGGGTTATAAATGGTAATTTCGTGGAGGTAACGTAAATGATTTTATTAAGTTTTATATAGTTTAGTCAGATTTTACCATTATTATTTATATTTTTAGCCGCGGTACAGCGTCTCATAAAATGGCACTAATTTGTTTTTGTCAAGTACAAACTTTTAGCTCATAACTCCATCTCTTGACTGATTTGAGATCTAATTACAGCTGCAGCTACGGAGGATTCCTTCTTGTTTATTATTGCACCAAATGAGCATGTTGCTTCTTCTCTTTCGCTAGATTTCGCATATGAATACGGTAATAATAAAAACAAAACACGAGAACGACAGAGGGGAAAACTGAAGTAACATGTTTGCAAAAAGCTACCGAGAAAAGAAATAACACACAAGTGTATTCATGTTTGGATAAAGACTATTCGTTTCCCAGCGTTCTGCAACACCTTCCTTCGTTTACTTCGAATCACCTGTCTGGTGAGTTACCCAGGTTGAATGATAACTTACCGGTTGGCACACTTACAAAGTCTAGACCGGTACGTCCTGACTTGTTTGAAGGTCGGAAAATAAAAACTTTTCAGCTTGCACATACTGAGCTACTAACTGGTTTGATTACAACCATGTTAGAAACACAATATATTATTTGGTAACATGTTAAGTATTAAATAAAATATTCTCAATATAAATAACGAAATTTTTTGTCTTTGCTGTTAATTATCAGTGAATTATTTCAGAATTTTAAATTAATTAAATGTAGTGCTCTCGTACAGAGGTAGGTTTTCGTATTTTTAATATTAAGAATTGTTTATTTTCATGTTGCTATATAAATATGTAGGGAAATTGTCAATTCGAAGTTTTCGAAGGTTCTTTTCATACGTGTATCGATTATGCTGAATCACTCGTTAAAAAGAATTTAGGTTATGTCTACAAAAGCTTTAGCCTAAATATATGTGTGTGTGTAAAATTACTGCAAGATAGCAACGTTAGGAGTCAGTCACTTTAAACCTGCACGACGGAAGGTCATTGCCACGAAACATACAGTCATGATTCCGAAGGAATCTGTTGATGTCGCCATCTAGGGGGTAACAGATTCAATCGAAATTATCAGGAAAAATAATAAATTGTTTTAAATACTGCGTTAATAATATTTAGTACTTAGCATAAATATTTACCATTGGCTTTATCTTAGAAAGTTATAAAGTGAGGTGATATTTGGAGAATACTGTGAAAACTGTGGGTTGTACCATGTAGACAAGTACAAGAAGCAAAAAGGATCTTTCTTTCTTCTATTCTATCGGTGTTTCAAACACTTTTAGGATCTAAACCTAAACAATTAATTCTTCCATTTGAAAACTGTATCGCTTTTTTATGTAAAAACCTAAAATCATCTGTTTGTCATTCATTTTAAATCTGGCATCTGTTTTTTCCTAACTCGCAACAAGCAGTGTATGTAATCAAGCGTGTCTTTCAATAGTTTTGCACAACATTTCATGACTGAGAGAAGGGGTACTTTGGGGGCATAAGAGTATTAAGGCAGCCAACCCCCTGCTTGTCACTGTTATGTTTTATTAAATAGCTATGACTTCCACCTTACAATTTTTTTTAGATCAAACGTCAAACAATTTCCCTCGTGAAAGTTTGATATCATAAAAAAAATAATGAGGTAATGACCTTAATTTTCTTTGATTTAAACAGCGTGAAAGAGTTCAGTCACTAGAAGACGATGAATTTTTATCAGCAGACGATTGATAACTGACAGTCAAAGAAAGCAAAAATTTTGCCTCCCAGTGCGTGTTTTTTTTTCCTCCCTTTTATTCAAGTAACCTGACCATCGGATTTCTTTGTTTGTTTTTTTAACTTCCTTCAGACGAACTGTATCAGTTTGGATAATCAATGTAGAATTTCAAAATGTAATATAAAAACAGAAGGATTGAAAACTGACTGGAACAAAGATGATTAATTATACTGATACCCTAGCTTTAGTTCGTAAAAATATGTTATAGAGTACAATGCTAATTTTTAGTGTTTTTTATTGGTGAATTTGTATACCTTTTCTGTATCATTTACAAGTTTGTCTCTCTTAAATTTTGCGAAAAGCTACACAAGGGCTAGCTGTGTTAGCCACCCCTAATTTAACAGTGTAAAACTAGAGGGAAGGCAACTAGTCATCACCACCCACCGCCAACTCTTGGATTATTCTTTTACCAACGAATAGTGTGATTGACCGTAACATTATAATGCCTCCACGCCATAGAGGGCGAGTATGATTGGTTGACGGGAATTCATTTACAAGTGAGATGAAGGTTTCATTAGATTCTTTACGCTTCAAATTAATACATTTATGTATTCTTGAAACTTGTTTAAGAACAAAGCGAAACATTTATTATAGGGAATTTATAATTGCATATTTATTCATAGAAAATAAAAGGTTCACAAGCTTATAAAAGTTCTTTTCATACCGTACAAAATTACGGTATGAACTTCTAATTACCGCGATTTATTTATTTTCCAATGGATAATATGGAGTCGGTTGGTGTATCTAGGCTATTCCATTTTATTTACTACCACCCTGATCAAACTACATAAAGAAATTTATTCTATTACCTCCTAGCTGGATCTCCAAAATTCTCGTCCGATCTCTTGTTACGTTATACATTCAGCCACACCTAAAGCTACTTATTCATAATCCAACTACTCTATTAAAACACTAACACTGCCTTAACTGAATTCATGTAGGAGTTTTCCATATCCTAAACACGTGTCTCATACCTTTACTATGTGCATTTTTATGTCATTTGAATTTATGAATTTAAAACGTCTAACGACCTTGAAAACCTTCGATTGTTTTTGCTCTCCAAGAAATGTATGTCGAAAGTTTCAACCAGTCCACTCACATAAGCCCTTAGAAATATGAAAGCATCGTAAACTTTTTTCTGAACATTTTTCGATAGCTTAATGTTTTTCTTTATGTGTTACGAAAACTGAAAACAGTATTTTACTTAATGTTTAACCATCACTTTATAGAATAAATAGGCGACTTCTTTCAATTTGCATACTCAATATTTTTATGTAAAATACACGAACTACAGTTTGGTATATTGCAAACTCACCTAAGTCACAAGTTTCTCAAAAGGTTTGAGTGGCTTTAAAATAGCTATGCCCTACATTATCACTTGTGAACTTCACCTAGAGCTTTCCCTGCAAGGAATGAAAATAATTAACATTATGATAACCAACATACCTAACTTTCCTTTTATTAAGATTAAAGAGCATCTTCCAGGTATTATTTTACCTTATCAAATAATCCAGTTCTCTCTGCAAGACGTCAGCACGTACGAATATAACCAGTTTACTGATTACTCCTGATCAGCGTAATTAATGAAAATGAGAAATGGTAAATAATACAGTTGAAATCCCAAGGTTCGTGTTATTAATTTATCAGGTCATCCTGTAAGTAATGCCCGAAAATTTAACACAGAAAGTGCATAATCATTTCTGTCTTTGTGGAAGGCTTTAATGACTAAAATGTGTAGTAGGACGTTTATAAAAATGTTCAAACAAATAAAAGAAACTACCCCAACTCCACTTTTTCAGATTATTAATCAAATAAACCCTTATGAAGATGAATGCTTCTGAGGAGCACATTAGGCAAAAAATGTTTTATAAGTTTAAAAAAAGGCTTAGTGCAGCAGAAACTACATGAAACATTCAAGATGTTTAGAGTGTGGAGTTTCTCAATGAAATAAATTGTCGAAGATGGTTTCAGAAGTTCAGATCAGGTGACTATAGCTTAAGTGATGCGCCATGTTCAGGTTGTTCTGTTGAGTTTAATGATTACTTGCTGCTGGCTTCATTTGATGAAGATTGTGCTGTAACAGTTGAAGAACTAGCACAGAAGCTTAATTCAACCCATTGAATAGTTCAGCTTTATCTGCAACAGCTTGAAAAGGTGTCAAAACTTGGAAAATGGACCTCCCATGATTTGATGGAAGCCAACCTTAGAGCAAGAGTGGACATTTCCAGTTCTCTGCATTCTCGTGAACGTAAGTCACCTTTTTTTGGACAGGTTAGCAACTGGAGATGAAAAATGGATATTTTATAAAAATTTTAAGCGTCGCAGACAATGGCTCAGTCTAGGTAAACTGGCTAAAGCACAGCCCAAAATGAACCTTCACCCTAGAAAAGTCTTGTTGAGCGTTTGGTGGCATATTGTTGGTGTGGTCCACTTTGAGGTACTGCCACTCAATGTAACGATTACATCAGACTTCTATTGTCAAGAGCTAGAGCACTTGAATGCTGCACTGAAAGAAAAAATGCCTGATTTGATCAATCGTAAAGGTGTTGTGTTACACCAGGATAATGCAGCAAGGATCACATCTGCAAAGATTGAAGAACTAGACTGCGAAAAACTTTCCTATTCTCCAGACCTTGCTTCCATCTGATTATCATCTATTCCGAAGTTTGTAGAACTATCTTGATGAAAAAGAGCTTGGAACAAAGAAGATTCAAAACTGCTATATATATAAATTATTTTCCTTCAAACTACAAGAATTTTATAGAGATAGCATTCAGAAGCATGTGAATTGTTGTCAGAAAGTAATTAATAATAATGGAATATACATTATAGATTAAATAACAATAAAAGCGTTTGAAATCCGTTCTCTTTTTTTCTGAACCTAAAATCGGACATTACTTGATGGATGACCTGATACAATGATTTCGTCCATTTATAACAACTTCCTTCCTTCTACCGACCAAACAACTTTAGATATATTTCACTATCTTGTTTCAAAGATACAATTTTCGTAACAAATTCCTTACGTGAATCCTTATCAAAATATTTCTGAAACTCCAATTATATATCAAATCCACTGCAGTATTCACCCATGCCCAGATTAAATGTCACCTTTTTAAAGAAAGGTATCAAATTTCTAAGACTCTCTATAAGAATAATAAACTTAATTAATCGCAGTATGGTTGTAGCGATTGGATATCACTCAATGTAAGTTCATGGATTTACCACGCTAAATTCAGGGGTTCGATTCCCCTAGAACACAGCAGATAGCCCTATGTGGCTTTGCTATATAAGAAATCACACACAGTAGTCACTGTCATGATTTGTAGCTTAAAGTAATCACAGCCAACCTAATTAACCCTGGTATTTGACAAAAGGTCTCGTTGGCACCGGTGTAGTGTGGTTCACATATTATTACATATTCTTATTTGCTTTTATTCATAAGTTGTTAGAATTTTACATGTAAACTTAATACACAGAAAAACATTTTTTGTCCACAAATGCATGTAGAATTTGATACCTATCAATTCATTTTGCAGCTTTTGTTGTTGTATTTTTCATGCCTGCTAAGTATAACTTTGTCTTTGCCACAAGTCTTGTTTATTTCAGAGTAAAACATGCATCATGTTTTAGGAGAACTGTTATAAATTTTGATTTTAAATTAATACCATAACGAGTACTGCACTTGTTTATGAATGAACATATTTTACGGTTTCTACTAAGATACAGCCCAGCATGACCATGTATTTAAGGCGCTCGACTCGTAATATGAGTGTCGCGGGTTCGAATTCCCGTTGCACCAAATATGCTTGCTCTTTCAGCTGTAGGTGGATTATAATGTTACGGTCAATCCCACTGTTCTTTGATAAAAGAATAACCCAAGAATTGGCGGTGGGTGGTGATGACTAGCTGCCCTTCCTCTAGTCTTACGCTTCTAAATTAGGAATGGCTAGCGCAGATAGCCCTAGTGTAGCTGTGCACAAAATTAAAAAACAAACAAATTCTGTAACGATGAGCCTGGGATATACTCCATATTAGTGCTATATTACGTAATTTTACTTGTTATAATACATTATGTTAAGCCTATTATTTATGTAACATTACATTCTTAAACAAGAAGAACGTATTATAATAGTTTTTCAGCCATTCGTAATATCCACTGCTGTTCAATACGGCTGGAATGCAATAAACGCAGTAGTAGATGGAACAATATTTATAATAACGTTACAACAATTGGACCCCCAGTGGCTCAGCGGTATATCTGGACTTACAACGTTAAAAATCGGGTTTCGATACCCGTGGTGGGCAGAACACAGATAGCCCATTGTGTAGCTTTGTGCTTAATTCAAAACAACTACAACAATTGTTTTGGCGTAAATGAGAAGTTGGCAAATGATCGTTATAATTCATAATATATTTGTGATAAGACGTTACTTTAGACCTGTTGTATTTTTAACACAACATTCTTAATCTCGTCCCTTAGGGAGTTTCAAAAATCAGAAGAGTATATAATAATAGTATTTTAACAACACAATAACGGCTGGAGTGATGGTCAAATTCTATCATTCGATTAGAGTAACTCAAAAGCTGGTAATGAGTGCCATTGACTGGTTGTCATCTTTCTGGTTATTTGTTTAAAATTAGCGATGGCGAACGCAGATAGCTCCTGAGTAACTTTGATTGGATCTCCAGAATATATAACACCTCACCTCTATGGTCACTTTCAGAAAACGAAATTTACTGTTTAGATGTAACACACAAAATTCCTGGTTGTTGTTAATGAAAATATCTGTTATTTTAGTTTTTCTATGTATTATAGTCATTACAGAACTCGACAGGATAACTACTTTCTTAAACAACTGTAACCATTTTCTTAAAATTATATTTTCTAAACTGCTACACTTCGTTTCAAGATAATTGCTTTATAACAATTTTCCACGGCCTAACAAAAAGTCCTCGCTATTCCACCAAAATACCTAAAACTGAGACAACAAAAACAACATGTTGCAGACGCATTATTCAAAGCAACTTCATCTTTTAATCAACCATCTACTGGTAGTGTATGAATTAACCTCGTCTAATTTTATAATTGTCTGCAACTCAAAGAGTGAATGACCGTTTCGAATCAAAGAGACTCTCTCATCAGAGAAGAAAAAGCCGTCTCTGAACTGGAACTAGTCTGCAGTTCTGCTGTCGGTCCGACAGAGTAGTTATTACCACATTTAACTTCTAGGTGTCACTGAATGCGCACTGACTCTTCATAAACACCATTCTTTCATGACACTTTTTCCTTGAACACTAGCAACCTACCATTGATGAATTACACATAATATATGTAAATTATTGAATTTAAACCGACTGTAATTGGTATATTACTCGTACCATATGCAAATTATGAAAGTATTTTCGTATAAATGTCAATCATTTCATGGAAATCAACATTACTGTTAACCAGTTTTCATGACTTCAACCAATATATCATCAGAAAAATACAAATGAGACAATTTAAGGCGTTTTAAAAGAAGTTTACGTGTCAGTATTTTTTATGGTATCTTACCCACTTTGTCTCATTACTAATTTTCGGTTGCATTTCTCGAGTGTTGCAACTGTCTTATCTATGTTCCCTCGCTTCATTCATTTATCTTCTTTCCTTTGGTCTACGAAAAGCATTCCAGTTGCAAAGTTATTCAAAAAAAATTCCTAGTTGAGTAAAGCGGACACAGGGTTTAAAACACCAGGAAAACGTAGTTTAATAAATATTATAAAATGGCGGAACCATTTAAGCTTTCTTTCTTACCTATAACAGTATATGTTTACGTAAATGTATCGTTTGAGAGAGAGTTTCACCCACCGGATACGCGAGTTAACCACTCGAAATAAGACAAAACGATGAATTTCTTCTCGCTGTACCTAACGCATGTCAATCTCCTGTAGCGAAAGGATGCCGTGCTATAATTTACGACAAACAGGGAAATGTAATCCAAGCCTCTTTCGAGGTCAGCTTACAAGATTTGTAGGTCGCAACTTTTTCTCAGTGAATAAAATGAAATAGGAAGGATTAGCCAAATAACCAACTTCATCATAACAAAGTCGATAAAACCGCTGTTACAGAAAAATGTTTAAAAATAAATCTTTTATAATTCAGTTTTTATTATTTTTTTTTTTTTATATATTGTGAAATCAGGATATAAACGTGAGATTGAGCGTAGTAAAACTGCTGTTGCAAATTTCTTAAAAGACCCTCAGTGATGCGGAACGGGAATTTTGAGTGGTCGGCCCAAGAAAATTTCGTCGGCATTGAGCACGTTGATTCGACGGGTTGTCCGGCAAGACACCAGCCGATCGTCGAACCAGATTAAGACCCTTACGGACGCAGAATGAAGCTCAAGAATAATAAGAAGGCATCTACGAGAGAAATAAACCGTAAACGTCTTCAAAGGCCACGCCTCTTTCCACACCATGAAACAGCTCGGTTAAACTTTGCTGAGAAGTACCAAACATGGGACGTAGAAAAGTGGACAAAGGTTTTGTTCTCTGATGAGAAAAAAATTAACCTGGATGGTCCATATGGTTTCCAATGTTACTGCAGGATATGGATATCCCACCGGAAACATTTTCTACACGACACAGTGGAGGAGGTTCCATCATGATCTGGGGTGCTTTCTCCTTCCATGGAACAATAGAGCTTCAGGTTATACTTGAGCGTCAAACAGCAGCTGGCTACATTGGCATGTTGGAAAGAGCATCGTTATTGACTGAACGTCCTCGCTTGTGTGGAAATGACTGGATCTTTCAGCAGGACAACGCTGCAATCCACAATGCTCGCAGGACAAGGACTTTAATAACGTGATTCCTTTGGATCATCCAGCGTGTTTGCCCGAACTAAACCTCATTGAAAATGTTTGGGCATGGATGGTAAGGGAAGTCTATAGAAATGGACATCAATTCCAAACAGTGCATGATCTTCGTGAAGCCATCTTCACCACTTGGAATAACGTTCCAGCCAGCCTTTTGCAAACGCTTGTATCGACCATGCCAAAGCGAATGTTTGAAGTTATTCGCAATGACGGCCGTTCAACTCACTACTGAGACCTCTTGTTGGGCATTTTCTACCCAGTTTAGGACTTCTTTTTGGTATGATCTTAAACTTTTGACCAGCTAGTATTTAGGCTAATTTTATAGTGTTCTCATTTTTCCTATTAAATGCTAAAAAAGGTTTTTATTTTTATTTTCCATTTTGTTATTTTCATCTTTTGAAGCTCGACTCAAATAAATGGTTGAGTCTAACAACGCAAAATGGATATTTTTTCTTTATGTTTATTGGCCTTAAGATTTTGGCCAGCAGTGTATATAGATATAGCAAGCTGTATTAATAGATTGAATAATGAGATACAAGACAACAGAGCGAATATTCGAAAAAAAACCAGAAATAACTAGATGTTAGCTTAATATTAATGAATGACCAGAAGACAGTTTTTTAAGTCGGTGTTTTTACTCTTTCAGGTATGAAAATAAATCAAATATTGGAATCCCGCATAACTATTTACAATAAGTGCTTCTTGCTTGTTCTCTAACTGATTAAGAAGCGTGGTGGGAGTTCGAGATTTGGCATTGCCTTGCTCGTAAGTGCATGAAATGCGTCAAGACGCAATTTACACGAACGTTGAAGCTCAAATGAGAAAGTTCATCATTTCTGAAAGAGTTCAGTGCATGTGTCCTGTGATGCAGACTACTATGATTTTACCTTTATTTCCTATCATTTTATGCTTGAATAAGGGATTTACCTGGCCAGTCGATGGTAAAGCTGTACGACCACTAACTGGTTGTATTATTCTTACAAGATATTAGAACAATTACACGAAAAGTTTTATCTTATTGTGTTGTTTTTTATCATTCGAATTTTTTCATATTTACAAGTTAGTAAAGAGTGTCTTTCGATTCTTAAAATCGAAAATACTTATTATTTAAACTAAACATAACACTTGCCGTTCCCTACACATTAGACTGTTATAAATGTGTGTTTTCTTATAGCAAAGCCACATCGGGCTATCTGCTGAATCCACCGAGGGGAATCGAACCTATGATTTAAGCGTTGTAAATCCGTAGACTTACCGCTGTACTAGCGGGGGGTAAAATTTCACAAAATTGGTTGTTGTTTTGAATTAAGCACAAAGCTATACAATGGGCTATCTGTGCTCTGCCAACCACGGGTATCGAAACCCAGTTTTTAGTGTTGCAAGTCCACAGACATACCGCTGAGCTACTGGGGGTGACTGTTATAAGAGAAATAAATAGTTTTTTTACAGTTCTTTAAATATATTGATTTTAAGGAAAGAGGAATAATATTTTCGTCTTGCTAACAAATTATACTTAAAACATTCTACTTTATGAAAACTAAAAATAAATCAATTTGCTTTTGATTATACACAAACAATATTTGGTGCTGCAGTGGCTTCACCTACACAACATCATAATATAATCATAGCAAGTATCGTCACTGTCACAGTACAAAACCGTTGGCTCATCGGTTAGTTTCAGGATTGTTGCGCTAAAAATTGGGATTTGATCCCACGGGGTAGGCATAGCGTAGGTATTATATTGTTTCGTTTTGTACCTGACACGAACACGAGTAGATACAAGGTATATATCTTATATTAAATATAGTGAACACATTTTAGACACATATTTCGATTTTTTTAAATAAAATATCAATGAAAAATCAAATGAATGTGTAGAAAAAATAACTTTGCAATTTATTGGATATTATTTTAATTATGTTGTAGTTTTTATCAGCTGGATAATCTTAGTTTTTACATTTGTTATTGTTCAATGGGCCATTTATTATTTATTTACAGACGCAAAATCGTGAATTTTATTCGAACATTAATTAATAGTAGTGATTAAAAGTTTAATGCACACACACACACACACACATACCTATATATATATATATATATATATATATATATATAACCACAAATTTTTAAGCCATAACAAAACACATTGAAATTAAACAAAATACGCTGCATATTTTTAAAAAGATCCTACAGTACAAGCTACAACGTGGATTATAAAATGTATCCTAGGTTTTGGAGGTGACTGTAAGTAGGACCCACATTGCGGTGGAAATACATCGTCTATCAGTCTTAACCTCTAATTTACTAGTCTCACATAAGATTAGAAATTTAGAAATTAGGAGAGCGAAATGTGAGTGCTCAATTCCACAACGTCACACATCTACATCACCCTTTACTGCCTGCAGGCTAGCGAACTGCAGGTTAAGACTGATAAACCGTGTATATCCACCGCAATGTGAGTCCTACTTCCGCCGTCACCTCCAAAACCTAGGATATATTTTATAATCCCCCATTGTAGCTTGTACCCTAAGATGTTTTTAAAAATGTGCAGCATATTGTGTTTAATTTTGTTTTGTTTATGGCTTACAATTTATGGTTATAATGTAATAAATCAAAGGTTGGGATTTGCTGTTTTTAATTCAGCTCCCTCATGATTTTGTTTACTTATTTAACTTCATATATATAACATTTTATAACATATGTATATATATGTAAACATATAACATTTTTATTAACATTATGTTGCATTATTAGGACACAAAACTAAATTAATTCTTGTAAGGTGACTAGACCACGTAAGATATTTTATAGATTACATCCACACACATCGCCAACAGTAAGTATATTCAACCGAAGAACAAATATTTTCTAATTACGACAAGTTTTTGTTTTATGGTGCATACTTTTGTTCGGATTGGTTTATTAAATTAGCTATATTACGTAGAATATAACACAAAACTTAACTTAATAACTGAATTAGTTAATTTAATATACCCGTATAAATAGAAGTAGCCATCATAAAACAAAAATTCATAGTGATTAAATGCTTTGGTTCGTGGGTTGACTACCACAACTATTAACGCGTTCAGCAGTGTTAACCAAAATGGTACATCAGGGCCAACGTTACAGGTTTTTAACGCTTTAAGAAACATTTTAAATTGGTTTGTTTTAGCCACATGAGGATTATCCGCGCTAGTCATATCTAACTAAGCAGTGACGAACTAGAGGGAAGGCAGCTAGTCAGTACCACCTACCTCCAAGTCTTGGACTGCTCTTTTACCAACGAATTGTAGAGTTTGCTGTAACATTATAACGCCCACATGGCTGAAAGAGCGAGTATGTTTGGTAGAATAGGAATTTGAACCCGCTGTCTTCATATTGTGAGCCAAGTTTCCTAACCATCTAGCCATGTCTGGCCCATTTTAACCCGAAATTTATTTTAAATAATGTAGAGTAATTATGGGAAACATTAATTCCGTTTTCAGATCACCTTTGTGGATCCAAATTCTAGATACTCATAATTAACTGTTTTAACCAAAGATGAATTACGAAAGTTTTCTTTCTAGCTTTAACCTATTGTTTTTGAGGAAATGTCAGATAATTACATCTCCTTTAAAAACTCGTTAGAATATAAAATATGGTGACTTGCATGAAAGACTAGAAGACAAATCTATGAAAAATGTTTCTGACAGAAACAATTAAGTAGCAGGCAATAGTTCATTTGTCAACTGCTGAAAGTGAAGTTTTGCTTGTCAGGTTGAGGCCACTCCCTTCTCCTTGAAGCAACTGGAAGAAACAGATTGGTTTAACTCGTTAGAAAGGAGTAAGACTCGGATAACATCTTACCTCTTTACCCTGGTAGCAAATGAGAGAAACAATACTTAGGTACGAACGTCAGGTTTTACGATATGAGAATAGCCAATAACTCCTTCTGAAACTACTTCTTTTTCCTACAACTGACTAAGAGAAGCAAAAGCTTATTACAGTGTCACTAAAATAGTATTTACATAAATAGCCACCAACATCAGAATGAAGTAAATATACCTAAAATTATTGTTTATATAGTTTAGCACGAAGCTTTTCGAGAGCTTTCTACGCCAGAACTGCCTCTAATTTTGAAGTAATAGACTGGAGGGAAGAAAGCTAATCTGTTTAGTTGTTGTTGTTGTTGTTCTGTTTTTTGAAGCTTGCACAAAGCTACACGAGTGTTATCTGCGCTAGTCATTACTATCCACCGCCAATTCTTAGACTACTCTTTTACCAATGAATAGTAGAATTGGCCATCACATAATAACGCCTCCACGGCTGAACGGATGAGTATGTTTGGTGTGATGGGGATTTGAACCCGCGATCCTCAGATTACGAGTCGAGGGCCCTAACCACCTTGCCATCCCGAGCTCTTGGCAGCTGGTCAACAACTCATTGGCTAAATAATGTAATAGTGCGATAGGACTGTTATTTTATAATGCACCCAAGGCTTCAAAGTGCGGATCAAGAATGTTTCAGTGTTGGAGTTGAACCAAGGAATCTCGGATCCAAAGTCCAAACGCTGAACTCTGAGTTTGAGACCAAAAGTATTAAATTATTTCAATGACCATAATGTTTTATATTAATGACACTCTTCACTCTTTTAGAAGCAATTCAAAGAATGCAAAATCTTAGCATCCTGACAGTGACTTTAAAGTCTTTTCTCTGAAGACAACTGAGAGAAACAGAGTCTTGGGCCACAAGGCTTAAAGCCTTGGAAGTCTTGACTATTTTTTATACGATGTGCAAAACATCAGAATTATCGAAACGTAAAAGTAGTTGGAATAATGTGTAAAAACAAGAAAATCAGTGAAAACCAATGAATCAAGTGGTATTGTTCAGTGGGTTTGGTTCATAGTCGTATATTCCAAACAAGTAATCTTGTGTTCTGTTCAACGTAATAAAGAAAGTTTCTTACCATTTGGCAGGACTTTTGGACCAGACTCGTGGTTATTCTTTCGAATCTGCACTGAATACTAGCTTGTACTGCTTTTAGCCATGAGTGAACTAGTCTTCTTAAAACCACATAATTAACTAAACTTGAACTTTCAATTTCTGCACTTTTTAAAAATAAAATTTTCCTTAATTTACCAAGAATGAGATCAGATCGTGTTGCAAGTGAAAACAGAAACTGTCCTTAAACCAAAGCAACTAGAAAAAATCTATTTCCTCACTAGTCTTGGAACTATTCATAAACTTGTATTGCTGTAACAGCAAACTGATTACCAAGAAATCTGCACAAAACGAGTTACATCTTCCCAATATGACAATATGTTAAATTTCTGAT
Source organism: Tachypleus tridentatus (assembly GCF_004210375.1). NCBI lineage: Eukaryota > Metazoa > Arthropoda > Merostomata > Xiphosura > Limulidae > Tachypleus > Tachypleus tridentatus. Next base: position 38,644,340 of record NC_134826.1, read on the forward strand.
TTGTATGAAGTTAACTTTAACAAGTTATAGAACATGCTCATGAGCATTTTAACTTAAATAAATTTATAAATCAAACTAATTCACAATAATGTACTCAGGAACTGATTTTATAACACATCACAACAATTTAATAGTATTCTCCTTTTGGGAAAAGCCGTGGCTCAACCATACTGTTTCAATGTGGTATGGTATTCTTCAATAATAATACAAAGTTTGAGCAGTTACTATTTTCCCGGAATATCGTATTTTATATCAGTTTATTTGCAACTGAAGAGCTTTACGTCAGTGTTGTGTGCTTTCAGGTTGAGATAGTATTATAATTGTTGGCTTGTAGACTATAAGAAGTGTAAATTGTGTACAAATAAGTTGTGTTGTTTCCTGTCCTAATCAAGATTATTAGCGGATATCTAGCTGGATGTTTGAACTCTTTTATAATGCAAAACGTTTATTATAAATGAAATTGTAGGGAAAAATTACCTTTGAAATCCAAGATAGAATAGATATATCCAATTATTTCTAGTGGTGCTTTTAGACAGTCTGGGCTTGTTTTAAAATTCGCGCAAAACTACACGAAGGCTATCTGCACCAGCTGTCCCTAATTTAGCAGTGAAAGACTAGAGGGAAGGCAGCAAATCATCACCACCCACTGCTAACTCTTGTTCTATTCTTTTACTAATGTATAGTGGGATCATAGTTACATGGTAACACCCCCCACGGCTGAAAGGACGATTATGTTTGGTGGTACAGGGATTCGAACATGTTACGCTGAGACTAAGAGTCGAATGCCCTAACCGCATGGTCATGCCTGGTCTATTGTGGAAAAGGTACAAATATAAATGTATAGAATAGTTATTTAGGTCCCTTCAGTTAAATTACCAAGTACGAAGTGATAGATACTTGTACACAATATTTAAGAATACTTGGAAATATTCTGTGCTCTTTATACTTATAATGCAGTAGTGTCAGTGTGTCATACTTTTCATAGTGGCAACAAGTGGAACGAAGAGAAATATTTTATTTAATTACCTTTCTTTATATTGGTTTGGAAACATGTGCTCCCGACTGTCATTATAGAAAAAAAGTTTCGTTTAGCCAGAAAAAAGAAAATCTAATTTTTCTGGTAGATCTATGTAGTTGGTGTCTCTCCACTCAGTACTAGATGGCATGATTACTCTTACTTTCTCTTGTCCTCTAGTAATAAGCGCATCAGCCACTTCAAATTTAAGGAAACAAATGGATAGTATTTCTGTCATATTAAAACATTAATTAACAAAGATGGAACTTCCAAGAATTAAAGTTCGTATAAAGATTGATATATCAGATGCTTCTAGGTCCAGCTCTATAATATTGCTTACTCGAATTGCTCTTTTGATTGGTTCTATTATACCTGGCTGCAGTATCGTAACTACAGAGGGCGGGGAGAGACAGTTGCCCTGGACGCAAGCCAAAAGGGGATACAGAGCTATTCAACAGATATTTGAGGACTAAATCCAGTAATATGATTTGGGAAATTTTTCCATATTTTTGTTTTGTATATTGTTAGAAAGAGCACTGTCTTTGCTTTATGATTATATAGTGTGAGGGCGCAGTCCGTCAAACTTGCTGCGAGTGCAAAAATACATAGCTACGACAATGCTTGGCTGGACTTTCGAGAATGCATTTCAATAAATAAAACATGCGTCTTATTTTGGAGGACCGCTTCAAATTGTTTTTCATCTCTCGAGTCATCTGCGTGTAGAATATAAATGCTTTACCACAACAATGACACCCGTTAAACTTTAGAACCGACATATTGGAACTCTCCTTTCAATTTAAAAAAATTCAAATTGGTAATATTGTTCAATTTTCAGGGCCTAACAAGCTTACTATAATAGCAATACGCATTTACAGCTTGAGAATTAAAGTTTATATACAGCTTATCATTTATTTAGTGTAGAATGTTCTACCATCGGTAACTTAAACCTTAAGTATACATTATGAGTTAAATATCCTATATGACTTAAGGAATAGATGTTTCAACAACATTTTGATTTTTTAAATTTATATTTGCTCTTAGTGGTTCAAAGGAAAGTCTGAAGGCTTATAACTCAAAAATTCGAATTCCGATTCCTGTGATGAGCACAACATACGTCACCCATTGTGTACTTTTGTGCTTAACTACAAAAAAAAAAAACAAATAGAATTTTAAAGCCAAACCCAAAGAAAGACCGGCAAACTTAACATAAGGGTCAGCCTTTTCTGTCCCTTTACAACAAACAGCTGACTTTAAGTTTTCGCTCTCGATTGCCAGAAAACGAACACTCAAAAAGCGATCCCAACAGGTGTTTCACTCGATAGGCTAATGGTTTATGTGCCTTCTTAAGGTTTGCCCTAAAGCTTATCTCAGCAATGGGATAATGGTCTGTTATGTGGGCCTTTCCCCTTCTTCAGACCTTGAAAATTTCTATAGCGATGATAACATCGGTTGTGCCTCTATTTAGCCTGCTGTAGTTTCTTGTAACTGAAGTCATGAGTTGAGTTTCGCGTGACAGCGAATTAGTAAGTTTGGAAGTAACGTTACAGTCAAAGTATTATTCATATGTCAGTTAGCATCAAAAATTTGATCAAATCATACAGATGGTGGATTAAGTATTATATGCCGTAAAATCATGAGATAATTTCAATCGGGTAGCAAGTGTTAAATATATAGTTGTATAGAAAGATATACGTATTAAATCATGTTAACCGGATTTTCTTTTGAGTTACCTAAAACAATAAAAAAGAATTGCTGGTTGATCACCAATGGAATTTTGCAGTTTAAACCTTCTAGTATTAACAATGTTTGCTCATTTGTTCAATGCTAACAACTTCTATGCTTATAGAGCTTCTGAAGTTTGTTTATAAATCTTTGTATTTCTCTAAATTATTTTAACTTGTTTTACAAAAAGCGTTTTACAATATTGAGAGCTAAAAGTTGAACTTAAGAGGCTAAAATACTTATGAGTAGCATTCCGAGAGAAAATGTTAATAAAAATAAAAAAGTCTTTCAACTTCCGTCTGCAGCAAACCCCAGTTTGATTACAGGGGATGAGCACGTGGGCGGGGCAGACAACACGTGATTGGTGGGTGAAGTGTTGTGATGTCTGAGAGTCATGTCAACACAGATCATGTTTAGTCGGGTAATGCAGGGGGCCTTCTATATAGTTCAAGTTTGTTTATGACATGAGTTTCGTATGAACTAACTCTTTAGTTTAAAACAGTCATTCCAATATTGACATACGCTATTTTGCTTTTCTTGTACGACTGAACTTGTATAGATCAACGTGAGAAACACATGAGACATTTCTGTTTCTAATGTTTCTTACATTTTTTCACGAAATCACAAGTTTCAAAGATAGCGTTTTTCCAGAAAAAAATGAAACTTTGAAATCCAGATACATTTCTGTAAATATCCAAGAGACAGACACACGAACTGGCCAAAAAGTGAAAGTTTTAAGCAATGCCACATTTATCTTCTTTGTCCTAAAATATCTGCCAAGTTAAATGTTTCCAAAACAAGTGAAATTAAACACATTTTGGGCCCGGCATGGCCAAGCATGTTAAGGCGTGCGTCTCGTAATCTGAGGGTCGCGGGTTCGCATCCCGGTCGCGCCAAACATGCTCGCCGTTTCAGCCGTGGGGGCGTTATAATGTGATGGTCAATCCCACTATTCGTTGGTAAAATAGTAGCCGAAGAGTTGGCGGTGGGTGGTGATTACCAGCTGCCTTCCCTCTAGTCTTACACTGGTAAATTAGGGACGACTAGCACAGATAGCCCTCGAGTAGCTTTGTGCGAAATTCAAATAAATAAAATAAATTAAACACATTTTGCTAAAATAAATTTAAAAAAGATGCAGTAGTAGTCTCATGTATTTGTTGTCGATTATTATGGAGTATCATTTAGTCTACAAATGAGGTGTGTGCTAATTAATATTCTCAAAAATAGACTATACCAATGTTTCTCAAACTGGTGTCAGCGATGTACTATTGTGGGGTCCGCGAGTCATGGCCGAAATTTATAAAAATATAAAGTATTTTATTTTATTAATTATGAGTAAAATAATTTAAATCGAATCTCTGAAACTGATTAATTTTTTATAAAAGACTTACTATAGCTCAGTCGTTTCCTCTTTTAAGCAGAACTGTTAAGGCTGGAATTAGGCGAAACTAGTCTACTGCAGAAAAAATATCGAATCGAACAATGAATTAGTATACTACATCGTTCATGGATTCTTTTTCTTCATTAAAGTAGCACGTTTCATTGAAGATAATAGAAATTACAAAATAATACCTTATCCAGCCGTTATCACATCAGGACAGGAAACTGTACACCATGTATGAAATACTCTCTCTCAAAACGTTCAAAATAAAGAGAATTTTTCAGGTTTCTGATGTAACTCAAGTGGAAAGGTAAGGTGTTTTCGGCCAGTTATTCTACGGTCGTGAATAATTACATGTAGGAAGGTATGGTACTTTCTGTTCAACCATTTTGAATTTTTTTTTTTATGTAGAAAGGTGTGTATGTTTTTCAACCATTGTGAAAAAAGATAGACACACTATCACTAAACAATCAAAAAGACCAGGTACAAGTTATCAACATTCAAGTTTTCGGAAATAGTATAGAAAACGTTTATATCTTTGTAGTCAACTCTTTATCCATAAGAAGTTACTTTTGGAAAGTACAAATTTAAATAATATTTGCTATGTACTCCCTTACCCTCGACTCGATCAATCAAGCATTGATGCCTCTAACTGTTTGTTTGGTTGTTTTTTTGTGAGACTATCGACCAATGTTTATTTTCAGGTTTACTGTACATAATCTCCGAAGATTGCCATTTACTAATAAACCTTTATCTCACGGAACATTATTACTTTTCAACTAATGCCATAAATTTCTAATTGGGTTAAAATTTCGTAAAAGTTTACTTCATAACTTTTACACCGCTAGCTATTTGTTTTCGAAATACTTTTTATTCACCGAAGGAAAATGTTTTGTATTGTTATTATATTGGTAACGCTCCTGATGGCTCAGCGGGAAGTTCGATGTTTTGTTACATTAATAATCGGGTTTCGATACCCGCGATGAGAAGATCGCAAACAGCCCATTGTTAAGTTTTGTGCTTAACAACAGATTAACGTTTACCAAAAGGAAGTTAAGGTTAATTAACGTCATTTGCTAGAATCCGTGACGAACGACGACACTGCAGGCGCGACATGATCAAATGGTTAAGGCACTCGACTCATAATCTGAGAGTCACGGGTTCGAATCCACGTTACGGGTTGGAGTCCCTGTCACACCAAAATGTTCGCCCTTTAAGTCCTGGAGGCGTTATACTGTGACAGGCAATTCCACTATTCGTTGGTAAAAGAGTAGATCAAGCGTTGGCGGAAGGCGGTGATGACTAGCTCGCTCCCTCTAGTCTTGCCCGGCATGTCCAGGTGATTAAGGCACTCGACTCGTAATCTGAAGGTCGCGGTTGGAGTCCTGTCACACCAAACATACTCGCCCTTTTAGCCTTGGGGGCGTTATGATGTGACGGTCAGTCCTAGTATTCACACAAATAGACGATGCTGCGATACTGTTATTTCATTATGCCATTAATGTTAACAATATCTTTCATTATTGCAACACAAAAAACCTGCTCGCACATTTTGTACAACCACCATCATTTTGCAACGTTTTACTTACGCATGCTCACTTAATGGCCATGTTCCATTTGTAACTGGAACTTTCCTAGAGTTTCCAAAAAGCTGAATTTTTGTTTCGCAATTCCATAGCGTTTTGTCCTCTTCTTTTTTTTTTTTTTAGTATTTTTACAAAGTTTAAACGTTTAACTATGCTCACATATTTCGCGATGGGTCAGCCGTAAATGTATAGCTTTTCAACGATAAAATCCACAGTTTGATTCATGCGGTAAACAAAGTTTAGACAACCCATTGTGTAGCTTTGCGCTAAGAAAACAACGTCTAGTTTCTCACGTAAAATATCAATTATTTTCTGCATTCTTTCTAAGTTAACCACTTTCTGGCCCCTGCTTTCAAACTTTATTGTTTTCCATGTGTATCCTGTATATATATATATAAATCTACTTCTGTGGAGATTTTTAAACAACTTGATGTAGTTCTATGGAGAGCATAATGAGGTTGTAATGCTGAAGATTCATAGATCGTGACGCGTTTCCTCAAAAACGCGCTCCGTAATTTCTGAGGCTTGAGTACATTGTAAGTGTGGCTTTTAATTTCCACTACTGTAAGATAAGAGCAACCCAGAAGTTTCTGATTGGAACTTCTTTAGTTGCCTTTCCTCTAAACTATCAGCTAAAACCAGAGACAGTTATGTGTAAACAGCACCTTGTGTAACTTTTAACTAGGAGCGGCTATATGCAAGTTACCTTTGGGTTTCACTATACAAAACAATAATTTGTGACTTGTTACTTTGGGTTTTACTATACAAAACAATAATTTGTGACTTGTTTTTTTGCTACAAATTCTAAGTTAACATTTTAATTTTTCTCTCTTTGGAACTCGCACAGGATATCTATGATAATGATTTTATTGATCGTTTATCGCAACTCAATAAAAACACAGTTTTAATGGTTTAAAAAGTAAGTGTATCATTACGAAAACATCTATAAACAGGTCAAGCCCAACAGAAGTGCCATTTATTACAGATGTTTTAGTAGAGCTAGTTCCCTCTACCCCATTTGTTGGGCTCAGGCTTATAGCAAATACAACATGAACCGTACTGCAAATAAATAAGCGGATTCTATATGGTTACAGCGACGTAAAATGTGCTGTACCGAATTATTGGATCCGTCAAACTTCGAGTAGGTTCTTCATTATTGTTTACATCTGTTCGTTATATATGTGTATGTGTGTGCGTGCGCGCACGTGCGTGTGTAGTAATAGAAACGGCTGATACAGGTATTAAAAACATTTATTTAAAACACGTAACAAATAAAAACGTTTTTTCCCCTCTAAGTCATCATCAGGTTAAGAAAGACTTCTGACACACATTATGGTGACGTTCTTGTCCTGCAAATTAATACGCGACTTGTATCTTGGCACATCCATTTAATGAATGTTACACGACAGAACATGACACGTCTTGGTATGTCAGTTTACTAAATGTTTTACGGTAATATTTGGCGTATCTTTCATAACGTCCTTCTAGTAAACATTGTGGTGACGTCTCTGTTCTGCATGTTGAGGCATACCAATAACAAACAAATACCGTTACATCGTAATGATATAAACACATAAAGAAATGATTAAAAAATAATTTTTGCAAAACACCTTAATTTGAGACCTTAATCTGGTCAAAATGAAACCGAATTAAGAGCTTTGTTAATAATTATATGTGTATTTACTGATATTTCATTTTCAGTAAATATTACTTTATTATATTGTTATTTCAGTTTGAATATATGTCACCTGTAAGAGTGTGTTAAGTATGGATTTACATAAGGGGACAAATACTTTGTTTTGTTTGTTTGTTTTTAATTTTTCACAAAGCTACTAGAGGGCTATCTGTGCTAGCCGTCCCTAATTTAGCAGTGTAAGACTAGAGGGAAGGCAGCTAGTCATCACCACCCACCGCCAACACTTGGGCTACTCTTTTACCAGCGAATAGTGGAATTGACCGTAACATTATAACGCCCCCACGATTGAAATGGCGAGCATATTTGGCGCGACGGGGATGCGAACTCGCGACCCTCAGATTACGAGTCGCACGTCTTAACACGCTTGGCCACGCCGGGCCCAGCAAATAGCCCCATGTGGCTTTGTTATAAGAAGACTCACAAAAACACACGTTGTTTGAATATTTTTCAGTTTGAAAAGTTTGTTTATTATTAGTTGTAAAACCTGCTTTATTCATGCCCAAAATAGTGATAAGTTAATAATAGTAATAATATATTTTCTTCACAGGTAAGTTTTTTACCGAACAAAGCATATGAAAAAGTTGATAAACACTTCAACTGTACTACCAGAGGGCACTACAAATGTACAAGGAATCAATGCATCTTATGTTGGTTAATCTGTTCATTGCCCAGTGTCTTAAATATATGACTGTATTCACATCACAGTTGAGAGTGAATTTTTTTTCGATTTTAATATTGTAGTATAGTAAGTCGCTGTTTTACTTTGTAATTCCAAGATGAAGGACTGGAATTGTTAGTAGAATGTATCGGAACGTACATAATGATTCATGAAATAAATCGACTAGTCTTTCGTCACAGATGTTAAGCTTCTACTAGTTTCTAGGTGAACACAAAAGTTATCAGTATTTGTTATGTGCTTTGTTTATCGAAATTGTGAAAATATGTGTATAAATAACATGTCGTGAAGGTGCCTGTTTTATAATGCGTGCTCACAAAACTTTTTTGATAAATTATCTGTACAAAAGACAAGTAGACTTTACCTTACTTTGCAATAAAGTTTGCATCCGATAAAATGTCCAGCTATACGCACGACGTGGGAAGGCGGAGGAGGGAAAAGTAGGGGGAGAGAAATGGACCATGCACTCAGAGACGCGTAAGTTCTTCTGGGTTGCTTCCTTTATCCCAGCCCAGACGGGCTGCACCAGACAGGTAACGGACTAAAGTTCTCCTCTCCCCCCCACACTCATTCTACCCTCTCACATTTAAGAGGCCGCAAAGGGAAAAGACAAACCTGCAACATAGAAGAACGGCGAGCACCGTTCTGATCAGATGCAACGTTGCTAACGTTCTTTGTCTGGGGCCAAGTGCGTGTAGCGGTGAGCTTTCCTTGGAGCAAAGAAAGGTTATTGTGGGCTCGTGAGATAATCACGGCACCACCATGGCCAGAGTGTCCAACAATAAAAATGGTAGTTTAGCCTCAACCACCGCCTTGCTCTTGTGGACTATCCAAGATTTGTCGAATAACAACAACCACTCTCTAGCCACCTATCATCAGATATGGAGCAGGCTACGCCGTCGAAAAGGTACTTCATACATGGTGTTTAAAGAAGATATATATGAAAAGTTAGGAAAATGTACTTTAAAAAAGAGTTTCTAGCCTGAAACCCAGTGTACTGTAGTGAATAAATGTTTATACATTTCTTTGAAAGCTAGTTTGTGTATTTGGCTGGCACAATTGTCGTGTTAGACAATAATACATTGTTTGCGTGACCTATTGCCATTAAAACACTTGAGTAGATCTCACGTATGTATATTTATAATTGAGAAAAGTGTAATGTTCTATGCATGCAGCTCAGAACCAATGATTAAATGTATATGACTTTAGAAGAGTTCGCTTGAGTTTCTTTTATTACTAACCGTTTGAAATCAAGCTCATTGCTGTAGTAAAGTAATTGTGTAAGTACTTCGTGTAAGTCTCGAATTTCTATGAGATAACTGCGCAAAGTATGAGCGAAAAGACTCGTTTATCTTTCTATAACATTAACAAATATACTTTCCAACACGTATTATAAGTTCCTCTTTTTGTATATTTGAAAACTGAAGTTAATATCGGTGATGAACAAATCTTTCTAGATTTTATTCATTTAAGAACGTATATTAATTTTATCTTTTACTTATTCTGCTAGCTAATTAACCATTGGTTCTCCACTTTATACTTTACGTTTTAATAGCGATTGCGACATATTTTCTGAAAGAAAAGCATTCTCGTGATAGATGTGTGTTGTTAAGCCTTGTGTTAAGATGTTATTTTATTTCCGTCATTCGTGTTACTGTAATAATTATATTAACGAAAGAGATGTCAAAACCAAAACTGTGCGTCTAACTCTTTAAAAAATCGCCAGGTGTGAACGAAATGACAGAAAAGACAGAAGTTGTTTGTATCTGTAAAACTTATTTTAATCACAGCTTTAACGATAAGGAAAGTGCTGTTTGATTCACATTTGAAACTAACTCAAATATATTTCGTTGTATAATCGTCAAAATAGGTACGTTTAGGTCTTCGAAAAGTTTCAGTAGGAATTAGTTTATTATGCTTTATAAACCTACTCTCATGAGTTATCTATACGTTTTATGAATGTGTATTTGTTATTGCTTTAGGTAAAAGTCACAAAATTAATTCCGTCTGCCATAAACCAGTTAAACAGAAACGCTTCAGGGTAGAATTTCATTTACAAAAAAAGTGTATTTGTTAAAATTCAAAACAACGACTATTTTTCGCAGCTTAACGTCGGTGTTTGGAAACGCATATTTGTGGTATACAAACACAAGTAAATTTCTGATGTCAGGGAACAACAATCTGGTTGAATCTCAACTCTGAGCATCTTTCATTCATATTAACCAGGTACTCCTCGATAGTGTTCTTCGTTTGTTCAAAATACAGTATGAAGATTTATATATATATACACACGTTTATTAATTATCTTACATTTTGAGCGAGAGTTACCTTTTGTGCGTGTTTCATATTGTTTATATGTATAAGAGTTGGCTTTTCAGCAGTATCTGTGGATCTGCAAGCCGTAGGCATATAACTATGAGTGTTGTGGTATTGATCTGTTATTATTTAAATTAATTCTGAGAAGGAACTGTTTGGAAATAGGGACATGAAGCCAAGATATGTTTAAAACGCGCTGTATTTACACATATGCTTAACAGTATCAGTCTTTTTTTATTGATTAGCTATATGTATCTGACTAAGAGATATAAATTTGTTGTGAAGTTTGTACAAAGATACACGTATATATATTTAGTTTGTTCTGAATTTTGCGCAAAGCTACACGAAGGCTATCTGCGTTAACCGTTTCTAATTTAGCAGTAAAAAACTTGGGGAAGACAGTTACTCATTACGACCTACTGCGAAGTCTTGGCCTACCCTTTTGCCAACGAATAGCTGGGGTTGACTGTCACTTTAAACCGCCCCCACGGCTGAAAGGGCGAACACGTTTGACGACATGTAGTCGAATTCGCGACCCGGAGGTTGCGATTGAGTGACCCTAACAACAAGGCCATGCCAGACCTCAAATATACATATATTCGTCTCTCAATGAGAAAGATGAACAGTGAAAAATCTATCATTTGACAAAATAAATAGCGAGAATTATTATGCATAAATTCCAAATAGTTGTGGCACTAAATATTTCAAATTGGACCCGCAGAATGATAGAAAAAATAAATTTTATCCCGTCACACCAAAAATGCTCACCCTTTCAACAGTGGAGGCACTATAATGTACGATCAATCCCACTATTCGTTGGTAAAAACGTAGGCCAAGAGTTAGCATGGGTGGTGACGACAAGCTGCCTTCTCTCTAGTCTTAAACTACAAAATTAGGAACGGCTAGTGTAGATAGCCCTCGTGTAGCTTTGCGCGAAATTCAAAAACAAATAAACAAACAAACAATTATTCATCTAAGGTCGAATGATAGTATATTCTAAAAACTCCTAGAAGCATGGAAGTCATAATTGTTGTTTTAATTCTTTTTGTGGTAGCAAGAAAAAAAAACATTCGAATGTAGTTTAAAAGGTTAATAGATTGTCCTGTAGATAGTGGTGACACTAAAAAGTTGTTGTATATATTATGCATACGGTGGGTGAAAAGTGACTGTGCATCTTTCTCCTTTTCCCTATGAGTTAGGTGCCTATGCTCAGGACGTAACATCCAATATAACATATATCCCAGTGGTTGACTACTATTTTAAATGGAACATGTTTGTTTACCTGACAGCAACGATAAAAACGTATCGGCTTTTTGTGGTAGTAATCGATAAGCACTGCAGTAGTAACTTCTTACCTTCGTTGTTGTTTTCACCCTATTTGACTATACTCATAATTTCTTACTTTCGTCGTTGTTTTCACCCTATTTGACTATACTCATAATTTCTTACTTTCGTCGTTGTTTTCACCCTATTTGACTATACTCATAATTTCTTACTTTCGTCGTTGTTTTCACCCTATTTGACTATACTCATAATTTCTTACTTTCGTCGTTGTTTTCACCCTATTTGACTATACTCATAATTTCTTACCTTCGTTGTTGTTTTCACCCTATTTGGCTATACTCATAATTTCTTACTTTCGTCGTTGTTTTCACCCTATTTGGCTATACTCATAATTTCTTACTTTCGTCGTTGTTTTCACCCTATTTGACTATACTCATAATTTCTTACTTTCGTCGTTGTTTTCACCCTATTTGACTATACTCATAATTTCTTACTTTCGTCGTTGTTTTCACCCTATTTGACTATACTCATAATTTCTTACTTTCGTCGTTGTTTTCACCCTATTTGACTATACTCATAATTTCTTACCTTCGTTGTTGTTTTCACCCTATTTGGCTATACTCATAATTTCTTACTTTCGTCGTTGTTTTCACCCTATTTGACTATACTCATAATTTCTTACTTTCGTCGTTATTTTCACCCTATTCGACTGCAGTCATAACTTTTTACCTTCGTTGTTGTTTTCACTATATTTGACTGTGGTTATAACTTTTTACCTTCGTCGTTGTTTTCACCATATTTGACTGTGGTTATAACTTTTTACCTTCGTCGTTGTTTTCACCATATTTGACTGTGGTTATAACTTTTTACCTTCGTCGTTGTTTTCACCCTATTCGACTGCAGTCATAACTTTTTACCTTCGTTGTTGTTTTCACTATATTTGCCTATAGTCATAACTTCTTACTTTCGTTGTTGTTTTCATTATATTTGACTGTGGTTATAACTTCTTACCTTCGTCGCTGTTTCAAACTTATTAGACAGACCACTGCTGGATGATGACGGATACATAATCTACCTTTTGTGAGTCGTACGAACCTTGTGGTCAGTAAGACGATCTGCTCTTTACTGTAGGTGTTTTGATTTTGTTCGGTTGATGTAACATAAAAGAAAATACGTTTCACATTTGTATAGTTTAACACTTTCATTTTCGAGACTGAGTGCTATAACCAATGAAGTCTTGCTTCCGTCACCGTACATACGAGCTTAATATTTACACCTCGTTTCGTATTTCGTCAGAAGCAGACTGTCCATATTTGCTTCTGCCTTCCTGCTCTCAAATACTTGTCTCATAGCAAACTTTATTATTTAGTACCTATGTTTTCCGCGTTGTTTTGTATATTGCTGCTAAATATTAAGAAGGTGATTGTTACATTTCGTTAAAAAATGTATGACTACATTTGATGTGTTTAGTGTCCACATATTCTAAGTAGGATCGCTATTACGGTTATATTTATGTAGATATCGATTACCGGTTAAAAGTACTATACCTTGGATCTCCTTACAAATAAGTACTTCTTTCGTAGTACATTTGAGTGAATTCTGTAATGAACGTTCTTGTCAAATGTTTTTTTTGTTCTTCCTCACCTGATTTACTTGTCTGACGAAGGAATATTTTATACTCTTACAAGTCAAATGTTAAACAATAGTTCTAATAGCTTGTGGTCATAAAGTAGTTCATATATTTCAATTAATGACTTTTTGAAATAGTAACTAATGTTTCTCAACTATACAGAGGTTGAAGCAGAGATCGCTCGTATTGATGAAATATTAAAGCAACCATGTGTAACGAACGAGCCACAATCAAACTTCCAATAAAAATTCGAAAACGATGAAATCAAAATATTTCTGCTAGATATTTTAAAATGCTATCAACTGTTATAAAACTTATTGTTCGTTTTAGAACATTAACTATTATCCGTTTTGTTAATGATGATATTAGAGATAAGCAACTTAAAACAGCAAGATGGTAGTTGACATAATAACCGTTAATTCTAATATACTTTACAACGATAACACGCTAATACTTGTTCGAAAATCACCACATCTGGCAACAGATCTGCTAAAATGGTAGTCAGTAGTGAGGGAACGTAAACTTATCTTGCTAATTGACCACACAAAAATATATGTGCGAAGTTGAACTCTGCTCATAAAGCTAATAAGGCACCCCTCTCTACACAGGTTTTAGATTTAACCTTTAACTGAACCCTACCCATAAAACTAATAAGACACCCTTCTCTACACAGGTTTTATATTTAATAACTGAATTTTACCTACAAAACTAATAAGGCACCCCTTTCTACACAGGTGTTAAATTTAACCTTTAACTGAACTCTACCCATAAAACTAATAAGACACCCCTCTCTACACAGGTGCTAAATTTAACCTTTAAGTATCTTTCACAAGAGAATATTTCTAATATTTTGTCAGTTTATTTATATCAAACACCAAATGTTATTTAGCAATGAAAGGTTTTAAACTGCAACTGCTGCTGTTGTTTCTCTTTCAATTAACTTTGGAAAATAACTTTGTGAATCAAGATGCGCTATTTGTATATTTTTACGGAAGTTGGTATTGAGGATTATATCTATGTACTCCATTTCTCATGGCTTTAGCTAACGAATTAACATTATAGCTGACAGTAAGTCTCTAACGCTTGTTTCAGGTGAAACAATTTTTTTGAAATATGGTTCACGATCAGTGATCCAAAACAACCTCGGTGTAGGTTGATGGCTAACAAAAATGTCTCTAGGAATCCTTACAGTACTAAGTAATGAAAGAAGTTTGTTTGTTTGTTTGTTTTTGAATCAAGCACTAAGCTACACTACACAATGGGTTATCTGTGCTCTGCCCACGCGGGTATCGAAACGCGGTTTCTCGCGGTGTGCCGCTGGGGGGTGGCATATGAAAGATGTTGAGAAGGAAATGGGATTTTTTTTCTCGAGGTTGGATATGAATCATTTATGGCTCATGTATAGATATAATAATAGGTCTGTATCGGTTTACTGCTAGTGTTAACATATGCTTGTGTTTACACGATAGTTTTAGGTTAGGGTACAATTTCCAAATGGCATCTACAAGTGAGATTTGTTTCAAACAACGGGTACTTGTGGAGTCAAATGCTCACTCATCCTCACCCCCTAATATATAGTCCTGACCTAGCACCCTGTGAATTTCATCTTTATAGTTCTCACAGGAAGGGGCCACGTGAATAGCATTTCCAAACAACTTTGCGCAGTTTAATTTGTAATACATTTGTACTCGCACTTGCCTACTGAGTTAGTGAAGCTCACAGAACAGTGGATAAAATTCTGTTTAAAAGTCACATGTGGCTTTCCACATCAACAACATTAGTGCACGTTTATCAGCTTAAACACAAACATAAAAATCCTGTTTTTGACCAAACTTCTTATCAAAACATGCAAAATAAAAATTATTATTTTTACATGATGTACAGTGGACTTTACATTTTATTAATAACTTGTAAGGGATTCCTTTATGTTGTCTAGATTTTACAATGAGCCCTAAATTTTAAGATAAGCTTTCGTTAATCCTACGGTTCTGTTCAAACCTGCAATAAAAATGTGTTGCTAATATCACACTGCAAGAGAGACCAGTCCCAAATAGGTAATGCTCACGTGTTTCACCGATGCGTAATGGACGCATTTCCCGAATCAGATTTTGCTTTAGAAAAACTTGCTTGAAAACGAGTAATCCGCCCGAAGATCCATGACTCGCGTAATGGATCCGTGCTGCGCCCTCTCACAGCCATGATAACGGAGGCATGCATGACATTAAGTAGTTTCTCTGCTTGATGCCTCTGTACTTATTTGCATTTGAACCGAGAACATACACAGACATGCAAGAAGAAATAAGACCATTTTGTTCTTATGGTCTTGCATTATAGCTCTGCGTCTATTTAAGTGGACCAGCTTGTCTAGCAAGTGCTCCTAACTTTCGGCCGGCAAGTTTTTCTTTCTTTTTTACATATTCAAATAAGTGTCAGCTTCTGTTATTAATTGTTCATTGCAACTTAGCTAAACAAGCAAGTCCATGCACGTATAAGTCGGCGCCAACTCAACGT
Source organism: Tachypleus tridentatus (assembly GCF_004210375.1). Taxonomy (NCBI): domain Eukaryota; kingdom Metazoa; phylum Arthropoda; class Merostomata; order Xiphosura; family Limulidae; genus Tachypleus; species Tachypleus tridentatus. Next base: position 38,660,157 of record NC_134826.1, read on the forward strand.
TCCTTGATTATAAGACGTGATCTCCAATTCTATCGCTATTCGTTATCAACTTTTATTGCGGTTCTGTTTGACAAATGGATGTAACTGTTGGCAACATACAGCTTGTTCGTAAGAGATATTTCAAGTTCAAGTTCAAAACCCTCAAAATGTATAGGGCGTGTTTAATAATATGTAAATCTACTTTCGCAAGGCTTCTATTGATATTAAAACACATAAATGTTAATAAAGTATTAGATTGCATAAATCGATTTCTTAAAACACTTTTAGAATTGTAAGTAATTCATATTCTACTCTAACTAGATCACTTTGAGAGTTGTGTATCATAGCTTGATTCGCCATATTTTGTCAATGCATTTCACAAAGAACATCTTTTGGACAGCCCGGTGTGGCCAGGTGGTTAGGGTGTTCGACTCGTAAACTGAGGGGCGCAGGTTCGAATCCATCGTTACACCAAACATGTTCTCCCTTTCAACAGCGGGGGACGCTTTAATGTTTTGTTTTTCTTGTTTATTTTAATTTCGCGCAAAGTTACACGAGGGCTATTTACATTAGCCGTCCCTAATTTTGGAGTGTAAGACTAGAGGGAAGGGGGCTCGTCATTTCATCACCACCCACCGCCAACTCTTGGGCTACTCTTTTACCAACGAATAGTGGGATTGACCTAACATTATAACGCCCCCACGGCTGAAAGGGCGAGTATGTTTGGTGCGACCGGGATTCGAACCCGCGACCCTCGGGTTATGAGTCGAACGCCTTAACTCACCTGGTCATGCCGGACCTTCGCTATAACGTGCGGTCAATCTTACTATTCGTTGGTAAAAGAGTATCCCAAGAGTTAACGGTAGGTGGTGATTACTAGCTGCCTTCCCTATGGTCTCACACTGCTAAATCAGGAACGGCTAGTGTAAATAGCCCTCGTGTAACCTTGCGCGAAAGAGTATATTCGAAAATTAAAAATATTAAAATGTTAATTGTACTGTCTTGTGGGTGGTGAATATCGTAATTTCTCTCGCTTATTCTTTATTTACACGACTGTATAGAATCAAGTTGTTTTTCTTTCATCGTGTTTCATTTCATTTGACTCTTGAAAAAAAAAATCGAAAACTGAGGGTTTGCATCCCTTTGCCATCAAAGCCCTTTTCCCAATGTTTAGCCGTGTGTGGGATATAAGAATGATGATCTCATTATTCAATTATAGTATCCCAAAAGTCTGAAGTGGGTGTCTTTGACTATCTGCCTTTTCCAAATTTTATGTTTATCAAACGTTAGGGATTATTATACGCAAATTGCCGTTTGTAAAGTTTTGTAAGAAAATTTTAAAAAGAATAAGCTGATTCCATACACCACGCTTGTTGCGTTTTACCAAAGCTGGTTTTAAATTTTCAGACACTAAAATAACTATTTTTTATTGAATAACTCAAAACGAATTTGTATTTTAAAACTGGTAAAAATTTTAATTATAGTCAACATGATTCCCCCCCGAAACGGCTGGGAGGGCGAGCATGTTTGGCGCGACTCGGGCGCGAACCCGCAACCCTCAGATTACGAAGCGCACGCCTTAACGCGCTAGGCCATGCCAGGCCCAGAAAGGGAAATTAAGTGTATATAATTTTCTTCGAGGTTTATTTGTTTGTTTGTAAGTGAACACAAAGCTATACAATAGGCTATCTGTGCTCTACCAACCACGGATATCGAAATACGTTTCGGGCGTTTTAAGTCTGTAGACATATCGCTATGCCACTTGGTGAGGGAAGATAGCTTGGGAAAAAACAGTTGTACTTTTAAGCATAATTTACTCACTGTTTAATTTTCGTTTTATCGGTATGTAGCTGGAGAATTCCTAGGTCATTGATTTTAAACACGTGAATAGAAAGTTTAAAAGGATAATGGTGAATCTCTATTACTCTTTGAATCCCACTCGTCAGATTGGTTGGGCGGGTCTTGATGGTTAACGTTTCGGGCTATAAATTTAACGGCCAAGGTTCGAAATGCGTTACCAAAGAACACGCACCGTAATGTTAGCGGAAGGCATAAAAAAAGTGGCAGTCAGTCTCGTTATTCAGTTTTAATAGCCGGACATTGCCCTTGCAGCGGCTGGTATTACTGGCTGGGTGGCTTTACTCTTGTGACTAGTTCAAAATTAAAGACTATAAAATATTCTAGGGTTTTCTGACCTGACCCTTTACCTACGTACGCGAAAAGTTCTGTTTAGGATGCAAATTCCTACCCCACTATTGTCTTCCCACTCAAACTTGTTTCTTTGTTTTATGTGCGTGGGTCACGATATTTTTTAAATGAGATAAATGAATTTGAATTAATCAAAGCATTAGGCTTTATTTACTTTAGATGTTAAAATAAAAATTAAATCTCTAGTTTTATAAATACTCGTGTGCTCCTTATAACTATATAGATTTTGGCAGTAAAATGATGTGAACACAAAGCTATACAATAGGCTATCTGTGCTCTACCCACCACGGATATCGAAATACGTTTTGGGCGTTTTAAGTCCGTAGACATATCGCTATGCCACTTTGTGAGGGAAGATAGCTTGGAAAAAAAAACAGTTGTACTTCTTAAGCGTAATTTACTCACTGTTTAATTTTCGTTTTATCGGTATGTAGCTGGAGAATTCCTAGGTCATTGATTTTAAACACGTGAATAGAAAGTTTAAAAGGATAATTAATACTCGTGTGCTCCTTATAACTATATAGATTTTGGCAGTAAAATGATGTCCTTTTCTACAAAATCGTGTCTTTTCGTCTGAAAACTTGAGCCTATTGACTAAATTATTAATAAAAATATTAATTCAATCTTGTTATAAAATCGGTTATTCTTTAATTCAGCAATGAAATAAAACTGGTTACTGAAACTGAAATAAAGGCTTCTTTATCAGATACAACCCTTCCTTTATTATCCCTCAAGAGTCCTACCCACATTCTAACATTTGCTTTCTCCTTATGTACCTTAGAAAATCCTTATTATTAATTTTTATATTTTCAGCCAACGTTTTTTTACACATCGTTTTGGATGTCCTAATTTCCAGTTTGACCAACTTTCTTGATCTTCTGTAACAGTCTGAATCTTCTATAATAAAAGTCAATTGAAATTTGTTAAATTTGAAAATTTTCTTCAATTTCATCTCTTACAACCTTTGTGAGCCAACCTGGTTTTTACTTGAAGCTACTCTTCTTTCTCTAAGGAATATATTTGCTTTAAATATTGAAATATTTTACTTTAAAACTTTCCACATTTACTCAGTATCTTCAAATAACTCAGTTCTCCAATTCACAACAGATAATTTCTGTTGCATCCCTTAAAAATTTGCTTTTTGGAATTTGGATTAAAAGTATCATTATTCCTGATTTCCATTTGCAGCAAAATATCAAACTTACTTCTACAATGATCACTTGTACTTAAATGTTCCCTAATTTCCACCCTCTCAACAATTTTTGTATTGAAAGCTGATAGTAACTCTAAAATAGCGTTATTTTTAGTAGGTTCCTTAATCAACTTCTGAAGAGATCGATCTTGAACAGTTTTCAAAAACTTTTAGTCCCTTATGGCTAGGCCCGGCATAGCCAGATGGTTAAAGCGCTGGACTCGTAATCAGAGAGATTTCGGTTCAGATCCCTATCACACCAGACATGCTCGCCCTTTCAGCGGTGGGGCGTTATAAAGTGACGGTCAATTCCACTATTAGTTGATAAAAGAGTGGCCCAAGAGTTGGCAGTGGGTGATGATCACTAGCTGCCTTTTCTCTTGTTCTACACTGCTAAATAAGGGATCTCTTGCGTTGATAACCCTCGTGTAGCTTTGTGCAAAATTAAAAGAAAACAAACAAACAAACTTTCATGGTTTGACTATAGCATTATCCAATCAGTATGTCTGAAAATGAAAACACCGATAATTAGGGCTTCATTAACATGTCACTGTAAAGTTTTTCACTAATTTTATCAGTTTCATTTGGTGTTCTCTAGCAAGTTCATACAAAGAGCTTTTTCCCGTGATATCCACTAACAGAAATTCCAATGTCTTCAGTCTCCATGCTATTATCCTTAATATTCTCAACTTCAACAGGATGCAACTCACTTTATTATATATATAGAACCACTTTTCCCTCTATCCTTACTATTTTGTCCCTATTAAATAGCCTATAACCATGTATTTCAAAGACATTTGTCATTAAAATCATCCAATTGTAACCATATTTCAGTTATTCCTATTTTATCAAAATCTCCTGTGCCCTAAAGTCAATTATTTTATTTATTATACTTGTGACTTTACAATAGTAACAATTAAGCCTGTTCTTATAGCTGCTTTTATATTGATCTCCTATTCTAAAGTGTCCTCTTTATCTCAATTTTGTTTCATTTAGTTTATATTTGCTCTCACCACTATCTACTCCTTGTTTAAAACTTCCCTTATAACTGAGTTAATAGTTTTTCAAACATGCTGGATTCTTTCCTAATTAAGTGTAAATCATCCATTCCAAAAGGTTTCCTTCTTCAAGTTAACTGATCCCACAAGTCCAACCAGCTAATCTGCTCATTCTTACATAATAATTTCAGCCTAGCATTTAGTTCTAGTGATCTACTCAAAATGTAGTCTTCACAATTAATTCTTGGCAGTATCCCTGACACAATTAATTTATGGCCTTTATCTTTAAATGTTTTTATCGACCTCTTGTATTTATTAATTAGCTTCCCTGATTTACTCTTCCCTATACCATTCGCTTTTACATGCACAACAAAAACTTCATCGTTGCCAGTCCCCTTCATTATATATCTTGCTCTATCAGTTATGTCTTTCATCTAAGCCCCCAGGGAATCATAATCTAACTATTTTCTCCCTATTTACCCCACAGACTATTCTATCTACATGCCGTATCAAGGAATCACCTATAACTGTAACATCTTTAAGTTCATAATCCATGTCTTTCTCTATTCCTTTTGCTTTCCCTCCTCGCAATAGTTCCTCGTATGTATAAGTCAAGGGCTGAAATCTGTTGATTAGTAAAAATAGAACTTTACTGTTAAGTTCACTGCTTAATATTCAGTAACATGAGGCTTGCTTTAACTCAACACCTATTTCGACAGTCCAACCACACACACAAATCCATAAGTGCTCCATCTGGTAACCTAATCAGTATATTATCTTCATGTAGAATAGCAAAAATACATCTTTTATTCTCCAGTTTCTTTAAGTGTATAACAGTTAATCAGGATTTACGACTGGAAAAAAAATACTTTGGTGAACCTATACCTCGTTGGTTTCGTTTTCAATGGAGATCCTTCTTGTCTGTTATGTACTGTTACCTTAGGCATATAAATGATTTTTGCCCCTGACTCTTGTGATCATGGATTTCCTGTGTTCTAATGTATCATAAGATTTCACACTTTGCTTACCGTGACAAAGGTACTACTTGTTGTAGGTCTCTTTCCAGATTTTTTTTCCGATGCCTTTAAGCACAATGGATACCTCCATCTTGGATACTCTAAACTTCTGATGTAAAAATCTCTTTATGATTTGAGTGTATGAATATTTTACATCATAAAGGACTGTTAATTCCAAACACCAGTACTTTTTAGTGGCAACTTATTACGTTTTTAACACCACACAATTTGAAGAAGGTGTTTGTTCTACTGCGACTTTGTCAACCACATTTGACACGTGGGTTGTAGATCCACATATTCCTAATCATTTTAACATAATGAATTCAATACTCTGTAATGCACTACCTCACACCGTATGAATGTATGTAATGACAAAATAATGTTTTAATCTTAACATTGTAATATATATGTTTAAAATCATATCAAACCACGTCAGTATTGTTATATACTTTTTTCTGAATATGAAATAAAGGTTTATAGGTTACGTGAACATTTTTATTAGTTAGATTTTTGTTTTTAATCTAATTATTTTCAAGCTCTTTCATTTTCCGTTGAATTAATAAACAGTAACAGCTGACACTGCTAGAAACGGTTAATAGTTCACTTCTTGACAATTTGAGTAAGAGGGTACCACAAATGCATATTACCTTTTTAACTCTCTCGTTTACCACGCTTACTGGCGTATTTAATTATTTTAATTTGAACATAAAGCATTGGTCAAGGGATGTGGCTAAGTTCCTTTCTCTCTGACTACCTATTGTTGTTCTGAACCTTTACTTATGATATAATGTTTGCCTTCTCGTGGGAAAAATCGCTGTAAAATTTAACATATTATGAAAGTAGACGGTGTATTAATCCATTGGCATGTTAGGTGACACCTTGATGATATAACCAAACCTACTTTAGTTTTTCAACAGGAATTACCAACAGTGATGTAAGTGTACCACACTCAACTTGAAAAGAACGTTATTGTTTCGTGTGTACTATGCTATGTTTCTTAGTGTGTTACATATTTTCCTTTGGAGTTCAACACATCCTTCAGTACCGCAGATCGCCTGTATAGGCTCCTTTTATAGTGCACAAGTACATATTTGCTAAACTTTGATTATGTTTTGCTTTCTGAATAAAGATTGTCATTTGTCTATGCATTGTGTCCAGTCTTTTTCATTTTTCAATCTCAAAGTCATAAAATTCAGGTTTACTTTGTGAAACATTTTCTGTCTAGTGCCAGGTGTTTACAATAGGTGTCTGTGACTTCTTGGCGATAGATTGTAACTTTAAACAAACGGTACACAGCCCACTTGTTTTAAAATAATATATTAAAATAAGTCAAACGTATAGACAAATGTTCGTTGCACTGTTGATTATTACTGTTGCATCCAGAGCTTTGAATAATTCTCTTTTATGTCAAATTCCGGACAGACTGGTTCAATTAATTTAGAACGCATTTTGACAAGTTTTTCCCTAATCTGCTATTACAATACATCCTGCAACAACGTCACTTTAAAAATTGCCATTATACGCTCTTTGTGATAAGATCTACCCGTTTATTTAACTGTCTAACTAATTAGAACTACATTTTGAGAGCGTATTTATAATAGCCTGATAGTGGCCGAAAAAGATCCACACACACACACTACGAAATATTATGATGCAATAACAGTCACTTAAAACAACAAGAACTTAAAAGGTTTTTCTAATTTGATGTAATAATACAACAAACTCCAATTCACATCACTTGAACTCGCAATGTATGATTGTATGATTAGTACACAGTTACGTGCTTGCGATAAACTATCGCTTCTAAAAATAACTAAATTTACAGTCGCATTATGTTTAAACCATCTAAATCAGAATACTCTAATTAAACTTAAACAATCGTGTGCATCTAACATCGAGTTTCCTGATTTTCGGTGGATCCAACTCGACTACTCTTGGAGGAAATCTGTGTACCTGTGAAGACCAAAAGTTCCTTTGTGTACTATGAGCGCCGTGTTTGTTATTTTGAAATTTGTAATAAGTACTTTTGCAAATTGCTACAAATTTCGAATAAGGAAAGTTTCTTTGTTGACAAATGGGTAGGTGTGTAAACTTTTAGAAATTGTTCATTCGAAAAGACTTAAATTTTCAGATACCAGTTTTGCTGTTGTTGTTTGATTTTCTTTTATTGTTGTTATAAAAATTTGAAAATGTGACTTCTCTATGGATAATAAAAGCAAATATATTCTGTTGTCACGTAGGTGGAGGACAAGGACCTGTTCGTATTTAATATTTAATAGGTTCATGGTAGAAAACAACTAGCACCCTGCCGCGCCTTACTTACGACTTCCTTATAGTTTAGTAACTCTAGGCGCGTTTGGTGTGTCCAGACAATATGCAATCCAATCAAGCTGTGTTTAATACGAGGTAAATGAGTCTGTAAAGAAAGAAGTTGGTTGCAGTATTTTTTTATATTAATGACTTGTCACGATTTCAAATTAAAATGTAATTTACGAACTCGCACACCTTTTGAATATTAAATTCGAACTTTTTCATAATACTTTTCCAAACTGTGGTTAGTGCAAGGTTGAAAAGACAAGTTAACATTTCTGAAACTTTCAAGAACGTTATTAATCGAGAAATAATTATTCACTTACATGGCTGCCTAGTTTGAGACTAAACTATTCCCCGGTCGCGCCAAACATGCTCGACCTTTCAGCCGTGGGGGCGTTATAACGTGACGGTCAATCCCACTATTCGTTGGTAAAAGAGTAGCCCAAGAGTTGGTGGTGGGTGGTGATGACTAGCTGCCTTCCCTCTAATCTTACATTGCTAAATTAGGGACGGCTAGCACAGATAGCCCTCGAGTAGCTTTGTGCGAAATTCCAAAACAAACAAACCAAACTATTGTGAGAGTTTAATTTCATAGATGGGTTGTAAAAGAAGTAATCTTTACCTAATTTTCCGGTTTCTGAGGGTCGCGGGTTCGAATTCCCGTCACACCAAACATACTTGCCCTTTCAGCTGTGGGAGCGTTATAATGTGACGATCAATCCAACAGTTCGTTGGTAAAGGAGTAGCCTAAGAGTTGGCAATGGGTGGTAGTGACTAGCTATCTTCCCTCTCGTCTTACACTGCTAACTTAAGGACGGCTAGTTTAGACAGCCCTCGTATAGCTTTGCACGAAATTCAAAACAAACCAAACAGAACGTTCTCCTCCTTTCAACCATAATTACGTTAGAAAGTTACGGTCAATTTCACTATTAGTTGGTAAAAGAGTAGCTCATTAATTGGCGATGGGTGTTGTTGACGAGTTGCCTTCTTTCTAGTTTCTCACCACTAATTTTTAGCTACATATAGCCCTCGCATACCTATGCTCGAAATTCAAACCAAAGATATGATCCCTTGACAAACTTAGAGATAAAGTACTTTAGTAGGAATTAAGATTTGGCCCATTTTTTTTTTCCAAAAGGTAGAATATTTTTTGTGTTTACTTTGTATAATAAAAACTTATTTTAAACTTTACATTATTAATAGAGCCACATTTTAGTCAACAACATTACTTCAGTTCATGACTGTTCTTAGCAACGAATAACTTGCTGAAATCCAACAGAAAGTGTAGTTACTGAGCTCATTTTATTACATTATGATCTAATAGTAGGGTAATCGTTTTTATCAAGTCAAATAAGCAATGATGCATAAACACAAAAGATGGGAAAACCTAAAAGTAACTCATATGGTGTTTACATACAAAGGGTAAAGCATTCTGAATTTCACGATTAGATCTCAGAGCTGCTGTGCCACTGATCATTAATTAGATGTCAGAATTTATTATAGCTGTTCTTCAATTCCTTTTTTTTTATCCTAAGGAATGAATTTTTTTCCGATTATGCTCGTACAAGTATGTCCGTCAGACAGCTCGTGGCTATTCGTTACGAAAAATAGCCCAGTCGTATGAGAGCTACGTGACATCGAAACATGTAGGAAGTTTAAAGTATTATTCATATTTGATTTAATATGTATCGCAATATCTTGTATCTATAAGTAAATATAAATATTTTTAGGTGTAGTTTTGACTTTTATTTCCGTTCATTTTGTATATAGTCTTTCAAAACCAATTGTTCTATAATCAGTTTTGTAGTTGTAATCTAAATAGCATGACGCTCCCTAGTTCCCGGCCAATTCTGCCAGAGGCAAAAATGGTGTAATTGTTTCCCAACCGGCGCCCTTCTCATTAAAGCCATTTAGATGTACAAACTGCGCTTGGCTGTCTTAACATCCAGCTAGTTGTGGCACAAGTTACTTGAGTTACCAGGACTTGCTGTGCTGGCTTTATTTATCGTCCACACCTGTTGACTTTATGGTGTTTTTCTTGGGTTGAACTATTTCCTATATACCGTAAAATAAAAATGGAAAGGGATTTTTTTTTCTTCCTGTTTCTTATCAGGTCTTTAAAGATTGAATGTCTGATTGGTTTCAGGCGAAATACAGAACTAGTTGTCGTGAAAGAAATCGGATGTCTGATTGGTTTCAGGTGAAATATAGAACTAGTTATCATAAAAACCAAAATCCACCTGTACGAAATTTAATCTCCTAAGTCAGTGATGTCGCAAGGTATTGGCTGCCCCCCTCCCTCCCATAGTACCAAAGCGGTAGGGTTGAAGGCTTGGCTTATAAACACTAAAAACCGGATTTCGATACCCGTGGTAAGCTCACCACGGTATTGGCTGCCCCCCTCCTTCCCATAGTACCAAAGCGGTAGGGTTGAAGGCTTGGCTTATAAACACTAAAAACCGGATTTCGATACCCGTGGTAAGCTCACCACACATTTTTGTGGTGTACATTTTGTACATTGTGTACATTTGTGCTTAACTATAAACAAACTTCTATCCTGTTTCACGCCAGTAAATCACATACGCTGTCCAATTTAATTCGATTCATTTGTACATTACAGTTTTGTGTATACAATGCGTTTAATGTTCAAACCTTTTTGATGCATTACGTACTTTTTCTTTTGTTGGAGCATATTTCTAATTGTTTGGTTTTATATAGCAGTTGATCAGATGTATAACTGTTTGATCAACCAACTAATATTTTTGAATCTGAAGTTATTTTGTGGATAAATAACTTCAATCCTCGGCTAACTTGACACAAAAGGTAAACTAACCAATTGAGGTACAGATTCATTCTCTAACCCTACAAGTACTAATGAATGAAAGTTTTGAATGGTGTTTGCACCAACAGGAGACTTTGACTACTAAGTAGATCAAAGTTCTTGTCTCAGCCGTGCAAGGCGTTTTTAAATTACACCTGATTATTTCAATACACTTCATCTAGTTTTCTAATAATAACACTCGTTACCTAACAGCATAACGTAGCTACAAACAACACAAAATTTATTTCTCAGCATCTCGTGGATATTGCAGAAAATTTCGTGCACTGACTTGGTTGTTTCTATTTCAAACGACTTACAGCTGTAGTCAAGTGTTACTTATTTTTCCCAATGCTTGGTGTCCTGGTAACAAACCATTTGTGTGATCAAGCTGTGATTAGTTAGAGTTTTTATTCTACGTGTTCGTCGTGTTAATATTCCCGAGAATGTGCGGTTTGAGTACTGTTGCCGCAAAAACACTATAAAAGTGACGGTCAAAACCCAGACAGTCAGACAAGATTGCAGATGTTGTAAACTAGCCTTTTCTTTATTTTATCAGATCAAAATTAGAAATGGATAGGCACAAATTGTGTAGCTTTGTGCGAAAAGCTTGAAAGAAAGCCTTTCCAATTATCATTCTCTCTTGATGTGTACTACGGAGTGAATAGGTGGCCATATCTAATAAACTTTCGAGAAGATATCTGTTTTGTACAACAATGGCAAATTTGTGTTTGGTATGTCATTACTGGATTTGAAGAAATATAATCTTTGAGTGAAAAGTTGGTTACACAGTGATCAAAGATAAAAATTAAAGAACGCAGAACTTTTGTGCTCGGTTAGCCTCGTTAAAACTTCAGAAACTTGTCTAGACTTGATAAACTAGTTTCTTACCGAGTCTTTATCCTTTTTTTGTGTGTGCTGTTGTTGTTATACAATTTCTCGTTGAACTCTTCCATTATTAATCAAAGCGAAATACCAAGAAAAATTCCATCAGTATCGAACAAAGAACACATAAGTCATAAGATACTGATATTGCATTCTGTTTTGATTTTCATCTCACCTGGAGGTCATTTAACATTGCATCATTTCTAATGTAACATACTAGGTAATGACAAATAAATAGTTTTGTGTGTGTGATTATTCTAATTGTTTGAATAGTTTCAGAATAGAGTACTTCCAAATCCAGTACGTATTATACGTACAAGCGTGTAAATGTTTCTTAATCGACGATCACGGGATTGTGATCAGTATGCTCGAGCTATAGACCTAAGAATTCATGGTTCGTAACTCGTTGACACAAAAATGGCACTCCTTACTTTAGGGTCATGAGTGCACCATAAGAGTAGCGGTCAAATGCTATAATTCCACCAGAAATGAATACACAAGAACTGACTATTGGTGTTATTGATCAGTTGCCTTCCCTCCAGTTTATCAGTTCAAATTCATAGATGGCTTCGTGTATATAATTGTTTGTGTAATTTTGTGCGGAAGTTCGATAATTAATTGTCCACCTGAGAGCGAACCAATGATGTCAAGTTAATATGGCGTGCTCTGATTTTGTATATAAACAAGCAGTGTTGATATTTTCTCATTTGCAGGTGTTGAGTGATAAGGAGTCTTTTTATAAGCCTATGTGTTATGTGTGTGAATGTTACTTTTAATTAAACTATACATTAGGATAATAAATAGCAACATATTTTATCGGCTAGTAGTGTATAAAATGGTCACAGGCAATTACAAAGTAATTTTTTTCGTTAAGACATTCTATCTGTTTGCTTTCATCTATCTTCTATATACATGGTGTCCCTAAAGTTAAACAAACTCATTTTCAACGTTAGTTACACGTTTTTCAAGAAACTAAAAACCCTGATGGCAGAGTATATCAAGAAATGATATGTGTACAGCTGTTAGTAGCAACCAATTTGAATAGATAATAATATATTAAGAATAACTTGTTTATTTATCCCCTATATCCACATTTCTAGGATACCCTTTGAGTGTAGTTGGTATAGGTCTGCAAGTAAAAACACGTAAGTGTAACATTGATAGACAACAAACTGATTTATGGAGCCATGTGATTATTTAATGTAAATTTTAAAGTATTTAAATAAAATTCCTTTGTTTATCTCAAAACGACTGGTATGGGTATTAACACTTTTATTGATAAGTAGAGAACAACGTTTCGACCTTCCTAGGTCATTTTCAGGCTAACAAAGAGTGTATGCAACTGACCGTTACCGGGCACATGTCTTATGGACGTGAGTATAAACGGGTGTGGGATTGTAGGGAGCGTTGCTGCATTTGGTTTCGTTTGTTTTGAATTTTGCGTAAAGCTACACAAAGGCTATCTGCGCTAGCCGTCCCTAATTTAATAGTGTAAGACTAGAGGAAAGGCAGCTAGTCATCACCACCTTCTGCCAACTCTTGGGCTATTCTTTTATCAACGAATAGTGGGATTGACCGTCACTTTCAACGCCCCACGGCTGAAAGGGCGAGCATATTTGGCGTGACAGGGATTCGAACCTGTGACCCTCAGATTACGAGTCGTGTGCCTTAACCATCCTACCATGCCGCGCCCAATGCAATTAGATGATAGGTTATTGATTACTATAGGTACAAAACGGTTCCTTTATATTGGTTTAATTTTGGTTTTAGTTGTTGTATAAGTTGGGCTTCTTTGATTTTACGTTTGTTTACATTTGTTTCCGTACTTAGTATTTGGATGTTTACTATGGTAATGTTGTGTTTATTTCATTTGCAGTGTTCAAAAACGTGTGAAGGTGTTTTCTTTTTGTTGTGGTTCTTTGAATCTTGCTTCCATTTTTCTGCTTGTTTCTCCAGTATGGAAGTCCCGGCAGTTGTTGCATTGTATTTTGTAAACAATGTTGGTGTTGTGTTTGTCAGTGCAGTGTTTACATAGTATGAACTTTAGTTTTTTACCTGCTTTTTGAATAAATTTAGTGTTACTGGAATGTTGTGTTTTGGTATAAATTTTCCAAATGTTGGGAATTTTTTCTCTGGTGTCAGGAACATATGGTATGCATCAGTATATAAGATTTTATAGTTTGTTGTATCATGGGGTTTATTGTTGTTTGTTTGTTGTTGGTCTAGGTGTGTGCGTATAATTATTTCCACGGTTTTTCAAGGAAATTTGTTGATGTTGATGAAGTGTTGTGTTATTTTGTTGATTTCATCGTTAATTTTATCAGGTGCGCATAGTTTTGTGGCTGTGTTTATTTGGTTTCTCAATATGTTGAGTTTTTGTTTTGTTTCATATGCTGAGTTCCAGGGAATGTATAGTCTAGTATGAGTGATTTTTCGAATTGTGTATCAGCTCTAGTGACTTTGAGGTTAAGAAAAGCTATTTGGTTAGTTTTTATAGGTGAACTAATATTGTGGTATATAGAGTTAACGTAGTTGAAAAACAAATTCCTTGGTATTTTATCTTCTAAATATTTCTTTTACAGCCGCCACTAAGTAAAATAACAATCTAACTCATATCGCTGAGTCTTGCACACGCAATGGGGAAAACACTTCCCTTACATTAGGATGTAGCAGTTAAATGGCCTTCTCTGAGACACATCTTGTAAACACTTTAGAGATATTTCTCACGTAAACTTAAAATGCATTTCGGGACAACCAACCTTTCAGTTTTGTCTGAGAGAAGAACACCTTCCCTCAACTTTGAGTTTTCTGTAAAAGGGCGCTTTGTTATGAGATAAAGATTATCTTTACCGAAAAAAAGAAACAAACAACTAAAAACGTTTTCACCTACGCTCCTGCTGGTAATTTGCTTAAGAGCAAAATAATAAAGACTGCTTGCTTGTCTGTAATATTTGTGTGATAACCTGAAATGGGTCGTTCTTCGCCGAATTTTCAAAAGCATACCAGACGTAACCAGAGACACGTGCAATTAACTGGCAGTACTTAAGTTCTAGCAGTTATCAAGAACTTCCGATCAAGAATTAATCTGACTGTCTAAATCAAAATTGTAAGAAAATATAAATTAATGAAGTCAATCATGTGTAACAAATTGACTAGAAGTGTTTAATTTTCACAAATCAACACAGGAAAAAAACTAATAGTGACACGTGATAAAATTCATCCAATCTTCTGTTTTGTATTCTCGTTTTTAATTTTCGTAACCCTAGTAACAATCCATACAACTGAGAAATCTCCAAGGAATTGTTTTGGACGCATGTTACGTCCACAAACTTAATGTTTACCTTCACAAAACGTTTTAATCAATCGAACGCAGATATACCGAATATTTTCTTCATATGTAACTGTAATTAGAAGAATCGATATGTCAAAACAAAAGAGAATGTGTTCTAACTATCAGCCGCACTACATTTGCCATATGTACAGATGAGGCGTTTCGCTCACTACAAGGGCTCATCAGGCCAAAGAAAAGATATAGCATTAATACGGCAGTGTGTATTACTTAATATCATGATTTACAACGCTTAAATCAGGGGTTCGATTACCCTCGATGGACTCAGTAGATAGCCCAATATGGCTTTACTATAAGAAAACACACACACAACCTAATATCATCATATTTGTCTTATTTTCATTTTTACGTCAGCTGGTTAGAAATTTTATCTGCTACTTATAATAAATAAGTTATAATTTTGCCAGTTGTATAATGGTAACCTCTATGCATCTCTTTAATGTAGTTCAATTTCTTAACATTAGTTGCTGAATTTATACGAATTTTCTTTGTTTTTGCAGTGAATGTAGTCGAGGCCTTGCAGGAGTTCTGGCAGATGAAGCTAGCTCGTGGTGCTGACCTGAAGAATGGAGCTCTTGTCATATATGAATCTGTGCCTTCATCCAGTCCTCCCTACGTATGCTATGTTACGCTCCCTGGTGGTAGTTGTTTCGGAAGCTTTCAGGTATAAACCAGTAATATTAATAGCCCTAAACATTGTGAGGTGTTTCTTAATGCGTCTCATCTGTTGTCGCCCCACCGTGACGTAAACCTAATATTAAATCCAGTACATGCGACATTAATTATAAGAAAAATACGCGTATTTTATCAGTTGTTACGGAATTATATAAATCATTTCATTTGGTAGACCTGCTTTGTCACTTCTTATTAACTGTATTAAATTTTAAGTCAACCAGCTTAACGGATATTATTGTAAAATGTGGATTTATACTCCTAGAAACTGTGTTTCGATAACCGTGGCGGGCAGAAGACAGACAGCCCATTGTGTAACTTTCTACTCAATAACAAAGGAAACAATCTACGATTATACACTCTACTCTAGCTTCCTAGGTGTGAGAATCATTCAACCCTTGATTATCTAACCTCTTGTGGTATTTGTAATACAGAGGGCTGAGTACGTTATATTAATATTAAGACGACTTCAGATATGCACATCGATTAGTCATATGTCAACCACATAGTGGAACGGTACGTACAAGGGCTTCATCTCTACATTCTTTAGCATTGCGTGGGTACTTTGTCAGAGATATACAGTTTATGAGAATGATATGATTAAACAAAATGAATATGAATGAACTTTGGGACGGCGACCCACCAGAGATAAGTCTCCAAGTCATACCCCCCATTCAATAGTTGCATACCTCAAGTAATTGGCGAATGAAGCTGGTGTACGTGCTATTCCATAAGAAAACTTGCAGTTCAATTCACCTATGGATTTCTGTGTGATAAGACTGTTGAAGGGGGTGCTGAGAAATGTCCTCCCTGTACACTAGATGGGACATAGCAAACTAAGGGGGGGGGGAATTGTGTGATTTTGACATGAAATCCTTACGACAGAGAAGTTTGCAATGGATATAAGTGTGGGTTATTGTTAAGGTGCAGATCGTCAGATACAGCATGAGCGGGCATCGCGACCTGGACTCTTACGATGCACTGAGGCTCCAAAATCATTTCCATAAAACATACTTAAACCTCTACAAACGCCGATTAAATCTATGAGATTGTTGTATTAATAGCGTGGTATGTTGACCTCAGTAGGCTTGTATGTGTGTGAGAAAGTGCTACGGTAATGAGAAAACCATTTGTGCGATTGAACCCCCGAGGCCAGAAATCATATAGCTTAAGCGAAACTGGATAATATTAGTTAAGATACAGAAGTGTATTTCGTTACCGTAAAAAGTTAGCTGCGAGTGGTTTTTTTATATTTTGGCCTTGCTTTACATTTAACGAGTAGTGAAAAGGTTTGAGTAATCCACATAACCCCAAATAATACCACCCACTTCGCTGTAGTGTGGGAAAATAGTCTTCTCATTAGTACCGGTAACAGCATAACAATGCATATATATATAGGCTGTGTGATCTTTCTTGAAAATGAACGGTAAGAAAGGTCGAAAACTGACGTCAATGATATTTAATATTTTTATTTTTTTAAGCAATTTATGTTGTATTTAACCTCTGGTGTTTATTACTTCTCTTAATAGCTCAATTTTCTAATGTTTTGTTCAAAATATAAGTCATCTTAAACCTGGAAGTCTGCCGTGAAGTTTTGAAACTATACATCGACTAACACTAAATTCCAGTGCCCCGCTGATACAGCGGTAAGTCTACGGACTTGCAACGCTAAAATTAGCAGTTTGATTCCCCTCGATGGACTCAGCAGGTAGCCCGATGTAGCTTTGCTCTAAGAAAACATACACACAAACTCTTTGATTCTGTTAAGTAGTCGTTTAATTTCAGTCCGGCATGGCCAAGCGTGTTAAGGCGTTCGACTGGTAATCTGAGGGTCGCGGGTTTGAATCCCCGTCGCACCAAACATGCTCGCTCTTTCAACGATGGGGACGTTATATGTGACGGTCAATCACACTAGTCGTTAGGAAAAGAGTAGCCCAAGAGTTGGCAGTGCGTGTTGATGACTAGCTGCCTTCCCTCTAGTCTTGCAGTGCTAAATTAGGGACGGCTAGCGCAAATAGCCTTTGTGTAGCTTTGCGCGAAATTCAAACAACAAATTTGTTCTGTTTATAAATTGTTTTTTGTTACAAGCTTTTGAAAAATACTGCTTTTTGGGAGCTAAGTACCCCGATGTGACGGTGGTAAGTTTACGAACTCACAACGATAAATTCAGGTGTTTAATTTCCACAGTGAACAAAGCACATAACCCAATGTGGGTTTGATTTGATGGTTTTACTTCCTGCAGCTTTTAGTTTGAAATATTGGCATTTGATAATAAAGGTACAACTGCAGGTTTTACTATACTTAAAAAATATAATATCAATTTGCTGTTGTTTTTCTTCACAATGCTTTTTTTGTGTTGTTCAATTTTCTCTAGAGTTTTTTAAAATGAGAATGGCACTTGTTGTAAAAATGTTTTTAAAATGATCAACTCCTTGCTAAAGACAGAATATATAATACTTTCAGTAATTAAATCCTCAGCATGAAATGTATTCTGAAATTGTTGAAAGAAGTAACAAATTCACTTGTATTAGGTTAGTGCATTTCGTGCTAAATTAGAAAGAGCTCTTAACTCGTAAACTTATACAGCCAATATATTGTTATTATAATTTGTGGATAACACGTTTTCTAGAATGCAGTTTTATCTTAACTTGTCACTTTTTATATGTTATATTTATACAGTGCCATTTGCTATGGTAATTGTGAAACCCAGTTGTTTTGTTTTTTCTTTCTTAAATCATTGTCGATTTTAGTTTTAGTTGAAATGTATAAAATTCATGAACGTATACAAACATGTATATTTGTGTGCGTTTACAGAAATAGTCGAATAAAACAAAACGCAAAACGTTATTCTGTGTGAATAGATACTAAATACGTTCTTAAATTGTGATTTTAAATCATTCTTTATGACGTCATAAAATAATTACGACTGCAGTTCAAGTTAAAACATCTATAACAGAATAATTCCCCAGTGAACACAGCGGTGTGTCTGCGGACTTACAACGCTGGAAACCGGGTTTTGATACCTGTGGTGGGCAGGGCATAGCGCAGATAATCCATGGTGTTGCTTTGTACTTATCTTCAAACAACTAAATACAACAGAGTAAAACTAACTTAACTATTTCATATTTAATTTATAATTAAAACGTTTCATTTGCTTGATAATAAAAATTTAACATAACGGAGTATTTTATTGTGGAATAGACATTGACTAAGTATAATAAGTGTATATGATCCGCTGTATCCACCGAGAGGAATCGAACCCCTGATTTTAGCTTTGTAAATTCGAAGACTTACTGCTGTCTTAGCGGGGTAGTATAATAAGCATTCACAGGGAACGTTAAATGGTCCCAATACAAAAAACGAACCACGAGTCATTCTATTCGCAGCCCAACTATGCTAACTGCTATGCTCCGCTCGGTCCTTATTTTTAATATTTACCATGTTTTGTGATTGGGTGTTATAAACTAATGGAGTATTTTAAAAACGAACTCTATTATTTTTTCTTCGTCTCTATTTATTCTCTATTAATTTTGCTGCCTGATCGATCTATATACGGCTGGACGTAGATGATAAAAACATCCCTTACTACAGGCCGATCTATATACGGCTGGACGTAGATGATAAAAGCATCCCTTACTACAGGCCGATCTATATACGGCTGGACGTAGATGATAAAAACATCCCTCGCTACAGGCCGATCTATATACGGCTGGACGTAGATGATAAAAACATCCCTCACTACAGGCCGATCTATATACGGTTGGACGTAGATGATAAAAACATCCCTCACTACATGCCGATCTATATACGGCTGGACGTAGATGATAAAAAAAATCCCTTACTGCAAGCCGATCTATACACGTCCAGCCGGACGTAGATGATAAAAAAAATCCCTCGCTGTAGGCCGATCTATACACGGCTGGACGTAGACGATAAAAAAAATCTCTTATTACAACCGATCTATACACGCACTGTGGTTTATGTACACAGATGGAACTTTCTTCAGTCACATAAAGTTAAAAAGAAACGTGTTACTATATACGGCGGTGAAGCAGGGTTACATGATTTTCTAACTCCAGGTGGGCTCGATCTTGAAAAGGAAGGAGCGTGGGAATTATTGAGCTCTGAAGAGCCGCTCGCCCTGTGTATTAATATCTTCAGAGACTGGGGTTTTGCACTGGCCCGGACTTTATCGCCTCTGCTCCTAAAGCCGAGAATAATCCGTACAATAAACTTCATTCGTGCCGCAAATCTGTTAGCTAATATTTACAAAGAACTTCAGTTAAAATTATTAGTAGTCCATGTGGCTGACACTTGCAACCAAAATCACGTGAAGTCTCGAACCTTGTGTGTGTAAGACAGTTGTTATTTCTATTTGTCAAGGTTCCGACTTGAATTTATCGGATTATTTATAATAGAATTTATTCTCAGAGTTTCACTTTATTATAATGCTATCTTATACTTTTGATTTTTATGTTTCACTTTTATATACCCCAGTGTCACAGCGATTTGTCTGCGAACTCACACCGCTTGAAACCGGGCTTCGATGCCCGTGGTGGGCAGAACACAGATAGCCCATTGTACAGCTTAGGGCTTAATTCCGAAATAATCAATCAATTATTTTTTATATATGTTTCGTTCAGCGTGAAATCCAGATACGTCACGTGTAGTTTGATACGAGCAATTCTTGTTTAACTTTAGCTTTGGTGGCTATTGATCAGAATAAAATAAAATTAAAAGAAAAGTCGATCATAAATGTTTTGATCATAGGGAGAAAAACTTTCCAGCTTGTCAACCATTTCTTATTTATTAAGAACTTCTGGTCAAATCGAGCTACTTACGTAAATCAGAACTCAAAATCAATCTATTAATAAATATAACTAATTTATTTGCAATAAATTTATAATATACGATATTACAATATGCTTAGTTTATTCAGCAGGTGAAGTTAAAATTGTATTTTGTATAGGATCTGTATTATATACATCGTTTTGTAAATATGTATGTTAATATAGATTCAACTGGTACAAAATTACTGTTAGAATGTTTAAAATTCTAATCACTCGAATATTCTTATGCAGTGAACTTTTAAAATAACGGTGTATGTTGAAGAGGACGGTGGCTTGAGGGATCACAAGTGTTAGTTACCTTCCCGTCTCTCTTAAAATGGTATTGGATATTTATTAAGTCATCACTGCAAGTAAAACGGCTTTTAGCGTTGACGTTACTACTGTGTCATCCAACGATAGCCACCTACAACCAGAAAGAAGGGCTCAGGGTTGTAATTGGTGATGTCCGGAGTACTGTGTGACCGCTAGTAATATGTCATGTTTTGGCAGCTTGCGACCACGCCTGCCATGAATGCACCTGAAACCAGATCCGGGACCGCCGCCTATTATATGTAGTGGCGTGATATATTTCAAGAAATAAATCAGTCAAGGTCCAGCCGCACCTGTAATGAAATCTAGGTCCGTCACGTGCAGTTTGACACGAGTTGTTCTTGTTTATATGGAATTGGTGATCATTAAGAAACAAAATAGAATTTAAAAACAAATCTGTCGCCAAACGTTTTATAAAAGAAAACGAAAACCTTCTACTTTGTCAAATGTTTTCTACTAATTCGTTATTAACTGAAAGCAAACTGTTTACATGAATCAGAAGTTAAAATTAATTACAGCTAGTTTAATATGCTTTCTTGCTTATAAAGGTTAGAATGCATTGACTCGTATATTAATTTATTTTACCAAGGCGGCTCAGTGATGCAAGCTTTGATAATTTATGCCTAAAATTTTGGGCTAGATGGCACAGGTAGCCCATTTTGAAGCTTTGCCTTTATCACAAATACTCAAACTTATTTATTTACATAAGTTTATAATATCAGAAAATGTGCAGATGTAAACTTCACTCGAAGTTGATAGTTAAATACGTTAGCGCGAAGGTTACGTTTGTTTGTTTTGAAATTCGACAAAGCTACTCGAGGGCTATCTGTGCTAGCCGCCCCTAATTTAGTAGTGTAAGACTAGAGGGAAGGCAGCTAGTCATCACCACCCACCGCCAACTCTTGGGCTACTCTTTTACCAACGAAAAGTGGGATTGACCGTCACATTATAACGCCCCCACGGCTGGGAGGGCGAGCATGTTTAGCGACTCGGATGCGAACCCGCGACCCTCAGGTTCCGAGCGCATGCCTTATCGCGCTCGGCCATGCCAGGCCAGCGCGAAGGTTAACGACTTGAAATTGCTCAGTTATCAAAATCTACAAGTTATTTTGCATTTTCGAAAAATCGACACTTTGCTTTTTTTTTTTTAAGGACCTGATAGAAATTTCAATCTGGTGCACCTGTAAACATGACATTTTAGCTAGCAGTGTGCTCTAAAGTTTATTCCAAGATTTTTCTCTTATGTTGGTCTACCATTATTGGATAACACATTTCAACAGAAGCAATATGATTCGTTTAGAAGAGCAGAAAACTCAATATTCCATGTGCAAGTCTAAAATGCAACTCTCGAGCGCTTCAACTCAAGATTACAATATATTATTCACCTTCGATAAGTCGCTCTTAAAACATAATTGAACATAAAAGTAAATAATTAATTATTAATTATACTAATTCGTTCTTTTTCCTTTTAATTATGGAATGCTCGTTATACTACAGACAGGTTTTTAATGATTCATAAAATTTACTTTAAAAATATTTTTAATTTGGTTTGTTTTTAATGTATGTTTTAAATATGCAAGTTTACTTTAAAAGTATTTCATACTTTTTATAAGTGTCGGTCATTATTTTAATACATATTTTATGAGTTCGTCACTCATAGTTGGCAGAGTGAGAATATTGAGGACAATTTTCAAGTGCTGGTTTGAATAGGAAATAGAGATTTCTATACAACTAGCATCGAAAGTCGCCATTTCAGTTTTTAATGTAATGGTCAAGGTTAACAAAACAACTAATATGCTCAATCAAATTCAATTTTGATTTGCAGCCGGCGGTTGTGTTTGTTTTGTTTTGTTTGTTTTTTTTAATTTCGCACAAAGCTACTCGAGGACTATCTGTGCTAGCCGTCCTTAATTTAGCATTATAAGACTAGAGGAAGGAAACTAGTCATCACCACCCACCGCCAACTCTTGGGCTACTCTTCTACCAACGAATAGTGGGATTGACCGTCACATTATAACGCCCCTACAGCTGAAAGGGTGAGCATGTTTGGCGCCGGCGGTTGTAAGTACAATCTTTAAATGTTAATAATACCATTGATGGATTATGGTAGGTGAAGGTCAAAGGCTACTTGTAATTTTGTGACAGCTTATCGTTAAAATTTACGGACACTATTGATGAGACATGTTTCCATTTTGTAATTTTTACCTGGAAGTTGACTTCGAAGCGAACGTAGGCCTCAAATTATAATTTTAGAAATGACTAAATAGGTAACTAATATCAGAAACAAAACGTTTTTGGAAGTAAATTTTAAGAAAACAACATACGAAATTTAATAAACAGTTTCTTTTATTCATCATACGTTTTGTTTTCAACTTTTCAGTTTATAAACTATTTGCCTTGTTTTACAACCTAATGAATCGTTTGGTTTTTGTTTCTGAGTTTATGTAACCTTAAAAAGGTTTATCTTAAAAGGTTAACTGGCTGTTTCTAAGTTTCTCTAACTTTAACTTAAAGAAGCTTATCTTGACATGAATGTATCGTTTTGTGTTTACCTAAACGGTCCTGCTATCTATCACTTACTGTATCGTATATGTTACCGTTTTTCCAACCCAATTAGCGTAATTTCTTCTATTCATCCATTTATTTACCTTTGTTCCCCTTTCCTTTTCTATTTTAGTTTTATTACGGTTTATTGTCTTTAGCCTGTGGTCATCTGAATCATTCACCAACAAACTTGTCATTTTGTACTGTCATTCATGCGGTTGGTTCCAGACTCATCCACCATCTCTCTGTCTATTAAACTTTTTTATTCTTCTATCACATCTTCTGTTCATTTAATCACATGGTAATGTATTCATCTCTGTCTCTCAACCCATACGTCTGTTTGTTTGCATTCCGAAACGTATGCATTTATTAATTTTATGTGACATCCGTTTGATTGATTGATTGTTTTGAATTTCGCACAAAGCTACTCGAGGGCTATCTGTGCTAGCCGTCCTTAATTTAGCAGTGCAAGACTAGAGGGAAGGCAGCTAGTCATCACCACCCACTGCCAACTCTTGGGCTACTCTTTTACCAACGAATAGTGGGATTGACCGTCACCTTATAACGCCCCTACGGCTGAAAGGGTAGTATGTTTGGTGCGACGGGGATGCGAACCCGCGACCCTCAGATTACGAGTCGCACGCCTTAACACGCTTGGCCATGCCGAGCCGTGACGTCCGTTAACCAACTGATTCGTCATTTCAGCTAACGCTCGTCCTGTCTGTGTTGCTCTTATTTGGTCTACCTTCTCATTCATTCATTTGTTTTGTTAGGTTGTTTTTTGATCTCTCAACTGTTTCTATTTCTGTTCTGTTCAGCCAGTTTAATTTTTTCTGAAAAAGTAAATAACATTTAGTCCAGGAACAGCTTTAAAAGTAGAGTTGCTGATAATAAAGTTCCATAACATTCAGCCCCCCAGTGGCTCAGCGGTATGTCTGCGGACTTATAACGCTAAAAACCGGGTTTCAATACCCGTAATAGGTAGGGCAAAAATAGTCCATTATGTAGCTTTGTACTTACTTCCAAACAAACAAAGAATTCTGTAAACATCCTGCCGGCTTAAATATTTGCCCCCCCCCCAGTGGCTCAGCGGTATGTCTGCGGATTTACAACGCTAAAAACCGGGTTTTGATACCCGTGGTGGACAGAGCACAGAAAAACCATTGTGTAGCTTTGTGCTTAATTCAAAACAACAACATCTATAACTTTCACGCTGTTCTTTGAGCCTTTGATAACTAGTATAAAGACTGTAGAAACTGGAATCCCTCTGTCATTATTCATGTGGCTTTAATACGTATAGTGGAAAAATAGCCACACAATGAACTATTAGAAGATTCCTGGGACGATCAAACTCCATCACAGAATTAACAGAAATAACTACCACCAAAAAGTGTCTAAGAAAATGAGTAACCCATGCGTACACGACGGATAAAACTAATCATTAATAACCATTGGATATAAACTCTCCAAACAAAAATAATTATTCTTTGCTAACATAATAATGGTTGCAACGTTGAACAACAAGCATAACCACACTTTACTGATCCTTTGAGTCGTGTAAAGAAAACTTTAATAGCAGTTGGTAAAGGGCTAGCTTTGTCTCAGTTGTAAAACACTGGCGTGGAATACGGTCAATCTTGGGTTTGATCTCCAACCGAGAAGCAATAAAAGTTGGTTTATCCTAAGATAGCAACAAGGTTAGCCAGTAAAAATAATCATGCACTAGAAGCAAAGCTCACCAATTAGTCTTTTACAGAACTGGCTAAACCTCTTATTCGTAACATTCGTTATAGATATTTGGGAAACGTACGAGACTTAACATCTGGCGAAATAAAAATATTTGATCAAGAGCTTGGTTTACTGTATTGGTTATCTTTAGTTTGGAATTTTTAGCTTGCAGATCCACACATTTTACTTTTGATTTTTAACCAAGTGCTGTCATTAGTGTTGGTTAATTTTCCTTATAAGTTAGAAAGGTATCTTCCATTAAACTGGAATATCAGTACTAGTGTTTACTGCAGTAACAACATTTTGTAAACGGATTCCTTGCACTTGCCACCCTCCCCCTAGCGGTACAGCTTAAAATTGGGTTTCGTGCTTAATAATAAACAATAACAAACAACCTCTTGCGTTTTTTAAAATGTAATTGCTACCTATCTAAAAATGAATAATACACATCACAACAAAGTAGGTACAGAGTTCAAAATAAAATTTGGAGAAAAGTTTCCTAAAACAAAAATATAATAAGAAAAACATCTATTTCGCTTCTTTTTTGTAATGTTTCTGGATTTTTAATTTTTTTTTTACTTGAACACTTATTAGAGAAATGCTGTAATATTAGTAAAATGCTCTTCCAGCGGTCCATTGTGATCACCCGTATAATAGAACATGTGAACCTACTTATTAAAGCAACATTGTTCCAGTTGTTGCTCAAGTTTTTTTTTCAGCAGCTATTAACATTTTCTTTGGAAGTTCCACACAAGCGGATAAAAGTACAAGCATTCTAAGATTTTATTTTTGTTTCGTGAGTTTCATACAAAGACTGTTGAGATTTCCAAGGTAAACTGCTTCCATCAGCTAGAGAAGTCTGATGTACGTGTATATAGGTAGATGATAACCAAGCGACTTTATCACGACGCTTAGAGTTGTTTCCATCGCGCAGATAGCATTGCACATATTTGTTTTTCAGCGACATGATTATTACTAATTAATTACAGTTTTAGTTAAGTCAACCCACTGAAGCATAAAACAGTTGAGGATAGTTTCCAAAGAAGACAGGACTTGGTTATGGTATAATTTAAATATATATGTATTATATGTTTTAGTAAACATGCAGCTATTTGCAAGGCGACTCCAATTTACGTGAACGTCAAGTCGCCAATGAATTAAAATAAACAAAACAGATGGTTTAATAGCTACAGAAAAAATAAATTACTGTACAGATATGATAGTTCTGTAAAAAGGACTTTTAAAACGGATAAGATGTACCAATAACTATGAGTGTTGGACAACATTCTTTACAGAGGTTAATATGCTTATTATACGCATCTGCCTCTAGGGTTCCAACCCTTAAGCTATCTTTAGTTTGATGTATAGGTATGTTCAACCTCAGTCTCGCCATAAATAGACAGTCTTCATTAACAAAATTTATATTATTACAGAACCCATCCATCTATATGTGTCTGCGTTTCATTAGGTCGTGTAATATTTATTAGCGGAGTCCACTAATGATTTGATCTGCCTCTGCTCGTATATACCACTTCACGTTTATAAAACCATCTAGGTGTCGTATTAAAACGGCTTCCTTTAACGAGTATTAAAACCGCAACGCCACGGTTGCTGTTGGATATTTTTTTATTCCAGGCTTAACAAACAATTCATGATAAATGGCTGATAGTCTTTCACTTTTGTGAACAAAGCCAAGTTGCGGACCGTTAGCAGCAAGCTTTATTTCCCATTTTTCATTGCGTATACTTGGTTAGGCCTTTGAAAAAGAGATGGCTGTAAGATTCAGGAACCAGGATCACGTTACATCATTCATCCATCATCTTCATGGCCGGAGGAGTTGTCTGTGTCTTATTCCGCCTAATTAATTTCATCTTATTAAACTCGGAACTTTAAAACTCACGACTGAAAGAAGCGTTTTTAACGTTCTTTTTCAGAGGAGAGACCTTTCAGAAGTGTTGTTCCTTTACTTCATTCAGACTGTTCTGGAATATTATGGTTGGTTGATTGTATTTTATTATTTTTATATTTATTTCCTTATCGTTATTTTTATATTGCAAAAAGACTTCAAAAATATTTATTACCATTTGTTTCACTCCCAAAACATATAAAAAATGCATTATTTTACAGACTCGGCATGGCCAGGTGGTTAGAACACTTGACTTGTAATCTAAAAGTCTTAAGCTAGAATCCCCGTCACACCTGACAGGCTCACCCTTTTCAGCAGTGAGGGCGTTACAGAGTTATGGTTGATCCCACTATTCGTTAATATAAAAGTAGCTCAAGAGTAGGAAGTGGGTAATGATGGCTAGCTGACCTCTCTCTAGTCTTACACTGTTAAATTAAATATGGTTAGTAGGGGTAGTCCTAGTGTAGATCTGCGCGAAATTCAAAACAAACAATGCATTTTTTACTTTTAGTTATCCTGAATTATTCTTGAAGTTTTATTTTGTCATGTTAATTTGGCGTTTACAAATAATCATTACACGGTTAACTTGTATTATCACATTCATTTGAAATCCTTGATTTATCTTTTGATTCGCTAAGAGCATAAGTCCGAAAATCATCTTCGAATATTTCTCTAAATATTATTAGATTTAAACATACAACCTGTTTCAACATTTCCAAACCCATGTTATATAGAACTGCTGCTGTTATTTGCATATGCATTAGATGGCTAATCGACCTCATAAGTTTTGTTGTTAACAAAATTAACACCATTTTTATACTAAATTGTATTTGTGAATTTTAATTCTTTCAAATTGCTGCCCAAGTTTTAAAAATGTCAATATGGTAGCTTCATTTTTAGCACTATTTATTTGCTGTTTTGGGTATGCCCTCTCGGCGACTGTATAGAAATTATAGTCTGTAGTATGCAGCCTTATTATCCGAAAATAATTATGACGTTTAACTGTTCAACACAAGTCAAGCAGCAGCTTTGGCATTACGGTGACACTGTCCATACAGTAGGACCATATTAAATGGTTCTTCTACTGAATAATGTGCTATTATTTAGATGATTTGGAAGCAGTTGCAGGACAATGCTTGTATGCCGTCTTATCTAAGAGGCATTTGTTTTAAAACTGCTCATCAAACGTACAGTGGCCTGCACACACAAGATAAATTTGCGTACCTTGTGTCTCAAATCTAGGTGGGTAACCACTTTTGCTACAGATGGAGTGCACTTATGACTACAGTCTTTGTTCTTCAAGAGTAAATTTCGTGTTTTTGTTGTTTTGATTTAACATGTATCATTTGGTATTGTCTATATCTTTGCTATTGTTAGTACATCATGAATATTAATGAAACTTCCGAAGAGCATAGCCTTGAATGAATTCTATGATGACGTTACTAGGTAGGCCAAGCTGTGTGCAAAAGTCATAATATTAACTTTTATTGTACGAGGGCTGTTAAAAAAAATACGCGGACTGACGTCATAAAACAAAATGTACTTTATTTAGAAGTTACAGGTCTGGGACTCCTTCAAAGTACTCTCCTCCCCAACGCACACACTTATCCCAACGGTGTTTCCACTTGTTGAAACAGTCCTGGTACGCTTCTTTTGTAATGTCCTCCAGCTCCTTCGTCGCATTTGCCTTAATCTCGGGAATCGTCTCAAATCTTCTTCCTTTCAAGGGTCTTTTGAGTTTGAGGAACAAGAAAAAATTGCAAGGAGCAAGGTCAGGCGAGTAGGGGGGGGGGGAAGAACAGTGATCGAGTGTTTGGCCAAAAACTCACAAGTTCTGAGGCACAAATTTCGCAGCAACGCGGTGCATCTTCAATTTTTCGGTCAAAATCCTTTAACAAGATCCAACTGATATCCCACACTCTTCAGCAAGCTCCATGACAGTCAGACGTCGATTTGCCCGCACCAGGGTGTTGATTTTGTCGACGTGTGGGTCGTCAGTTGACGTGGAAGGACGTCCAGGACGCTCATCATCTTCAATCGACTGTCGACCACTCTTAAAACGTTCATGCCACTTGAAACATGCCGTACGCTTCATAGCAACATCACCGTAAGCCGTGTTAAGCATAGCAAAAGTTTTAGTCGCAGATTTTCCAAGTTTAACACAAAATTTCACAGCAAGTTGTTGCTCCTTCAGGTCATTCATTCTGAAATCCGCCAAACGAAAAAATCGCACTTCACTTAAAACCGCGTAGCTAATACACAAATGAAAATATCTGCAATCGGGAAATGGCGTCGTAATCAGCCGATCTGTGCAAACCTAGCGACACCAAGCGGATTCCCCTGGAACCAACTGGAGCCGCGCAATTCAAACAGTCCGCGTATTTTTTGAACAGACCTCGTACGTTCACTAATTCGTACCATAACATTTAATAGTTATAAGAATATTTGTCCCGACAGCTGATGGTTCAATCGTGTTTATGCGTCATATCTTTAATATTAAGCTAAAATATGATTAGAAACTTGGACGTGTTCGTGTTCATATACATCATACTACTGAGAGGATAAGATATCTTTAGAAACGTATCTGATAATTTTCTTAACACTATTTAGTAATAACAGAGTCCTTTAATGATATTTCAATAAAAATTACTTCAAGAAACAAGTATCTTTCCAAGAATGTCACATTTGCCACGTTTCTGGAGACATTTAGTCATTCGAATACATCGAAAAACTGCTAGAAATATCCTTAAGTAAAGGACCCGGCATGGCCAGGTGGTTAGGGTGCTTGATTCGCGATCTGAGGGGTGTGGGTTTCAATCTCCTTCTCAATAAACATGGTCATTCTTTCAACCATTGAGGCGTTATAATGCGACAGTCAGTCCCACTATTTGTAGGTAAGAGAGTAGTTTAAGTGTCGGCAGTGGATGGTTTTGACTAGTTGTCTTTCCTCTAGTCTCTCACTACTAAATTAGGAACGGCTAGCACAGATATCGATCGTTTAGCATTGCGCGAAATTCAAACCAAATCCTAGAGTGAAATTGATGCATTAATAAAAGAGAAAAGAAAGATAAAAAACATTCAAATTCTCAATCCATGATTTGAAAGTTGATTTCGAAGAACGAATTTTATTTTTGATGTTGAACATCAAAAAATAGTTGTTAGTTCAATATTGTCACTTATATATGTATATACCTGCAAGTGTGTGTTATGTGACGACAATCTAAATATTATAATATTTTGTGCGACCTTGTTTGACGTTCACATGGAGTTACAGGCGTATGTACGGTTTATTTATTTAAACTTCAGAGCGTTCTCTTGGGTTTTAAGTTGAAGGTGCGCGTTAACACACACCAATACAAGTTGTTTTAAGTTAGTGTGGTCTGCGAATTTCGAAGAGCTAGAAGATAATATGGTGAAATACACAGTTATATTTACGACTAATGCTTGCGACAAAATAAATTGCACATTATAATTATTACAATAAACTAAAACTAAGAACGCTGTCTTTGTGTCAAATCCTGATAAAGAAATCAAGAACATATTGTTAAGTTGGCATTGTGTCAATGAAATAGAGCCTGGTGTTCGTGTTTTCTTATAGCAAAGCCACATCGGGCTATCTGCTGTGTCCACCGAAGGGAAACGAGCCCCTGATATTAGCATTTTAACTCCGAAGACTTACCGCTGTTCCAGTGGGGATAAATTGAAAAAGGTATACCAGACTTGTCAAAGATATCTTTTTTAGAAACTGTGACGCAGTATCACATAACTGATATTATTATTTCCCTCCACCCCCCAGTGGCTCAGCGGTATGCCTGCGGACTCACCCCGCTAAAAACTGAATTTCGATACCCGTGGTGGGCAGAGAACAGATAGACAATTGTGTATCTTAATTGCAAACGAACAAACAATTAAAATCTCCTGCAGCTCTCCCGGTGGGTCTGCGGTAAATTTCTGGACTTACAACGCTGAAATCGGTAGTTCAATTCTCCGCGATGAACATTAAATAGCTATGGCCAAAAGAAAATAATTTATCAGACGCATAGTGAGGAGCAATTGTGTACGGATTTAATAATTATATATCTTTGTGTATACTAATATAAGTACTCTGTATTCTTTGTGTATACTAATATAAGTACTCTGTATTCTTTGTGTATACTAATATAAGTACTCTGTATTATTTTACATATGACGTCAACAAAATGTAGAAAAGATATCGTTGTGTAGATTAATACCAGTAGTACCTCTGTTATTGTTGTGTAGATTAATACCAGTAGTACCTCTGTTATTGTTGTGTAGATTAATACCAGTAGTACCTCTGTTATTGTTATGTAGATTAATACCAGTAGTACCTCTGTTATCGTTGTGTGGATTAATACCAGTAGTACCTCTGTTATCGTTGTGTGGATTAATACCAGTAGTACCTCTGTTATTGTTGTGTAGATTAATACCAATATTACCTCTGTTATCGTTGTGTGGATTAATACCAGTAGTACCTCTGTTATTGTTGTGTAGATTAATACCAGTAGTACCTCTGTTATTGTTGTGTAGATTAATACCAGTAGTACCTCTGTTATTGTTGTGTAGATTAATACCAGTAGTACCTCTGTTATTGTTGTGTAGATTAATACCAGTAGTACCTCTGTTATTGTTGTGTGGATTAATACCAGTAGTACCTCTGTTATCGTTGTGTGGATTAATACCAGTAGTACCTCTGTTATCGTTGTGTGGATTAATACCAGTAGTACCTCTGTTATTGTTGTGTAGATTAATACCAGTAGTACCTCTGTTATCGTTGTGTGGATTAATACCAGTAGTACCTCTGTTATCGTTGTGTGGATTAATACCAGTAGTACCTCTGTTATCGTTGTGTGGATTAATACCAGTAGTACCTCTGTTATCGTTGTGTGGATTAATACCAGTAGTACCTCTGTTATTGTTGTGTAGATTAATACCAGTAGTACCTCTGTTATCGTTGTGTGGATTAATACCAGTAGTACCTCTGTTATCGTTGTGTGGATTAATACCAGTAGTACCTCTGTTATTGTTGTGTAGATTAATACCAGTAGTACCTCTGTTATCGTTGTGTGGATTAATACCAGTAGTACCTCTGTTATCGTTGTGTGGATTAATACCAGTAGTACCTCTGTTATTGTTGTGTAGATTAATACCAGTAGTACCTCTGTTATCGTTGTGTGGATTAATACCAGTAGTACCTCTGTTATTGTTGTGTAGTACCTTTGATCGTTGTGTAATACCAGTAGTACCTTTGTTATCGTTGTGTGGATTAATACCAGTAGTACCTCTGTTATAGTTGTGTAGATTAATACCAGTAGTACCTCTGTTATCGTTGTGTAGATTAATACCAGTAGTACCTCTGTTATCGTTGTGTAGATTAATACCAGTAGTACCTCTGTTATCGTTGTGTGGATTAATACCAGTAGTACCTCTGTTATCGTTGTGTGGACTAATACCAGTAGTACCTCTGTTATCGTTGTGTGGACTAATACCAGTAGTACCTCTGTTATCGTTGTGTGGACTAATACCAGTAGTACCTCTGTTATCGTTGTGTGGACTAATACCAGTAGTACCTCTGTTATCGTTGTGTGGACTAATACCAGTAGTACCTCTGTTATCGTTGTGTGGACTAATACCAGTAGTACCTCTGTTATCGTTGTGTGGACTAATACCAGTAGTGCCTCTGTTATCGTTGTGTAGATTAATACCAGTAGTGCCTCTGTTATTGTTGTGTGGACTAATACCAGTAGTACCTCCGTATTCTTTTCCGTATGGCATCAACGGAATTTAATAAGAAACATCAAATTAATTAACATTTAGGTTTCGTATAACTTTAAGTATTTTATTAAATAAGCCTTTTTCCTGTCGTTAGTAAAATTTCAATGTAAATATTCGATTGTCAGTAAACTTTCTATTGAGACCGTCACTAATAACTGGAGTTCTATTCAATCACCTTTTTTATTCACTACAGAATTGCCCAACAAAGGCAGAAGCCAGACGCAGTGCTGCTAAGATTGCCCTTATGAACTCCGTATTTAATGAACATCCTTCCAGGAAAATTTCGGACGATTTCATTGAAAAAGCTGTAGCCGACGCGAAATCATCGTTCAAGGTGAGCTCTTACTTGTGATAACATGCTCAAAACGAGTCTTATCTGAGTGTAAGGCATGTTGAGGGACTCGAGGATATGCAACCAAGAGTAGTAAAATCATTTTCGTTGCAACACTTATTGTACTGGGATAAAGAAATGTGAATATCCGAGTTGTTTGTTCCAAATGAAACATATACCCGTCTATTGTTACAATATAATTCTATTGGTAAACAGGATTATATTTATAAACAAAATTTTGGTCTTCACGAAATCTGAAACTCAGATCTTTGGAACTAGAATTTAGATTATTGAATATTTCCGTCGTTGGCTCCAATATCCTATAACTAAGCGTAAAGGGAATCGTTCAACCAGTAAGATTATTTCTAAGGGAATGCTTCATAAGTTCGTTAAATACATTGCCCACCGCTAGTACATCGGTATGTCTACGGATTTACAAAGCTAAAATCAGGGGTTTGATTCCCCTTGGTGGGCTCAGCAGATAGCCCGATGTGGCTTTGCTATAAGAAAAAAAAAACACACACACACACTCGTTAAATATAAAATTTTATGAGTTTCAGGAAAAAAAATATTAAATTGAGATACAAATAAATTAGATGAATCTCATTACAATATTCTTAATCTCGTGCAGCTCTTGGTATAATGAACAAAGCAACGCTAGGTGGCTTTTTTTATTCACATAATTATTTTTACACCTCCCACCGTTAAACGTATAATATCATTCAGCTTTTCTAATGCACCTGTGGTAGCATATTTTGTATGTATATATGTCACATCAGTTTTCGTGGTTGTAAGTATTCATTTCATATATATATATACACACACACACACACAATTGTGTTTGTTAAGAGTTTACAAAAATTTTATTAACACATGTATCATCCTTCCAAAGCCCCGTCTCACCAAACATGCTCGCCCTTTCAGCCGTAGAGACGTTATCATGTGAGGGTCAAGCCCACTATTGGTTGGTAAAAGAGCAGCCCAAGGGTTGGCAAGGGGTGGTGATAACTAGCTGCCTTGCCTCTCGTCTTACGTCTCGTGTAAGACTAGTTGGAAGGCAGCTAGTCATCACCACCCCCCAACTCTTGGGCTACTTTTTTTTTTAACGAATAGTGATATCAAACATTACAGCTGAAAGGGCGAGCATGTTTCGTGTGACGGGGATTCGAACCCGCGACCCTCGGATTCCAAGTCGAGTGCCGAAACCACCTGGCATTGCCTGGCCTATTTGAAGGTCCAAGAATGGCATTTCCTACAGTATCAAGAAGTTCTGAATTTAATAATTACAACGTTTCGACCTCTAGCATCAGGTACGAGTTTTTGAATGATGATGATTCGTTAGTAGGACCCGAAACGCTATAATTATTAACATCGGAACTTTCCTGCTGTAAAAGTTGTTGCTGTTGTATTTCCAAATATTTTTATTTGTTTCAAAAGGTTCGTCACTGGAGATTAAAATATTACCGTGTGTGCATATTTTTACTGTATTGGAGAGTCATCTTGTGTATAAAAACATTTACTTTATAACTGGAAACCACACTTAAAGCTATAAGCCTCCTAAGCGACCGCGATAGGTATAACGAACAGCCTTATAGAAACACTGCGAAAGAGCACGGTTAAAATTAGAACTAATTTAATAATTTTTCAACTTAAAAACTTAGCAGTTATAAAGTTTAAGTATTTTCAGTTATAAAAGCCGCATTATTTTGATTATTAACTATGTAAACCATGATAATGAGAAAGTAAACGTCGATTTTGACAAGGCATTCACCGAAAATTGTATTGACAGCAGCATATTAACATTATAATAGTGCGTAACATTTTATTTACCAAATTTTATGGGATAATACTGCGGAACAAGAAATGTTAATGGGGGTTCACAACCTTTCCACCAATGTTACTGATGTTATTGGACATTTATCTTTGTCTTAAGACAAAGATGATGCCACATTATTACATCAAACAAAAAATGTTATTAAATTTTCAGTCTCCCCGTATGACAGAAGTAAGATAAATTCACAACGCTAAGATCATGGGTTCGAATCCCGTCGGTAGGCATAACAGATAGCCTGATGTGGCTGTGCTATGAGAAAGCACACACATTAAAGTTTCTATAACACAAGAAAAGTGTGAAGGAGGCCACACAAATATTTTGTATATCTCGGAGAGGGTTCTATCGCTCTCTATGGAGGAATATAATTAAAATAAAATGGCTGCCTATTATTGGAATAATACATAAACTCAGAGAAGTTGATACTATAACAACAACCATAACGATGGTATGAAGAGCCATTTCTTGAGTTGTATCCACTTTCTACTTTGATCTGTGACCTTACAACTTCATCCTGTAAGACACTTCTGCAGCCAATGACCGTCTATTAATTAATTACGTGAAATAGAGAAGGACACTAAGAGGTTGGTGTTGAAAGCGGGCAACAGGTAGCACCCCTATCGCCACCACTTTTTCCGCTACCTCTTCGTACAAAGTTACCTGACCATAGCATAATATACACCATGTTTTAAGTATATACATAAAATTTCGTTACATAGTGTTTACTTTTTCTTGTTCCTTGGCAGAAAGTGTTATTTCCCAATTGCGTATGCCTAATGTAAATGGAAAAGACCTATTTTCTCTTCAAACTTTGCTTTTATGACCTGGATAATGAAATTTTCAAATTTTTCATTTTCCAGAACATTCCAGGTAGATTCATTGCTGAGACCTCAATGACTTGATCAGAGATCTTGGGCCTGGCATGGCCAAGCGCGTAAGGCGTGCGACTCGTAATCCGAGAGTCGCGGGTTCGCGCCCGCGTCGCGCTAAACATGCTCGCCCTCCCAGCCGTGGGGGCGTTATAATGTGACGGTTAATCCCACTATTCGTTAATTAAAGAGTAGCCCAAGAGTTGGCGGTGGGTGGTGATGACTAGCTGCCTTCCCTCTAGTCTTACACTGCTAAATTAGAGACGGCTAGCACAGATAGCCCTCGAGTAGCTTTGTGCGAAATTCCAAAACAAACAAACAAACAATCAGAGATCTTGGTCTATCAAAGTTGAATACCAATATTTTTACATCTAGGCTCAAGGAGTGGGATTTGTTAGATGAAAGTGTGCAAGTCGCAGGTCAGAGGGAGCGTCATCGACATTTTTCAAGCTTTTTCACTCGTCAAGATGAACTCTGCTTCTGTTATAATGTATCCAGGCTGCGCGAGGTAATTGCAATTGCCTGTAACCTGAACGAGTGGCGCCTCTTCATTGATAGCTCATCCAGAATCCTCAAAGCTGTGCTGCTCCATAACGGGAATAAGTATCGGTCTCTTCCCCTGGCTCATTCGGTGCACCTAAAAGAGGAATACAACAGTATCAAGACCTTGCTAGAAGCCTTGAAGTATGATAAGTATGACTGGAAGGTTATCGGAGACTTCAAAATGGTGGCCTTCAAGGAGCCTTTACCAAGCTTCTTTGTTATCTTTGCCTTCGGGACAACAGGGATACCGCAGCGCACTACAACAGGAAGCACTGGCCACAACAGACCGAGTTCTATTTGGGGAGGCACAATGTCAAGTGTGAGCCACTAATGGACCTCCAGAAGGTGTTGTACCCACCATTGCACATAAAATTGGGCCTTATGAAACAATCTGTCACAACTCTTGATAAGGAGTCTGCAGCTTTCAAGTACCTTCGAGACTTCTTTTCTAAGCTGTCTGAGGCAAAGTTCAAAGCTGGTGTCTTTGTTGAACCACAAATAAAGAAGATGCTGGAGTGCACAGAATTCCCCAAGAAGCTCAGTAGGAAGGAAGAAAAGCTTGGGGCAGCTTTGTTACAGTGGTTCGGAGCTACATGGTTAATCACAAGGCCGAAAATTATGTGGAACTGGTTGAGGCTCTGGTGAAGAACTACGGTAAAATGGGATGCAGATGCCCCTGAAAGTCCATATCCTTGACACTCACCTTGATAAATTCAAGGAAGGGCGAGCGCTTCCACCAAGTTATATACTGGACTTTGAACGCCGCTACCAAGCTGCATATAACGAAAACATGGTGGGAGACTATATTTGGGGGCTGTTATGTGAAAGTGATTTACATTACAGTCGCAAATTTCGAAAAACTACTCACTTCTAAACATTTTTGTATAACTTTAGTATAAATACATGTAAATCTTGATTCATATGTTGTTTTATTCAAACCCTATGTAAATGAAAATGTGTAAATTTGCCCGTTTTTACATAGAAAATAGGTTAATTTCTAAATTTCATTATCCAGGTCACAAAAGCAAAGTTTAAATGGAACAATGGCCATTTTCTGTACTTTTACAACATAAGCAATTAAGAAATTACACATACTATCCAGGAACAAAATTTGTGTTACATAGTGTAATGAATTCTTAAAGCTTATACAAAACTTTGGGTGAGTTTGTAATGAATACTGTAATAACATGTTATGTTATAAATAAATTGTGTGAAAGTTAGGATTTTTGTAAAATTTATCATAGCATTCACTCCCACATTTGCTTAAGTTCATAACCCGGAAAAACCTCAGCTTGTTACTCATATAAAAAAAGTAACATTTTACATTACTTAATAACAAATCCTTACGACAAAGAACATAACACATTGTTTTGTTTAAAACTGTAGAACCAGCAACATGTTTGTGCTCATGAAATTATTTTACGTTTCGTAAACAAACTAATTTTCTGTGCATTTATTATTTTTATTTAAAGTAATTTTAATATTTTACTCTAAATTATTTGTAGGGTATTCATTATTTCCTTCATAAGTTCATACTGTGAGAGTCTTAGAAATTAATTACATTTTTTCTTAACACAAAAATAGCACCTCCCCCTAGTGAGAAGCTCAATGCACACAGTTTTATAACGATCAAGAAAAATTAAATATTACACATTAAAAAAAATTGAATTTTAAATTTTCATATTTTAGCATAGCTTTAATAAAAAATTAAATATTTAATTTTGAGAGTTCGTCGGTGGCCCAACAGTAAATCTGTGAGCTTATAACGCTAAATATTTGGTTTTGATACCTGCAGTAGGTAGATAACAGCTAGCCCTTTGTACAGATGTGTGCTTAACAAGAAGCAAAATATAAAAAAATTAATTATGGCGGTTATCTTACATATTTATTAAAGGTGTTTTGTGACAAGTTATTTGTATTATATTGGCAGGCTTTATTTCTTAAACTTCAAGTAATACTTGTTTTACATTCCTCTTATCAGTGTCAGTATCGTGTGCCTGTCAATAGATGTAGTTATTGTTATATATAAATCACATTACTTTGGATGATGCCTTAGGCTTAACATACACGTCCAAAAGTACAGG
Source organism: Tachypleus tridentatus (assembly GCF_004210375.1). Taxonomy (NCBI): domain Eukaryota; kingdom Metazoa; phylum Arthropoda; class Merostomata; order Xiphosura; family Limulidae; genus Tachypleus; species Tachypleus tridentatus. The sequence goes on from NC_134826.1 coordinate 38,698,375, forward strand.
GTGACTAGAAGCGAGCCCAGTAATTTATGAAGTGTAACTTGATGTACCAACAGATGAACTGGTTTTTATCCTTCATGGTGATTTACGAGCGTTCTCTGTTGTACCCAATCATCTAAGATAAAATCGATTGTGGTCGCAGACTGGTTTTTGACTAAGTTATTCTCTTTTCCCCAGGGTAACCCTGATGGACCTGACAGTTCCAACAGCGGCATCGAAGCCTTCCGGTTTATGCTGGAAACCAACAAGGGCCGCACCATGTTAGAATTCCAGGAGCTTATGACCGTTTTCCAGCTACTTCACTGGAATGGAAGTCTAAAAGCAATGCGCGAACGACAGTGTTCTCGCCAAGAAGTAGTCGCCCATTATTCTCACCGTACTCTCGATGATGATATGCGCTCTCAGATGGCTCTGGATTGGATAGCTCGTGAACAAGAATCGTCTGGTATAATTGCAAGAGAGTTGGGAAGCGCCGAGCGAGAGCTGGAAGCTGCAAGATTAGCGGGACGGGAACTGAGGTTTCCCAAAGAGAAGAGAGACATTCTGATGTTAGCCAGCAGTCAAGTGAACTCAGTTAATGGTCTGAGTTAAATCTGCCCAACTTGGCCCTAGTGTTTTATATACATAATGTAAATAGTGAATCGGAGATTTGCTACTTTCGGAGATCGCCATGCCATTTTGTGACGTCTGTGTGGCCCCAGGGCATTGCTATCAAGGGCAAAGGTCGCTCACACCAGCTTCTTATTTTGATTAGTCTAATTTCCAAGATCTCTTTCTTCTTTAATTTATTACTAAGCTCTCTTTATGTTCTGGGTGAACAGGAAGAAGGAAATTTATATCTGACTGGCCTTCTCGATGGCTGTGCCCAAAACTGTGGAGCCAGCTGCTTGTGATAGTTTACCTGCTACACTATAACCTCTCGTTAGCACCAGCCTTTACTCGAGTACAATCGTCAAGACGATAATGCTTTAGTTTCGAAAGGCTGTGCAAGTACCATCGTCTTTCTATAGCTGCCTAATTATTTCTAGCAAATAGCACTTAGGCCTGAGATTAATAAATTGTTTTAGTTGTTCGTAAAAGTATTTCAAAAGAATAGAATAGAACTGTTCCGCCTCTTGCTTCTGGTAATATCTGTATTTGTGACCCAAACCATGAGCTTTGCTGTCTTTATTGAAATTTAATGTTACTATAAATCGTTAATCAGTTTTTCTGGATTTATGAATCCTACAAGCTTTTATCTCATTTTTATGAAACTAGTTTTATATCATAATTCTTGATTTAATTTCTTTGTTTTGTCAATTGTTCCAAAATTTAAATGCTTTCAGATTTGACAAGACGATTTATGTAATGCGTAATAAAAAATAACTGGACGTGCAGACTTCAGTTAAAGATAGGAAAATAAACACGCGTGGAAGAAAACGCAAAGCAAAACTTTTAGTTACAAAATAAGTCATGTACAATTAGGGGTTTTGCTTTATACTAATCAGCGTATTAAGGAAAATTGATGAAACTTCTGTAGTTTCGAAAAGTTGTTAAAAAAGAAAAAAATAATGTGTAGAGTCTGTTGCATGTTCATTAATTTAAAGATGGAATATTTGTTTATAGGCACTGAGAGTAATGCTAATAATATTGTTAAATGCTGGAACATAGTGTTGTTGTTTTTTTTTTCTTTTTATAAGATATCAAGTTAACTGCACAGAAGTTATAATTTAATATCTGTGTATTGAAATAATGACATTCTGTAAGAATCTTTGATGACTAAAAGTATTTTATTATTGTAATAATTGTAGTCTAAGTACACGCCACCATAGCTGTGGGTGGTTTAGAACTGTTTCTCGTCTAACTGGGTTTGAGGTGATTCACTGGCCTACATTGTAAGAACCAGAAGACGTTTAGTCTAAAAATCGGTTCTATTGCTTATGTGTGATGGTAGATAATCTTGTACATATGAGTAGAATCTGGTTAAATTAAATCAAACTCGTTGTTTGTTTATTTGTTTAGTTATTAGAAGTTACGTAGAATAATGTGACTATCTGTTAAATAAGATTTCGTCCCGGTTACTGGCCATGACTGTAGGAGTTTGAGAAAAACAAAATATTACTTGCTTGTTTGCAAGTAGATACATGATGAACAACAGAGAATCTAGAAGGTTATTGGTTGCAGCCCTGATATATCATTATAATATAAACCAAATTCGATTGCCAGATGAAATTTCATGGCATCAGTGGAACATTTTTCAAATAGTTCATCAATATCGTATGCGGGATTTGCTCTATTACCGTTAACACGTTGATCCAACTAAAACGTACTGTCTTATCTTGCGTTTGTATGTTATTATGTAGTAATGGTAAAAGGGAATTTTAACGGGGTATTATACAGTAGATTGCCCCCAGTGGCTCAGCGGAAAGTCCTATGGCTTATACCGCTAAATATCAGGTTTCGATACTCACGGTAGGCAGACAACAGTTAGCCCATTATGTAGTACACTTAGCAATTCATTAAAGGCCTAATATTATTAATACTTTACATTATTTACGTGTTTAATAACTGATAATAAATACCATCGCTATTTACTTAGTGTTATATAAAAACTTCAACAACATGATAAGACACGTCTCTAACATGCGAGTTCTTCGTGTTCAATTTAATGGTAGCAATTATAAAACCAAAGTATCAATTTTCTCAGTCTTTATCAATATGTACGACTTGATGGTAACAAAAACTATCATTTACACGAATATTCATAACTTGAGTATGGAAACTGTATCTTATTACATGAAAATTGAAGATTCAAAAGTGAAAACCTTAATCTCACGTCTGGTAGAAATTTATATTTATTAAAGAATCTATGAGTGGCTAAAAGCAAATGAATGAATGATTATTGGATAACTTTGATCTTTTTAGTTTATTTACGTTTTGCTTTTTTTTTAACTTCTGTGGTGATGTAAATGTACGGAATTACATTATATGTGTAAAATGTGTTTGCTTTAAAACTTCCGGCAGAAACTTAAGTTTTAAATAAAAGTTTGATTGCATGGATTGTGTATTTTTGTTTTCTGAATAACGTCTTATTTAATTTTTTGAAAACCACACAACATAAGTAAATAATTAGCATTACATTAAACTGTAGTTAGTGCGTTTCTTATCCTATTCAAAAGTTTGAATTCATAGGGAAAAAATAAACAATGTATTCTTAATTTATTTTGTATGAAAATTGCATGCTAGTAACAATCATCACATATCGGTTCTTGGAATACTGTCCCATCAGCGTGTTTTCTTTCCTGAAATATGTATAACTAACATTATAAATGTGTTTATTTAACTTTAAGAATATAATCTGAATTTTTCTTTGGATTCAAACTTTTGAGACACCCTGTATATTTGCAGAAAAAAACGTTTTTCATAACCAGTCTTGAATCTCAACGTTGTTCAAAGTTCATACGCCACACATTTTTAATTGATAATTTGCAATTTACTCAGTCGGATATGTGTATATCCGCACACACATATAGTACTGTGCAAAAGTGTTAGAGCAAAGCCAAAAATTAGATCTCTGGCTGTTTGTAAAGAACGATTGAAGATAAATCACAGGTGAAATATCAAAATATTAATTTTGATTAATATTCATATTTAATACGACAAAAACTCAGTGGAAGTGAGTGTTCAGCAAACAGTTAATATTTTGTGTTTCCTTTTGCTTTAATAACTGTAGAGAGTTTTTCAGGCATTGTTGCAGCATGTTTAATTAAAACTCATTTTGGAATTTTATTCCTAATGTCTCTAATACATACCCATGAAGGTTTTTTGGAAATTATTTTTGATTTGTCAAATTCCAGATCTATTTAATTTAGTTGTGCTTGGGAACTCTGTGGATAACATTGCGTTATACGAATAACTCCAACAGCTTCTTTCTTAGTTAAATAATTTCCGCATAGGTTGGATGAGTGTTTGGGTTCACTACCTTCTTGGTAGTAGAATGCTTTATCAGTAATACACAAACCATTAGATACACCTTGACGGATTAGTATATCTGATGGTGCTTGTGCTGGTTCAATATTCCATCTATTTTATAAATATCTCCTGTCACCTCAGCAGGAAAACACCCCTGTGGGTCGTGGCATGACAACGAAACTTAATATACATCATGGTTTACTTGTAGAGTGCTATTAAATAGATTTCTTCTAGCATATAGCGGTACCATATGTTATCTCCACGCTAGCTTGTTTTTATATAGTTATGACACTGCATGGGGTACCACGACAGGTATTTCAGACCCTAAATTTAATCAGTAGGTTCTTTCATACAGAACCCTTATAACATGCCCTTGGTACATGTATACGTGAATTCTAAAGCAGGATAAGTATTATCGTCATGGTTCTTTCAGTTAGTAAAGTATTATCGTCATGGTTCTTTCAGTTAGTAAAGTATTATCGTCATGGTTCTTTCAGTTGTTAGTAAAGTATTATCGTCATGGTTCTTTCAGTTGTTAGTAAAGTATTATCGTCATGGTTCTTTCAGTTAGTAAAGTATTATCGTCATGGTTCTTTCAGTTAGCAAAGTATTATCGTCATGGTTCTTTCAGTTAGTAAAGTATTATCGTCATGGTTCTTTCAGTTAGTAAAGTATTATCGTCATGGTTCTTTCAGTTAGTAAAGTATTATCGTCATGGTTCTTTCAGTTAGTAAAGTATTATCGTCATGGTTCTTTCAGTTGTTAGTAAAGTATTATCGTCATGGTTCTTTCAGTTAGTAAAGTATTATCGTCATGGTTCTTTCAGTTAGTAAAGTATTATCGTCATGGTTCTTTCAGTTAGTAAAGTATTATCGTCATGGTTCTTTCAGTTGTTAGTAAAGTATTACCAGTGTTCAAATTTACATTCTGTGATGACATAAAAGAATGACCTCCGTATGATTGAAGGGATGAAAACTATTATCTTCTGTGACAATAACTATCAGTTGTAATACTTTTCATTTATGACAAAATGTCTCTTCGTTCTTCTAAATTCTCGTGTGGCTTACAAATTAGCATATAGGTTTGTGGATTTGAGTGTCCATGGTACACAGTGTCACGAATACGTTCCACACTTTCAGCTTTGGTTGCATTAGAAGAGTAACAATCAGTTCTCTTTTTCTGGCGGCAGATTACACTAATTGGTTGTCTTCCCTTTGGTTAGTAACTCAAAATTAAAGATAGCTATATCTGAATTGTGACAATTTATTGATATTGTCGTTCAGCCCATGTGTGCACAAGGTGGCGTTCGGGTTAAATGTACCAATAGTATTTCCCGAACTTTCACTAAGGCTACGAACATATTATTTTTTTTCTCAAATACTCCAGAAAACCTTGTACGTTTACCAGACCCATAGACTGGATGTCTTGAAGAGGTTCGGACAACCCCATTTTCAAGAGGAAAAGAGTGAACCCACCCCACACTTTCCACTGTGAATGCGCTGTAAGTGACAGTGACATTGTGGCGATAGATTATTCTTATTTGTACGCATGTATTTTACAATAACAATATGTAACAAATTTTTACTTTTTTCTTGTTACTGGGCAGAAAGTGTTATTTCCCAATTCCTTATGCCTAAAGTAAGTGGAAAAGACCTATTTTTCTTTTCAAACTTTGCTTTTGTGACCTGGGAGCGTATAACGAAAACACGATGGGAGACTATATTTGGGAGCTGATACACGAAAGTGAATTACATTACGGTCGCAAATCTCGAAAAACTACTCACTTCTGAACATTTTTGTATAACTTTAGTATAAATACATGTAAATCTTGATTCATATATCGTTTTATTCAGACCTTATGTAAATGAAAATTGAAAATTTGCCCGTTTTTACATAAAATAGGTTAATTTCTAAATTTCATTATCCAGGTCACAAAAGCAAAGTTTGAAGGGAATAGCGACCTTTTTCTGTACTTTTACAACATAAGCAATTAAAAAATAACACGTACTATCCAGGAACAAAATTTGTGTTACATAGTGTAATGAATAGTAAATTTTATATGTGTAATATGTTTGTTACTGATTTTAGCTTACATACGTACGTAATTTCGTGAAAACAAATTGTGTGTAATTGATATACATATACATGTGTGTGTGTGTAAATCAATCTAATAGCATGAAATACAGTAATTATAAATAGACGATCAAATCAGTACAGTATTAAAATAATGAAATTAAAAAGCTCACAATGAAACAAGAACAACAACATTTGCTCCATAACCATCCCTTGTCATTAACAACTCACAAAATAAATCTCTGTGGCCATAACTCCCAAAAGTGTTAAGGATATTTCATCTATTCAGCTATTTTGTTCGTATTTTCGTGTTTGTTTTTTTCTTTAATGATTCATTCAATGGATTGTGACCCAACAAGTTCCAGATTTAATAATAAACGAACACTGAAGATAATCAAATGTGTAAACATTTCTACACACTTTGTAGATTTAAATACGGTTCAGTTCTTATCATTTGTTGCGATCATTCTTCGATACGATTTTCATGTTCGTCGCTCATGTATGAACAAAACACATGCATGTGTGTGTGTTTATATCTATATATAATTGTAATTTTACGTAGAACATGAAAAGAAAAAGAAACATTGTAACTATAAAACAAACATATACCACCTAGGTACAAACCATTAGGCGAGTACTTATGTAATGCGTCCTGGTTTGTAGAGGTACTGAGGGAAATAAGACCCAAACTGCATTGGGGATATAATGTCTATCCAATTTAACCCCAGTTTTGCAGGCCTCACAAAATAACAAAGAGAGAGCAGATGTGGATAATCTAGCCTACAACATCACACATCTTTACCACTTTTCGCAGTCTGCAGTGAGATGTGGGAAGGTGGTTGCTTAAAATAAATAAAAATATAAAAAAAGAAATAATTGGAATACATACATTGTCCTTGAAGTTGGTATTCCATACCCCATAATGATGCTTGGACATAAATACTAAGATGTTAAGGTATTAAATACACAAACCTAACCTGATTTGTTAGTGTAGCTCACATCCTCCACCCAGTTTGTTTCTTACACACAAAACAGAATAATTATAATATTCTTATTTGTTAAAACTCACAAAATATTTCAGTTGTGTGACCTCATTCATAGGATTTTAAATACATAAACTACCAAATACAGATGATGTTTATATTTTGAAATATTCATTCATCTTAGATAATCAAGTACATTCGATGATGTCACACTATTGAACATTCACAAAAGAGTCTTGTCACCTAAAGAATAATATTATAAAGTTTTAGAGTCTTACGAATTGTTGAACAACTTCTGAACTTTAGGTCTTAAACCTCCTTAATTTCATCAATTTATAGGGTTATAGGGAAGAAAATGTAATCCTTTATTTTATACAGTGAATGACTATACAAATTTTGTGTAAAAATAACTAAATAGTCATAATTGTTTGCAGAAATATTTCAAGGGATGACAAAGTCGTGTGAACTTGTCAATTCAATAAAACAATTACACATATGTATGTATTCTCATGACAATCCCTCGAGGTCAAGGATGATGGTCCTCTAAGTTCATACACGGGCCCGGAGATGGCTAATGAAGTCAATCCTTGCTGCACTGGTCTTCTGGCAGTAAGGTCAGGTCAGGTCAGGTCAGATGGTTTAACTAGTTGCTCTTCTTTCGCTTCTCTTCAAAATGTCTTCTTGATAACTTAAAGAATTCTGCTCCCTGATAGGTAGGGATTTCCAGGTGTTTCGGTCGTGAGCGAGTTTCCCAATTGTTAACATCAATGTTGGAAACTTTGTTAAACTTGGAAGACGCCTGTGCGTGAGTTGATTTAACGTGTAAATGATGTTGCACACCAGCATACACATGGTCCTTGACAGTCAACAAGTTAAGTCCAATGGCAAGGAAACCAAGACGATTGGAAGTTGATGAACTGCTAAAGATATATATATATACTGAATGAACAAAGAACAAATTATATTTCTCATTTTCCAAGTGAGGCAAGCGCCCCCTGTTGCTACCCCAGCTGACTCCCTTAAAGCTGGATGAACTTTGTTTCTCTTTATCTGGTGATGTCATTATTCTACAGGAATATGAATGTATTATCCATCAAACTGTCAAACATTTATTTACAAAGATCATATTGCTTCGTGTAATACAAGATCGATACTTGATCAGCAAAGCTTTAGATTAAAGGGGTGTACATATTTCACAATGTTTCTTTCAGCGTTTATAGATTACGTGTTACCCCGAACCTTGTTTCATAATAAAAATACATACTTGTTATTTTGTACAACACCATAAACCATACTTTGATGACTAACTAAAGAATTTTCTTGATTTTAGTGAGGAATCGTTATTATAGAACAGATAGATATTTTTTAAAGATTGTTGTATACTTTTGTCCGCTAAAAACTCACGAATATATTATTTCTGAGTTTCGAAATTACATTGTTTACTATAATTTTCTTTACGCTTTCATATAACCTTGCATAGAAGAATTTTTTCATCACGTCCTTGCATGTTCCTATATAAATCCTTGTCTATTTTAGTACTTGATTCAAAAATCAGAAAATTATCCCTAATGAGTTGTTTTACAAGCTTTTAGTTTACAAGTTATGTTATTTTTAGTCTGTTTTAATTGTACCAGTAATTGATAAGCAAGGTTTCTTTTTACACTGATATTTGTCATATTTTACTAATAGCTTTCGTTATTGTTAAATATTTTGGTTCACTTTTGGCATTAAAGAAACCTAAAACAAACTTACCATTCAGATAAAGGAACAACTGTTAAAATTAAAAGTAAATATTACACGAAACAACCTTAAAGCTTGTTTTTGATGACTTTAAGTAAATTTTAAAGCTTTTACCCCGAATAAGTGCAGTAAAAGGTCGCATGTCATCAGTCAGAAAAAAAATGGAATGGGGCAAAAATATTCTGTAATCATAACGAAAGAGTAGAAATATATAGAGTTCACAACAACACTTTCACCGGTCTGCATTTGAAACAAAGAGGAATTAATATAAACAAATCCTTTTTATCGAATTACAGTTTTGGATTACATGAGATTTAGTCCTTTCTAAGTTTCTCAGCTTTCTACTCTGGCTTTCATACAACGATATCCTAAAATACTTCATGTGTTTTTTTCTTTCTTCATTGAAATTCACGTTTTGATGAGTGTAGGAAATTAACAAATAAATAAATAGTTTGTACATTGTTAGCTATGGGAAAATGTCATGGTTTATAAGCCTTAAAATTATTTGTTCAATTTTGAAATAACGTTTAGGTAACAAGACTTGCATGTTTGAACAGTTTTTTTTAATATATAAAATAAGATTACAGTTTAAATATGTTCTACCTGTTCCCTGCGTCATCTGTGATCACAGAAAACGTATACATGAGGCTAGAATTATAATAACATGTTTTAACCTTGAACAAAATACTGTTGCCACAGAAATGCAGTCTGCATTTTGAGATCGTGGGTATGCTATAAGAGTAATGATGAAAACCCACTATTTGGCCAGACAGGAAGAGCCTATTGGGTGATGGTGGGTACCTTCCACAGTTCATGGGACTGTCATGCGCAGACGTCCTTCGTGTAGCTTGGCGTGAAAATTCTAAATAAACCTGAAACAACCATTAAAGAAAATGACTGGAATTTGGTTCCAATTTCACGCAAAGCTACTCGAGGGCTATCTGCGCTAACCGTCCCTAATTTAGCAGTGTAAGACCGGAGGAAAAGCAGCTAGTCATCACCATCCACCATCAACTCTTGGGCTACTCTTTGATCAACAAATAGTAGAATTTACCGTCACATTATAGCCCCTACCACAGTTAAAAGGGCAAGCATGTTTGGTGCGACGAGGGATTTGAACCCGCGACCTCAGATTACGAGTTGAGCGCCCTAACCACCTGGTCATGTCGGACCTCTTTTCTTTCTATTGCGAGTTTAGGAATGTTAAATATTGTAAGTACGTAGATTTATCACTTAAATCACTAAGCCCTTCCTACACTTTTGTTTGGTGACTTACACTTGTATTCTCAACCTTAAACATAACAGTTAAATTAGACATCAACTGTTTCACCATCTTCTTCAAGAAGAAAACTCAATACAAGATATCACAGTCTTGAATCGCGACAAAAAAACTGGACAAAACCAATAAAGAACAAAATACCAGTCAAGACAACAGCTGAAGAAGCTCCAAAAATATTCTGGCCAAAGTAAAGCACGGTACAAGTAGCAACTATCTGCGTTCTGTAATTGAAACATTTGTTAAATCCAGGGTTCGATCCACGCAGATGCACCCAACTCAGAGAATGTGTTATTGCTGCAACTTTCAAACTAAAAGACGAATAAACGATGCTTTAACAAAACCAACTAACATTTCCAGAAGTCTGTCGAATTGAAAAAGTAATTAGTGGTCATATATATGACAGGGACGCCACCTAAGTAAGATTTACAACTTAATGTTCCAGTTAAGATAGTCTGTTTGTTTGTTATTAAGTACACAAAGGGATACCTGTTCTCTGCCCACCACAGATATCGAAACGCAGTTTCTAGAGGTATAAGTCCGCAGACATACCGCTGTGCCATTGAGGGGTAAGACTGTCAGACATTTAAATATATGTAAATAGTTAGTAACAAAAAATTAAACTGAAAAACATCAAAGATAAAAGATTCAGCAGTAATACTTATGAATATCAGCTAATGTGACGAGACAGACTGTAAAAATTGCAAATACAATATATACATATATATATATAAATTAATAGTTATAAAGCTATCAAAGGTATTAATTATGAATAGGCGATTTTTAATCAGCGCTGTAAAACAATAATCATGAAATCAGTATACACTGAGAACATTACATGTAGACTCACAAACCAAAATTATTTCTTTCATTACTAATCCTTCCCATCATCATTAAACCTCAAAACGGATAATTCATGTGGCCACAATACCCAAAGCTACCCAGTGGCACAGCGGCATGTCTGCGGACTTACAACGCTAGAATTCGAGTTTCGATACCTGTTGTGGGCAAATCATAGATAGCCCATTGTGTAGCTTTATACTTATTTGTCAAACAAACAGTACCCAAAGGTGTGTCGGATATTTAATTTATCAAGCAAGATCCAAATGAAAAAATATAACGAAACTATTGAAAGAAAAGAAATGTTCGTGAAATAATCAATGTCGAGACACAGCTAAAATGAAACCTGGTGTTAAAAAGTAGAATAATTACGAACGATGCGAACAGTTGAGACAATAAGAATATTATAAGTTGAAACACCAGCACACCAAACGTTTTCGCAACAAACCTAATGATGAAAAAAAATTCCCCATACAACAAGTTGTAAAAGTAAAATAACAGGTTAAATAACACTGTACGGGATAGGTAAGACTGAACAAATAAGTTCCTATATCAGTATAGTTAAAAAAAACTGTATCGGTGAAAGGCCTGAAGCAAATGTATTAGTTAAAAAACATGAGGATAAGCAGTGGGTGAGTGAGTAGAAAAAGACAAATGATGAAAGAGTTAGCGCTGGACAACTGGTGGAGAGTTTGAACATGACAAATGATGGTAAGTTCATTTTTCTAGTCACACCCATAGCGTCATAGCGTTGCGTCTAGACTCATTCCTAACGTACAGCCTTGACTCGTATCTCTGCTAAAGTTTCGTGTATTTCCCACTCTTTAAACAGCAACAACAATCACTTGCTAAGCCAACAAGAATCCAGTGTGACCGCCTAGCAACCTGACCACGTGGCCTCTATGTTGTCTATACGTAGGCAAGACCAGTCAGTCACTGGCCGTCTGCAGGATTTTACCCCTTTACTTGTTTCCCTTTTACAGTTGGATACTGCTTCATCAGGATAGCAAGTATAACGTTGTTTCCATGGCGTGTGCTCGGTAATAAGCGCCTTCAAATAATAATAAAATACAGTCGATTGTTAAACTGGTCAACGAACTATAAATTCTTTTTTGTAGTCATTAATTTTTTGAAATAACAAAAGTCAAACTGTTATTTGCATACTTCAGTTTGAATTCTTACACGAGACCATTGTTCTAATTCTAAGCGGCCATTTGTGTATATGATGTAATCAATCATATTTATTCAACTATTGCAAGTAGTATTGTTTCAACTGTTAATGATGTGCTACAGGTATCATAAGCAGTATTCAAAGGAAATCACTATGTTCAAACTTGAAAGGATAGAGAAGCCTGGAGTAATTTGAAATACACACACACATACATACTTTCTCGATAAAAGAAATACATTTAAATTTCAAATGACAAGTAATCTTCGAATTCGATCTTTATTGCCCAAACAAAAACGGTAGAGAGCAGAAGAAACAGGTTTAGGACTTGCATCTTTATATTAAATAAAGTACGAAATAAGCAAATTAAATCTTTATTATATATAGACATGTCGGTCGTAAAAATACCCTCTTGTCGTCAACACTCGATTGGTTCTTAACCGTTTTACAACAGGCTTCAAATATTTTGTGGCTGCCATTGTAAATAACCAAATTTTTTAAGTCCATTAAAAGGGTATAAATGTCGTTTTCTCTAGCCGCCACAAAAGCATTAATTGAAAGAGTTATTTTTTTTGTGTGCCATTTTTGGCAGATGGCATTTACAACAAGTCGTTTAGCCACAGTATGAGCTTGTTTCTTGTAAGGGCAAGCTTTTTATTACAGGTCTGTTTTTCTTCAGTTGCATTTTATTACATAAACTGGAACGGTAAAATGAAAGGGGTAAAACGAGTTTATTTCATGTTCATTAAGTTCAAGCTAAGATTTAAAAAATTACAATATATACACCTATAATTGAGGTCCAGCAGTTTTGATACTTTTTAAAAACTTAATGTTTATACTTTGTTTAAACGTTGGTCGCAGCTCGAACGAATGTTATAGCTGTACATCCTGAAACATACTTGAAGAGTTAAGTGTACCGTAAAACAAGTTTCGCAGTAACATGGTAAATATTGATAATGACTGATCTAACGTACAAAAAAAGCTTAAAGTAAGCTATGCATACAAATCTTGCTTGAAATTAAAATATTAGTAACCAAATATCTTACACACCAACAAATAATAAGAACCAAATTGAAATATTTTCTCTTAGACGTGTAAGGTTTGTTATGTTAAAAGCAACATTGTTTCAAACCTCGTCCAGTAAAAACAGAAATTATTGTGCACGAAAAGACACTTGTACAATCCAAAGAGTCAGTAACATAATTTTCCGAGAAATGGAAAAACAAATGTGACAGTTATTTGTAACAATAGGGTTACTTGTAATATCATTTGAAATTTGCAGTTTCGGTTCAGTATGTATAGTATGTAAAAGTGAAATAGAAACAGCAATACTTCATAAACTAGATAAATGTAAACGGTAATAAATTATTAATCAGTTTAATGGTGCATCTACGTTTTGGTTTAGTAACAGTAATTTTAAAATATTTTGTGTTACAAACATATGTAACTATAGCATAAAAAATCTAAAAATACAATGAGGTGAAAAACACTTTACTGCCAAGCAACAAAATACTAATAAGAAAACCTCTTGATTCAGAAATAATATATCTATAATACAGGACCGTTGAAAAAAAAACAAAGTAAAATGGTTGATCGTTTGGTTGTGGTTTATTGTTTTATTATTTTGAATTAAGCACAAAGCTACATAATGGGTTATCTGTACTCTGCCCACGACGGGTATCGAAACCCGATTTTTAGCGTTGTAAGTCCGCAGACATACCGCTGAGCCACTGAAGACGGGGGGTGATAAATAGCTAAATCAGAGGTTTGAAACCGATTCAAAAAAACTATATTTATTAACTTAAGTAACAACTAAAACAAGACTTCTTGTTTGGGCTCTAATTTATTCTATATGCAGCTTTGAAAACAAAATATATAAAAAAGTAGAACACTCCAAAACGACTTGAAAATAAGCATCTTCTGATTCCAGAGTTCAGATTGCTTTGTTTGTTTGTTTTTTTAATTTCGCGCAAAGCTACATGAAAGCAATCTGTGTTATCCGTCCCTAATTTAGCAGGGTAAAACTAGATGGAAGGCAGCTAGTCATCACCACCCACCGCCAACTCTTGGGCTACTCTTTTACCAACTAATAGTGTGGTTGACTGTAATTTATAACGCTCCCAAGGCTGAACGTGCATGTATGTTTGGTGTGACGGGGATTCGAACCCGCGACCCTCAGATTATGAGTAGAGTGCCTTAACCACCTAACCATGCCGAATCACCAGGGTTGATATTATTTATTTTTGGGGCCATTCTAGAATTTCGTTGAGCTGTGAGTTTGTTCATCGCAGTTTAGAGTCAATTTAACGCTAATAAACTCACTATGTAAAAAAGACATTTTTGAGTCTTGCTAAATTTCTGTTGTTGGTTGTGAGTGTTTCGGTAAAAACCATACACGTCAACGGATAATGTTTATTTCAGTTTGATATACAGTTTATCCAGCATTTATTGGTATCTACTTGAGCTTATTGGGTGTTATTTCATAATTTCGGCAACGCGCAAGAAATTTGCAAAGGTTATTACACCTAGTCAACTTGAGCGTGAAAACGCAGAGTGGTTGGCCCGTTAATGTACTGCAGAAAGCCAAGCAAGCATGTGGTAGGAACGCCACCTGGAAGCATGTGCTAAGCCAAGAAAGGTTAAAGCTAAAAAAAAAAAAAAGAGAAGAAGCTGACAAGTTTGTAAGACAAACCTCTTCATCAAGTCCAGCACAACTCTTCTGGCTGGATGTTGGTCTCTTCAACACTAGAAAGATGACAGCGACATTCATCGCCATAGTTTTCGCAAATGTTTATGTTATTACAATTCGTTAGCCGCACGTTTTATCATTCTGGAGTACACTCGATGACGACCAAATGGCAGAATCGATAATCTCGAAAACCTTGATAATTGAGTAAATTGACAAACGTCTGTAAACCACTAACGAAAAGAAGCTGTATCTATCGGTTTTTAGAGTTATCTTAGCTTTATGCTGTAATATCGCAGTTGATATTTTTGCACCAGTACAACACAACCATACGTATACGCTTTCATTTGTTTACATTAGAGAAAACCATTATCTCCTGATGACTTGGAGTTCATCATAAAAAAAATAATGCTGGAGTGGATAAAGATATTTATTACCACAGTTTTCACTATCAAACCGATATTAATACTGAGATTATGAAACACAACACATACAGGACGCTTTTGCTGGATACGCTTGTTTGTTTTGAATTTCGCGTAAAGCTGCGCTAGCCGTTCCTACTTTAGTAGTGTAAGACTGGGAAGGAAGCTAGTTATCACCACCCACCGCCAACTCTTGGACTGCTCTTTTACCAATGAAGAGTGGGATTGACCGCCACATTATAACACCCCCACGGCTAAAAGGGCGAGCATGTTTGGTGCGACGAGGATTCGAACCGCGACCCTTGGATTACGAGTCGAACGCCTTAACCCACCTGGCCATGCCGGGTCTCATATACAGGGAACTCTTGTTGGATACGCTCCTTGATGGTCAGCGATAAGGTTACGGACTTAAATTGCTGAAATTTGGGGTTCGATTTTCCGCGGTGGGCATGTTGCAAAAAACCTGTTGTGAAGCTTTATGCTAATACAACAACAACATTGTCAACTACTTCATCACAAATTTTTCATGACCACAATAATTTAAGCTGAAAAATAGTGTATGTTATTTACACAGGTAATAATATAAGATCAAACATAATTGCTTGAAGAAATAAAATTGTGAAACACAGAAGTAAGACAAAAGTAAGAAGTGTTCTACATTGAATTGTATTCGAGGTTGGAATGAGGAATTCAAGTAGTTTCATTAAAACTATATTTTTCTCTTCATGCCATTTGGTAACTCATGGTTCTTTAAAAACCGAATTCCATCCCTTTGTTGTTTCAGAGTTTTGACAATCTGAATTTATGTGTATGAGATATTAATAAACCGTACAAACGAGAACATATCCTGTATTAGATCACTCAACAATCCGCGTGTTAAGGAAAGAGTGCACCCGCATCCGTTTCCTCGAGGGAAACGATTATTAAGTCTGCATGTTCTAAGTTGCCCAAATTGCTTTGAACAAGAACCTTTTATCCATCCCTGGATTATTATCATAAACAATTACACAGATGGTTCCAATTGGGCCTAATTATGTTTTAACAGTTCCGATTAAAAGCATAACTTAGGGTAAGCGTTTATATGTAAATAGGAACATAGGTTAGTTATGATGCTGCACGAGAAACCGCCACAGGTATTATGTGTTCGAAACAGTTATAAATATGTCTAATTAAGTGCATCATAATGATTGGTATCTTTGAAAATGTTGAAGAAACACAAGTTTCATTGTGTGCTAAACTTTGTTAAAATGTATTTCGAAGTAAATGATAATTTTTAAGCGACAGCTGTAGACCAGTTTAAATATAGCCGTGTTGAATACACAATAAGGATTAAATACCCTAACATTTCCTCAGCTATTGTTTTTCGAAAATTAAACATTTCTGACAGTTTAATGGAAAAATTAATTTTACATTTTAATTTCTTTATTATATAATGAGAATGCAACAGCTATAATGAAAGAATTGCAAAAATATTATTATTTTTAACTTTAAAACACACAGACTCATACTTAAATAAAAATTTTACAAAATGAACCGATAGACAGCTTTATTGTACTGTACTGCTACCTATTGTTGTCAGTGAGCATTATTTTATAAAACAAACAATGTAAATGAACAATCACAAGTTGGCCGTGACTTTATTTACCAGATAAAGTTAAAACGGTCTTCGCTTTCGTAACAGCATCTTTGAAAACATACCAATAAAAATATTTTTAATATTAATTATTTTTGATAAACATTATAAAAGTATATCAAACTGGAATTTATATTTCTCAAATAACAAAACGAGTCTAAATGATGGTTCCAGAAATTAGTCCTTTCGTTACCTGTGTTTGTACTGTATCGCAGAATCTAAGGCATATAATATATTGCATTTTTCTATCTCTATGAGCAGGTGTATATAATGCATCCCAGGAAATTTCCAAAGTTTCATTGTAATTATATGCCACGTGAGTGCCACATGTCTTCAACAGGATATCGCAGTTCCACAGAAATCTTTGGATAAACCATATAGCTTCTCCCACGTTCTCTGTTTGACTTCCTAAACTGTATACCTATTGAACCATGATAAACATTTAAGAAAAAATTGGATTTATTATGCTTTGACATCAAAGTAACGAACGGCAGAAAAGCCTAAAGATTTAACCAAATAAGTTCAGAATACTGGTTGCCTGAAAAGCGTACGCATACAAAGATATATACACACATAAATGCTTCACCTGAAAACAGTAATCCTAAACCTTATTCTTTGTGCAAAGCTACACAATTTGTTATTTTCGCTATGTGTACCACGTAAAATCGAATCATCATATTTTAGCATTATAAGATATTAAATGTGACACTGACCCACTAGAAGCCTTGAGTGCTACAACAAGACAAAATTGTGGTTACAAACCAGAAGGTTTCGATATCAAATCACACCAATCTACCTTAATAGTGACTTTGTACTATATAACAAAAATCACAAATTTGTAATAAATTTAACAACAACAAAATTACATATCAGGAATAAACACTGGTGTCACAGTAAAGGGATTGAAATTTTATGATGCAATATACTTTTAAAATTCTATAACGTTAATAAAGAATGCATAAAACATCTGTATTAAAAAACACCTACTTCAGATATAAAAGCAATAATGCATCGAATTTTGAGAAAATAAGATAATAAAATTAACATAAACTTGAATATAATCGCTAATGACCATTATTTTCCTGGGGGTAGCCAGTACGAACCTCTTGCTGCTTAAAGTGTTCTGATTGGTTTGTTTCGTACTCAATACAATAAGTATTCACATTGTTAATTTATAAAAATTAATCGTACAAACACTGCTACTGGAATTAATTAAAATATGTTCAAAATATATCTGATTCATTAGCATCATAGCCTTTGTTGGAGAGTGTGCGGAGGGGTAACTAAGTATAGCATAATTGCTAATAATGGCTATGTACACAAAATGGAAAAAATGTTGGAGAGGCATTTGCCCCTTCTGCTGTATATATTAGACACCCATGATCATTAATATCAATGTCCTGTTATTTAAATATCATTCAATTTACCAGAAGTAACTGTTTGTCACATCGCTGGCGATAATGTAAGACAATCCATTTGGAACATACGCTAAAAAGTACGTTCGTGACACACTCTTCTTCTGCACAAACAACATGGCGCCGACTTTCTTTTTTCTCTTTATCTTGTCGAGTAAATACTTTGCGAAAAATGTCCATCATAGTAATAAGGTCAAACAAATTAAATGTTTAACTTTTAGAGAAATGTGAGACAGCATAGCAAATGTTTGTTTATTCGGCACGAAAAAACACGAGCTTGCACCAAGTTTGAAGATCTTTACTTGTTTCTAGTCAGCCTAGATCAGTTTTATAGTATGTAGCTAGTGTCAAAACATTAAAATAAATAGGCGACGTTTTAGTCAAAGTTTGAAGGTCACCACAAACGTAATGCAAAATTATAAAATCAAACGAGAGATCTAGAGCGCTATTTTCATACTTTGATTGTTTGTTTTTTGTGTTTTGGAATTTTGCACAAAGTTACTCGAGGGCTATCTGTGCTAGCCGTCCCTAATTTAGCAGTGTAAGACTAGAGGGAAGGCAGCTAGTCATCACCACCCACCGCCAACTCTTGGGCTACTCTTTTACCAACGAATAGTGGGATTGACCGTCACATTATACGCCCCCACGGCTGGGAGGGCGAGTATGTTTAGCGCGACGCGGGCGCGAACCCGCGACCCTCGAATTACGAGTCGCACGCCTTACGCGTTTGGCCATGCCAGGCCTTTCATACTTTGAACAATTATTCCAAGAAATATTTATGTCAATAATATTTCTCAACCTAGCGAAGATAAAAAATTGTTTAGAAGTGTCAAAACACACACACACGTGTATATCCATCCGAAAACATGTACGTGTTAAGTAATTTGAGCATAGTTAGACACTTTATGAATTGATAAAGAACTGAGTAATATTACGAAGTTTCTATTCAATTTAAGCATTGATAACTTACCGAGTAGGGAAATCATAGTGGTTGTTTGTTCTTTTTTGGTTTTCTACTAAAAAACCTGATCTTATTACAAAATGCTGAACGTATAATAAAATAATATTCTAATTATGTCTTTAATACTAAGAAAGGTAATTTTAATTATGCCAAAGAGATTATAAGACTTCAGTCATGACATTAAGATTAAAACCATATTTCAGCCACGTTATCACTATTACAGAACAGCATCTGTCTTGTCATTAATACTACAATCCAATATTTTAGTCATGTGATCAAAATTAAAAACCGTATTTCAGTCACGTCACCACTATTACAGAACGGCATTTATCATATCATTAACATTACCAATATTTTAGACATGTCATCAACGTTAGAAAATACCATTTGCACATTATCAACATTACAGCTGAATGTTTTTGTTTTTCTGTTCTTGTGATCGACTGTACAAAGACAAAATTTCTGCAACTATGTATACTTTTTAAACATTTTATTTTGCTAATTTGAGCTGAAAGAATTTTATCTAACGAAAACTATTCATTAAAAACAATTAATTTGGAAAATGATTCCAACGAAGAGCAGATGCAGTGCTAACTCACTAGGTCGCTAAACAGGAACATTTTGACCCACCCTGAAAAAATATCATATAATTAAACAAATCAAGATATGTACTAATGTAGCATATATTAGTCCATTTATTAATACATCGCTAACAGACTATCACAGCTCTCCCAGTAATTTTCTGTAATCATGCTTACTTACAATCTTACCAACCCAATTAGCGCATGCGCATAGAACATGCCTAGCTGAATTACTGAATAAAGTTTGTAAATCGGTTTCACATAAATCATATTTTTCAAATGAGTTCAATATTTAAGCAGGCTAAAGTCAAAATTCTGTAAAAATAAAATAAAACATACTCCCGTGAATCGGGAGCTCCATGAGTTGCTCGAAGCTGAACAGTTGTTCAGTTTATATATGCCTAACTCTGTCACTGTATAATTAACCCTTAAACGGCAGCCATTATCAACTGATGCTGCTACCAAAGTATTCCCACTTTTTAAGTGTTAAAGGGGAAAAAAATCCAAGTTTGTTTGTTGCTAAATGCAAAGCTACACAATGAACTATCTATGCTGAGCCCACCACTAGTAACGAAACCCGGTTTCTAGCGTTGTAAGACTCCAGACTTACCACTGAATTACTTGGAGTAACTGATTTTGTACCGAAAGTTTTTCTTCATATACTCAGATGTTCAAACACATATAATGATTTACATCGAACTGCAATGTGAAAGGTTAGTGTGTTCCTTGGCATAACCTCAGCCTTCATTGCTCTGGAAGACTTGACAGAATTGCTGTGATCCTAGCTTCTTCAGCCACCTTTTGCATGAAATTAGCAATTGATTTTGAACTGTGGCTTAATTTTGTTTAAAGTTTTTTCCAAATTTTCAACCACGACCCTCGAATTATGAGTTGAGTGCCTTAACCACCTGGCCATGCTAGGCCTAGGTTTATAATGTAATATCATCATAAACAAATGTTATATTTCACAACTAAAAAGTAGGCTGAAAAGATGAAATAGAAAGTTAAATAAATCACATATCATGTGATATATACATAAATCGTTGATATATCAGCCCTTTTAATTCTTCATTTTTATTTTAAAATACATTCCTCTTACGTTTGTCTTCATTAAACACTAATGTTCAAATGCTAAATGTATTACATTTTAGAATTCTCTCCTGATGTTTAAACTGAGAAAATATTTTGTAATGAAAATTTTTCTGATTGTCAAAAAGAAAATCTAATATGGAAATTAAATTTAAACACCATAAATGATAAATATGCACCATTATATTATTGTATTATAAATTTTCAACTAATCTAAAATCAAAAACAGTTTAAAATAATTTTACCCTGTATATAATAGTAGTCACTATTTATTATTTAAATGTTACTTGTAAAAACGTGTACCTTCATAAGCATATAATAAATTCAGTTGTGTTGGTAATCATGACAAAATTTTCCTTAACTATTTGTCTTCAGACAGATGAATTTCTTTATTTAGTGATGATCAAAGTAACATAGAATGCACAGCTGCTGACAAATTCTAAGAGCAGAAAATATATTCATTACAAAGAATTCATGAATTTTACAGTTAAAACACTTAAATGTTGGAGCCATTTGTGTTTGTGTGTTCTATAAGTAAGGTATAGTCTATTCTTTCTTTAACGTTATTTTCATTAAGAACATTTAACATATAATGTTTTATTATTTTTAATGTTTTTATTAATATATTTTTCATATACAGATTGCTTTGCATTGTTAACACAGTACGAGTTTCTAGGGCTAACATAAACCTCCTAAGCTGCATAAGTCATGTTAAATATTGATGAAACTTCGGAGAATGAACGACCACCATCATGAACACTCTGCATAAACAATCTATAAAAGAATGTCAAATATTATTGGGTTTATGTCAAAAAATATCATTAACAGTGAGAGTACCCAGCTAATAAAGCAACACATTCTAATCTTTATAAGTAAGAATATAACAAAAATACATAAGTAGCTGTGATCAGAATTTAATACTCATTCACACACTACAATTATAGACATTTAATATGAAACAATTCAAAATGCTTAAAGATTGAAATCAGCAGTAACCACTAGTAAAAACAAAACATTCACTTAACTGAGATACAGAAACAGAATCAGATATGTCAAAAACACCCAAAGATATGTCACGAAATATTCACACAACAAAGATAGAGAAATTGAATCAGAGATATGTCATGAACATCACAAGGTATTTCCCAAAAACCCTCACCCAACATAGGTACAGAAGTGGGATCAGATGTACATATCAATGATACCCAAAGACGTATCACAAAACACTCATCTAATACAGGTACAAAAATGAAATCACAGACATGTTAAGAATGCCCAAAAATACAAGTCAAAAGTATTTACCTGTACATTGCAATTTCTAAATGTTGAAAACATACAAGAAAAAAATACAATACTCACAGAGTGAAGTCATATGGGTTTTGTAAAAATAAACATACACATAGTGCAAATACAGAAATCAGAATTGGCCCACAAACTAAAGTCTTTAATACACATACTTATTAAAAATATAAATATTTGTGTGCAGAAACAAAATCAGACAAAACCCAGAAAGAAAGCAAAGATCAAAGTCAACAGTAGTCAAACATATAAATGAACAATACAAAAGTCATTAGTGTTCACTGGTAAACTGGTATAAATATATAAAACAACATAATTCACAGAAATTAAAAAAATTTATACATATATTGAAAACATTCAGGTATTTTTATTATTTATCAGAAACAAGATGTTAAATTAGCAGCATTGCAAACAGAACCAAATGTATACACGCTATGAAACACACAGAAATCAGTTATGGCAAAATATTATCTGTCTTTACTCTGACATTCAGATCAAGCATCACAAAAATTTACTAGCATTTAAGAGGCAAAATATAAAACAAAAAACACACTAAAAGTAAATAACTGGAGCTTGTTAACAACATTCACAAGTAAAATCACCACATTTATGTTCCTTAAATCTAAAATGAAAATCAAAGTGAATAACTGGAGCTTGTTAACAACATTCACAAGTAAAATCACCACATTTATGTTCCTTAAACGTAAAATGAAAATCAAGATAACTGGAGCTTGTTAACAATATTCACAAGAAAAATTACCACATTTATGTTCCTTAAATGTAAAATGAGAATCAAAATGAATAACTGGAGCTTGTTAACAACATTCACAAGTAAAATTACTACATTTATGTTCCTTAAATGTAAAATGAGAATCAAATAACTTGGTCAACTTTGTGTATTTTTTTAAATAATAAAACTATACTTGCATGATTCAAATATTGACTTTCAGCACGATAAGAATTATATATGAAGAGGAATCAGTTAGTGTCAATCCTACCAGTATTGAGTTGTATAAAAACAAACTGTTCACTTGAAGATTAAATGTAAATTTAATGTCTACCTAAGTTTATTGTAGCTTTACCTTTACTTTGATGACTGATTTTAAATTAATTATTTGGATGTATAGTTTATTAGGAGAAATATAATTAGTGTAATAGTTTTTTATTTAAATATTGTAGTTTTTGTACTTTGGGGGGGGACAGGAGCTGTATATTTTGCTATATAATTTTAAGGCACTTTTGGATCTTGTGTTGTTGGATTAGTTTATTGTAAGTTCAATGTAATACATAAGTTGGCTTGCAGTCTACACCCTTGGATTAGGCAGACATGTTTTCAACCTTCATAAGATCTAAAAAGTACATCTGCTGGGAAATGCATTACAGTCAGCTACTGTAACATCACTGAATTGCTCAAGAAAGGCAAACTAGCTTAGATGTGTATCTAGAAGTTTCTAATGGTTGGAATAACAATTCCTAGTTACTGACATTTCATTGTTTACTGAACTTTTCCATGTTGTTTACAATATTTTGTCATATCTAGAATAAGTAAATTTTAACAAGCTGTTATTCATAAATACAGGTTTGGATTGTGAATATAAAAATAGACTTGCTATTTATTTATAAAGAAACTGTGTAGTTATAAAAAACAAATTTCTCATTTAACTGAACCATGAGTGGTGATCACCTTTCAGGAGTTAAATGTACTCCTGCATATCATATTTCAAAATTAAATACATATAATAATTCTGTTCATTTCAACAATTCTTAAGTTTAAACATAATTTTGGATTAGCATTCTGTAATTCTGTAACATTTCCTTGATGTATATCATAAAGAAAAATCATTTAAAATTTAAACTTTCATTTTGACACAGCTACAAGGAGTTTCATACAAACAACTTGTTAGTTTTTTTTTAGAAGCTTTTACTCATCCTAAAGCATAGGTTTATAAAAGGTAAAATAATCATCATCCTTAAGAATGTAATAAACATGAACAACTATTAATAAAGTTTGGCTTTGAAATTGGTTACAGGTAAAGTTTAGATACCATTTTAAAAGGCAGAATAAAAAGTATGTTTGTAACTTGAAGTTGGAATGAGAAGTAATTTATAGTTTATTGAAAATTGGCAAGATCTAGTTCCTGCCTGAAAAAACAAAAGAAAAGTATAGAAAATTTATTAGACTTGAAAACAAACTATAGATATGAGAATTTTTTTAAAGTTTTGTAACATATTCCTTTTATTACTGAAAATGTTTTGATGTGCAATTATATCTATTAGAGCTATAAAAATTTTATCCTTTAATAAGATATCATGTAAGATACATAATATTCTGATGACCCAAATCTTTATTTACTTAATATTACTGTTCACCTTACTATATAAATGAAAAATATAGTTAACAAAACCTTTTTCTTGGGTAAATAAAAATACTGTTACCATGC
This sequence comes from Tachypleus tridentatus, assembly GCF_004210375.1. Classification (NCBI taxonomy): domain Eukaryota; kingdom Metazoa; phylum Arthropoda; class Merostomata; order Xiphosura; family Limulidae; genus Tachypleus; species Tachypleus tridentatus. The sequence continues at coordinate 38,722,930 of NC_134826.1, forward strand.
CTGACCTGATGCCAGTTGAAAATTAAGGGCCTAGGTCACTAATAAATCTTTGTCAGTTTAGGTAGTATTTCTTACAATTTATAGCTTAAAGTAGTGAATATTGAAAAAATTGTCAACAGAAATATGTTTTTGAAAATAATTAAATTAAAGCACACTTGATATACAAAATGGAACTTCCTTATCAAGATTTTAAAAAAATAAATTCAAAGATGACAGGAACCAATTTTGATGTTTTTTAAAACATCATTTTAGAAATAAATTTTGAAACAGGGGATAACTGAGAAAGATTATAGTCACACCAAACTGCAATAATCGTGACAATGAAATGTTTCAAAAAACTGCTTTGGTAATAAATTAGCCTTAACAACATCAAATAAACATTGCTTTGTTCAGACAGCTTGAATAAATTTCTGAAATTCGAGTTTCATTATGTTTAGATCACTTTGACTATGACGGCGAGCACTACTGCCTTTCATGCACTTATCAAAGAATATGTTGGAAAGGAATCCAGCTTTCATCTTTATGTGACCTTGTAGGCCATGAGAACAGTTCGTTTCTTGATTTCTTCATAAATGACACCAACACATCAGAATGTCCATCTGATCTATCTTTTATGTTTCCCACATACCATTCATGATTGTATATGCATGCCACATATTTCCCTGGCTGATAATTGTCATTGTTATCATTAGACCCTATTTGAGCTGCTGTAGCACCACTTTCACTGCTACTACCAACAGTTACAACTGTGTACACATCATCATCTGATAGCCTTCTCATATACAATTTGTTGGTAGAATAAAGTTATGATGTGACCATATACCTGACACAGTTTTGTGTTTTTCATAGCAATGAAGTAGATCAAACTTTACACAATTCTGCAGGACTGATTCCTGATTGACAAGAAAGAACTGAATGCCCTGAATGTGGTCCTTTGCCCAATGGTACATATCAGAGACACTTAAAATTTGATAATTTATTATTTTTCACAACCTTGATTTTTTTGAAGATCATGTTCAGAGATGTAAGAATATATGGTAAAGGCTGATTAGAATATTTCAATGGGATTCATAATTTTTTTTAAATTGTTAATGCATACAATTTAAAGTATGGATACAAAAAAGTTGTTTTTTTTAAAGTAAAAAACGTATGGTCAGAGAATACTTTAAAAATTATAACAAAAAATAGGTTGAACACCATCCTGATTTTTTTTGTAGATCATATTCAGAGATGTAAAAATATATGGTAAAAATCTGAAAAGGCTGAATAACTGGTGACATAATCAAGCTGTGGTCTGAAGTAGGACTATTTTTAGCTAAATCATAAAAAGTTGCATTCAACTAAATCTTTTTACAGGAGATCTAATAGACTTTTATTTACAACAATTGCTGATTTTTCAACTGATATGCTACAGAAAATTTGAAAACAAAATTCAGCTTTGTATCATATTAAGTCTTAGAGCTATGGCTTATTATATAAACCAATGTTTTTTACGATTTTGGGTTTTCAGGTGATTTTACAGCCTCACTATAAAATACCTAAGAGAGATAAACTTCGTTTGAGACAATTTTGAATTCTGTGAGATTAATTCAGTCAGTGTAGCAAATTTCAGCCTTCTACCACCATTACTCTTGCAGCTTTAAGCTGCCAAAGTTGCCCGAAAATGAATTTGCCAGAAATAAAAAAAAAAATTAATTAAATTTTACAGGGCTGTAAATCAGAAACTATTAGAGATATTGATCTAATCTTTGGCAATTTTTCATTATATGGGTAGATGAGCACATGTGAATTTTTTCAAAGCATTCTGAGGGGGTCACCTGGAAAAGTTTCCAACATCTGGATAATTTGACATGGAATGACCCTTATAACTTTCACTGTCCATCTTAAAATAACTGTTAGTTAGACACAGCCTTGTTATATTTATAATATCACATACTTCTGAATGTTAGAAAACCTTACCAGCTGGTAACCTATTTCAAATCAACATAACACTCCTTCTACTGTTGCATTTGTGAACAATAATATTATGTTAAAATAATCTAGTTCATCACTTGTTCCTATGTTAATATTCTTGATGTAATTTACATATTAAGACAAATTTTTTAACCATAAATGTGCAAGCACTTATTTAAAAAGACCATTTAAATACTAGGCAAAATGGTATTCCAATTGTATGCAAGTTTGGATAGGAATAAAAATAAGATAATATAAAGTGAAACAGTATGAGGTTTCTTTGTTCATTCACTGTTGAGATACTACAAGTTTTTTACAACTGTTTCACTTTATAGTCTACTGCATTCTTAGGTTTTTTATATCACTGTGTAAGCCATCATTTAAAATATTTTAGTATTATCATTGTAACTGCTTCTGTCTAATGTAACAATCTGTCTTCTTTTATCTACTTTAGACATCACAATATTTTTATTTACATGAAGTTGGTTGATCTCATAATTATACAAGTTACTTTTTGGTATCAGAAAGTTAGAAATTTATAATATCATATACTAATGATATGGCCAAGAAACATGTCAACTTTCCTTACTTCCTACGAACAGTTACACAACACATGAACAACACAACCATTTAAGGAAAAAAAACAAACTAAACTCATACACAATAAAATAAAGCCCTTTAACAATGATTTATGATTAATTTAATACATCATATAAAGAAGTAACTAAAAGAAGCACTTTCAAATTATTATCATGCAAATCAATCATTTTATAATATAAAAAACAAGCTTATTATTTAAAGAATAACACATACATAATTAAATAAAAAGAATAGGCACCACCATTTTATGCTATTAATAGTAATACAATAAAATACCTTTAGATCAATAACAGAAAAAATAATGAAAAACTCTGTACATGTCTTTGCACAAAACACAAAAATCAATAAACTCTCAACGAACATAATAAATCCTTTAATGAAAAAGAACACAATATAAAAATAAATCCCTAACAATGATAAATACATATAATAATCCTTCAACAAATACTGAAAGTACAAACATGCATACAAAAAAACCTTTTATGAGAAAGGCATTTACATAAAAAAATCCTTCAACAATGCTTACCTAGCCCTTTTAGAAGGAAGCAAACAAATATATTAAGCACATATTAATCAAAAAAGGCCTAAACTAAATGAAATACCTGAATTGAGGAAGAACAAGATAATTGTACATTTTATAAATACATCATTTACCACAACCAGGGTTTCACTGGTAAAGACATCATCAGGTACAGATTGAAATGTTTTGTACCAGGGTTTACATTAAACAATGAACCTTGACATTTACCTAGGAACAAGTGGGGAGGAACTTACATTATTTCAATTGTTTAGAACTTTTTATGGGTTTGTTTTTAAGACATCTATTTTTTTCTGAAATTTCCAGACTGTGTAGTCTTTATCTTTTTAACATATATATAAAATTTTGCAGTTTTTTCTGGATCAAATTGGTGTTTAGTCTCAATAAGATTGGATGCAAAAAAAAGAATCCATTTTCCTTAATTTCCAGCTTCTAGAATGTTCTTTCATTCTCGTTTCTACAGAACATTCTGTTTGATCTGTATATACCCTATTGTAGTCTTGACATGTTAATTGGTAAACACTACTGTTGCTGTATGTTTCTATTCTTTGTTCTTGCACAGTTTTCCTAGGTTATTTTTACAATAAAAAGCTGGCATGTAGATTTCTCTGTTCAATGTGGTAAACACTTTGTGAGGAAATTTTCCAATGTAGCTTACCTTACACCATTTTTTTAAATTTTTTGTTGTCATTAAGTACACAGTATATTGATTTTAAATTTTTAAAGATATTGCATTAATTAACTTTGTTGTATTACCACTGTTAACAGCAATTTGTTTTTAATCATTTTCATAATCTTCAGGTAGCAAAGATATGGTGAATAGTTTGTGTAACAAACTACTGAACACAACAAGTTTGAGATATTGGATGGCTTGAAGAAGCATATATGATGGTATCACTATAATGAAATTAAGTGATAAATACTAATTTAAGAAAATGAAAATCCCTCTCATAAAGTGAACTCTGCTGAACAACAAATAAACACAGTTAACTCTCAAACCCAGTTCACTATTCTTCCTATCATCTAGTTGCCACATAGACACTGTCCATTTCTGTAAAAAGGAATGGAGATTGAGACTGCAACAGGTTAATAAACACATTCCGATTCAGGTAAGACAAGTTAATCCTTACTTCTGACCATTAACCTTTAATAATATTTCCATTGCCTTTCCTTACAGACCTTCTTTTAATTAGAATTTAGTACTAATTTTCAGCATGATATAGAGGGTTTACTACTAAGAAGGTGTTACTTTCCACTTGCACCTAGCACACTTAAGGTTTGCATGTTCATGCTTTATTACTGCACCTTGTATTGAAACAATGTTAAGAAAATATTCAGTACAACTGAGCTTATTAAAAATATTCCAACCTTTATGACTAGAGCCTATCACTACCAAGTACACCAGGTTCACAATATCTCAGCTGCTGTCTGTAATTTTTATCTACAACTCACAATTCCACCAACTTAAAAACACTTTATTCATCTGAAATATCTTTTACAGCTCACTTTAAGAAAACACCAGACAAAACTGCTTTCCCTCAGATGTAGTACAAGTCTCTTTGTTTCTTTCATCTCTTCTAAGATAATTCACTACCTGCCAAATATTTCAATGTAAAAATCAAAACCATCACAATGGAAGTGATGAGTTGAAGCCTGCATGTTGAACATACCTAACACTTTACAAAGCTCAGAGAACAGCTGGTTGTTGAAATTGGCTCTCCCTGGATCTCTTTCAATGTACCAAACTAACTTATACAGTGCTTCAAGAATTTTCTGTTGAAGTTTACCTCGTTTTAACCAGTTATTTTTACTGAGTGATATACACCTTATAATATTTATACCAGTGCCAAATATGGACAGAAAATTTGCTGTGAAATGTTAGCAAAAGTGTAATATCTTAGTGCCCAATATTCTTTGTGTAGTACAAAATCTGGAGAATATTGTCTTGGAGCTCTGGAGATTATTATCTGCAATACATCAGAGTACCATGGCTCAGCAGTTCAGAGCGATGATAAAGCACATCTTTCTGTACTTCTAAATGACTGTGAAAATGTTAAAGGTTACATGTGTTTGTGGTATACTCCTCTATAGGTGCTAGCTGGTCTTCATCTCGCTGCATGGCAAGAAGTACCCATACCAGATCTGGGTCCTTCAGCTGCTTTTCTAAAGCTTCATGACTTGTAAAATGTTATAGCGTTAATGGTTTCAACTGGATCAGGACATTCTACAGAGGAACCAGGTGTCACCATACTAAAAGATATTGTCTACCTAAATTTCTACGCTGCAGGCCTAATCAATAAACTATGTTACAAAATGTATTTTTAAAGTTCATCAACCATTTCAGCAAGGCATGGTCCAACCAAATGGCAAACATTCTACTATACCAGTCAAGTCTCTCACCACGTCTATCTCAGCTGTGTCCAGAAAGATTTCATCTCTTCCTTGAATTTGACCAAGAAATTCCACTTACATATGAACACCGCCTTCCTTGATTTAAGTTTCAAGCCTGCTTGAGTTATTAACAGTGACCAAATAATAAAAAATAATCAGTGTATATTGGATATCTCTCTTACTGCGACTCTTTAAGTGTAAGCTTCCTTAGTCTCTTAAAAGCAGCATACTCATTGCATTGGCTGAATCACATGGCACAGAACTCCAGTAATCTTTTGTGCTAAAAATCAGCCTTAGATTTATCAACATCCAGCTTGACTCGCTGGTATCCAGATGCTAGATCCAATGTCAAAGGAACTGTACGATGTGTCCAGATGTTCATCTGTTAACATGTTCATCCATCTAAAATAAATATGGAACCTTAGCATACCTTCATTATTCCTAACAGTCACTATTACTTGATATGGCCAAGCATTTTCTGAAGGTTGTATGATCTCTTCTTTCCATATTCACTGTATTTCAGTGCTGTCTATGTCTTCCTGTTCTAGAAAAGCCAGCTGTTAGTTTATCAGACATATTTCATCTACATTTATGTTTCTATAAGTTACCGTAGTTCACTCACGTGGTGACTTGACCACAAAAATACATGACAGTATTCAATTAACATGTCACTGAGTTGCTTTTCTATGGTTGGTTGGTTGATTCAGTGTTTTATGGCACAAAGCAGCTAGGCTATCTGTGCCAAACATCTGGTAAAAAGTTAAAATTAAATTTAGTAAAATTCATAAAAGGAAATTAAGGTAGAACAAAACAAAGTTTTAAAAAAGCCTAAACAGCATAAAACCAATATTTACATCTAGTCTACAACGTTAAGAGAAAAACTACAGTAATTCAAGTTGTAAAGCACTTTCTGTAGTGTAACTGTAATTATCATAACTCACCAGGAAGACTAACAGGTAAGTACAAAAACCACCATCAGTCACCTGAAGTTGGCCTTTCCAGTCCCGGTTCCAAGTTATTTGACATTATGGCCATTTTCAGAAAGGAAAGTAATAAATAGGTTGTAAAAGACATGTAGCAAAATTATAATAATAACTTTCCAGGATGACTAACGGGTAGTTCAAACAGCAGCGTTAGTCACCTAAAGTTGGCCTTTCCAGTCCTAGTTTCGAGTTATTTAATGATACAGCCAGTTTCCGATTTCAAATCGAACTATATAAACTGTGATTTTTTAAAAGGTGGCCACATTAAAAAGGTGTTATGTATAAATTAAAAAACTTAAATGGAATTAAAAAGATTAATGGCCTTTGAAAAACTAAAAACATTACCAAGGTGGACAGTGTCACCATCACCAACAACACTGTCTAATGTTATGGACAAACCTTGGAACAGAACATGCTTAAAATGGTGCCATTGTTGAGGTTGTAACGATGACAAGAAAGTAAAATGTGACTTATTGTGATCTGAGTGTTACATAAACTACACACTGGTGCATCAGTTCCATATAAAAGAAAACGATAAGTTAAAAACTGTGACCAGTGCGTAGTCTAGTTAGAACAACTTCCTCTTTCTGATCCTTACGGTAACAAGATGGCCAAAGTCCAATACAGGGATTTATTTGGAAAAGCTTGTTTTTGCGTTGCTCACTCCAAGTTGACTGCTAGCTGGCATGGAGCCGAAGCTTGAATACAAGACCATAGTCCATGTTTGGAACAGGCACAGCAGTAATAGTGCAGACAGACTTAGCTGCAGCATCAAGAAGCTCGTTCCTGCAAAAACCAACGCGGCCCAGTATTCAGAAAAACTGGAGAGAAGTAGATGTTAAAGAGAAATTGGCCAGTTGGTTTTGAATATTGGCTAAAACAGGGTGTGAGCCAATGTGAAGCAATTCAAGGGCCAGTAGAGAACTAAGCGAGTCAGTATAAATAGTGCACTTTGATTACTGTTTAGCTTTTGTGTGAACCAGGACAAGACAAATGGCATACAGTTCAGCAGTGAACACAGAAGCTGCAGAGGGGATTCTGCACACAACCACCAAACTACAACAAATCATGGCAGAGCCCACACAGTCACCTGATTTCGAATCATCTGTATAAATAGAATGGAAGGATGGTTCGAAAGATAGGGACTGTAAGAAGCCATGGTGGGATGGGCTGGCTAGAGGATACAGCAATGTTATCTAAGAAGAGACCCAATACATCCAACTGTGCCTGGATATGAAGGCCAAAAGGAGCAATGGCAGACCATCTGGTCTAAAAAAGCATGACCCATCAAGGAAAGAAAACACAACCCCAGGTAGGATGCTTTGATAAGGAACAAAGTTTCGAAGCATATAGTAAAGACAGTTGCAAATGACAAAGGTGCAAAGAAGGTTCATGAGACTCTATGTATAAGCTCTGAACTGATATGGAATTCAGGATCAGGGTGAATACCCCTTTGGCAGCAAAAGTGCATGCAAATGGTTTTAGAGAGAGAGAAGTTAAAGCCATTTGCTGTGGTCTACTTCAGTAAACAATTGAGGGCAGTCTGTAGCTGCCACTCAATATTCCTCATGTTCAATGACTGACATGAGATGTGAAAGTCATCGACATAGACCCCGTTTCCAACAGTGAGAGGGAGTTGTTCAGTGATGGCATTAATTTTTATACTGAAAAGTGTGACACTTAAAACACAGCCCTGAGGGACTCCAAGTTCCTGCAGAAAAGTGTCAAACCCACATGAACTTGGAATCTCCTGTCAATCAAACATTTTTAATAAAAATGGGCAAATGGACACATAACTCATATATATGGAGGTCTCGCAAAATGCCATACCTCCATGTTGTATCATAACCCCTCTCAATGTCAAAGAATATTGATACAAGATGTTGTCATATGAGAAAGGCTTGTCTCATTGACGTTTCAAGTCGAATCAGGTGGTCCATGGTGGAGCACTGTCGTCAGAACCCAACTGGGTGGGAGAAAGAAGGTTGTTTGATTCGAGGAACCAAACAAGATAAGCATTAACCATCCTCTCTAAAATCTTCCAGAGACAGCTCATCAAAGCAATTGGATGATAGTTTGAAGGAATCTTGGGATCCTTTCCAGACTTAGAGAAAGGTAGGACAATTGCCTGGCACAAGACATCAGGAAAAATATTCTCCTGCCAGATCCAGTTAAAAACAATCAGAAGAATAGCAAGAGAAGCAAGAGGTATATGGCACAGCATTTCATAGTGTACATAATCAGGTCTAATTGATGTACTGCCAGACCAATGAAGGGCCAGTTTGAGTTCACCAGTGTAAAGAGACGATTATAGTCATAGAGACAATCACCTTGAAAGGAAAGAGGTGATCGCTCTGCCCCAGTCTTGATGACTAAGAAGGTGGAGGAAGAAGCAAAAGTGTTAGATTCCTGCCAAAAGCTTTCACCTCGAGTATCAGCTATTTCCTGGCCATCAGAGAGCAAGATTGAGATGGGGACAGAATTATATTGCTCACTGACCTTTCGAATCTTATCCCATATGACTTTGGAACTGGTGGTAGACGATATGCTGGTTGTGAACTTAATCCTTCTGGCTTTGACATCTTGATTCTATCAAACTATCATTTAGAGATTAGGCAGAAAGGAATTACCCCCTTTTAGTGAGAAGAAAGGGTAGAAAGTGTGAGAGAAGTGAGTAACTACTGGAAATATATTTTCGACATATAAAAATAATAAATTCCAATAATGGTACCTCAACCCTCTCATATGTACAGCTAGAATTCCACATTGAATAGATGGAAGGGTTGGTGCAAGGGAGAGAAGTATCATTTCAAAGTATCAGAACACCTATAAAGTGTGATCTCCATTTGGTATACTCTGCACCCAGTGTGAAAATAAGTGGCAAATACAGTAAAAAGTGGGAGGAGCACAACCAAAATGGAAAGAAAAGTTGGATGCATTCAAATCCACACCACAGTATACCAGACAATCAATCCCAGAATCATCTACAGACAATAATGCAGGGAAAACTATAATGAATGTTCACAAAGCAGCATTAGGAACAAAATTTTTGGCTCATGGTAGGAGGAGGATCCAAACTGTCTTCACCTCAATTTGGGTAGAAAGTAAATACTTTTCAAATCAATCTTTAAAAAAGGGCACATGTGTGCAAATCCACAATCACACATGTCTCCTGAATCCCAACATCCAAATAACAGTATGAAGAGAGGTGCTAATGTGGCAAGTCACATTAAACCAAACTCAATCAGACTTGTACCTCAATGTACAATATTAGCCTCAGGTAGTGAAAACACTCTGTGGTGGAGTGTGAAAAAGAGAAACTTCACCCCAAATAACATCAGTTTCCAGATAGGACTTCACAGAAGCATGCAACATTGAAAGCAAAGTCATCCTTTGAATAGGATGGCACATATGCTGCAGCATAACATCATGGTTCTTGCTCCCACCATACAGAAGTGGAGTGCTGCTGTAAAAGATATGCAATCTCACCATCTGGATATAACTGTGCAGAAGCTTGTTGCACTATCAACATCCAGAATCCATACAACATCACTCCCTAGAATGGATCATACAGAAACTGAAGTGCAGTGTCAACCTGTGAGTCACACTGCATGGAAGTGGATTGCCTCTAGAGAATATATGCAAACTCACTCTCAGGATAGAGCTTCACAGAAGATTGGCATGACATCAACCTCTGGGACCCACCAAATAGAGGTGGAGTACTTAATTAGAAGATTAAACATTATCTACATCAGCATAACATCACTGCTCTACCATCTAATGAATGGAAATATTCACATTAAAAAGGGCTCCTCAATTGTCCATCACAACAGCAGCTCAGAACTGCAAAGTTGCAAAGACTCCCATACTCCACTAGGAGAATAAGAGGAAAGAAAATGTTGTGGAGAGTCTAGAGAAATACCAACAATGAGACAGTTCAGTGGGTGACCACAAAAACTTCATACTGAAAAACAGACAGTCCCTGATTTATTCAACTGATGGGACAGCAGGGATGGGCAACTATCCCCTTGTGATTTACCCATGTAAATCCACGGGTTAGTATGGTCTGAAATGAGACACATTTATGAAGCTTATATATTGTGAGGAAAAGTTACTAGAAATCTTGTGGAACATTCCATTTCAACAGTGTACATTATTGGCCACTGGTATACATGTTTGCCATTCAGTGTGAATTTGAGAGATAAGCATACCTAGACAGGCAGTGCTTGTCACTAAGTAGAATCCTAAACTCAAATGGAATATGCTTCTGCCAGACAAAATATATAAGCATTACCAACCTCATCAAAGTCTGAAGGGCTACAGGTGCTACCCTGACAGGGAAGAAACAGTTACCCAATGAAGACAGTGGGAAATGAACATACAAGGTGTAGACAATGGAGGTTAGATGCCAGTGAAGAAGTTCAGTGTTTGATCTGATATAATAACATCTGAAAAAGATTTCAGGAAGAAGATAGGAAGGAAGAGAGGAATATACCAATCTAATCAGTTGACAAACCCAGCTTGTAAGAGTAAAAGGAGAAAGATCATGTACAGAGAAATATTAACACAGAATGAAAAAACATACGCCATGAGGTTGAAAGCACCTTGAACATGACATACAAGAAGACCTATCCATAGTGTGTGAGCCCAATAAAAGAGTTCTAATGTTTGACCACAAAGGTAATGGAAACAGTTGCCTCCTTGATGATTGATACAGGCCACAAAATGGAATTGTAAGAGTGGATCATGATGTGTTGGTTCCATAGCAGAGGAAGAAAACAATCAAAAACATGTCAGACCACCTAAAGCTCCAAAATTTTGATATGGTAAGATGTTTTTATTTCAATCCATTGTCCAGAAGGCTCCTGTTGATTGACCCACACCCAACAATCTTGGAGAGAAGTATCTGTCTATAGATGCAAATCTGGATGAGGTGGAGAAAGCAGTACTCCTACTGTTGTGTCATCTTTGTTCAACTACCAATATATATCATTAGTAAGGGCAACTGATAAATCCAAGGGGTCTTGAACAAGATTTCATTAGTTGTCCAGTGTCCTCTGAAGAGAATGTCTGTGTTTGATTCCAAAGGGATAAAGGCTTCCATAAAAGCCCATGTCCCCCAAAACAATAGATTGAATAGAACTTTAAATGCAACAGCAGAAGGAGCAGTAAATGTATTGAGAAGTGAAAGCTCCATCACATGGAGACAAAGTGAAAAGGGTTGGGCCCAATTGAGGTGAGTGTAGAAAAATACATCTATATACCCAAGAGAATAAGATGTTGGGTAGGCAAAAGAAAAACTTCTCTAACTTCAGAATCCAAACAACATAAACGGAAAAGATTCCAGTACAGAAGTAGCAAACATGAGCCAAACATCTGTGTAGTGATGTAAAAGCAGCTCTCAAGCATTTATAAGTTGGGCAAAGACCTTGATCAAAGTGCAAAAAGTGTTGAAGCAAGTCCAAAAGGCAAAATATGAAACTGAAGCATAACCTTAAGGTGAACAAACTGAAGATAGCATTTGGACTGATGAAAAATAGGAATATGGATATAAACATTTCAAACATCTACTTTGTTCTTCCACAACCCTGGAGAAAAAACCCACCAGAGTTTTAAAAATACTCTATGGTAAAGTGGTAATATCCAAAAAGTGGTTGAGGTAGGACAGGTAAATCACAGGATGTCAGTCCCTGAATCTCTTGGAGACAGCCTAGAAAACAAAATTTGGAGAAGAATGGCTGACAGATTCAACAGCTCTTTGTGATAAAAGTATGCACAGCTTTGAATAGATGCTAACTAGTAGTGGGATCCTACATTTAACAGAAAGAAACTCAATACAGGAAACAGTTGGAGAGGGAGTGTGAAATGGATAAAATGTCATTCTAGTAAAACTTGGATCATCCAAGGAATGGTAGTGAATTCCCATCAGTGGAGAACACCGTCAGCCAAATACACCACCAATGGACCAGAAACCACTTGACAGTCAATGGAACTGCTGAGCAATAATGAACTTGGTGCCAAGATACACAAAATGTTGAGCTCCTAATGGTAGGTGCTAGTAAAGGACATAAGCTGCAGGACAAAAACAGTTATGTAAGTGGTCATGGAATCAGAATGAGACAACCAAGCAACAAAAGATGAAAAGGCTGAATGCTGTCTCACAGATTCCACATGTGATTCCAAATACTTAGGAATATCTCCAAACACAGACTGATGGAGAAAAGGAGTCATCCACAAGTGATAAGGATAAGAGGAAATAGATGAACCTGTGACAAGAAAGCATCTCTAACAAAAAATCCCAATGGCAAAAAAAGCATATGTGAAGGTATAGGGCAAAGCAGGAAAACTGTGCCAACATGGAGGTAATGAGAGTAAAGTTTCCCATGAAAACCTCTCAAGGGATTGGTGAAGGGCCTCATAAAGAAGGTATATGGTGGAAAAGTAGCACAGGAAATCTTTAAGGTTAAAACAAAGGAAAACTGGACATGAAAAAATGTTTGGGATTTTAAAGGTCAAACCCCCTATCTTGGTAAAAGTGACTCCCACTACAAAGAATCAAGAAGGGGTTAATCAGCTTGATGAAAAGCTAAAACATAATTATCAGAAGTGTTAGATAACAATAATGTTTTTACCGTAACAATAACAGAGCAAGTAAGTTCAATGCAATAGGAACCAAACCTGAGACTCTCAATTGTTGGAACAATCAAAAACAGTAATAATAAGAATTTCAATTAATCAACTGTTGGAACAATAAAAAAATAGTAGTAATCTGAAGTGCAATTAATCAATCATTGGAAAACATGAAAACAGTAATAATCAGAAACAATAATTATAAGTGAAGGATTGAATCATAATTTCAATTAATCAGTTTACGTAGCATTAACTGATGCAATTGCTGCTCATTGGATTGGTAATCAATTAAATTATCCAGACCTACTGATCACAACACAAATTTAGAAAATTAAAACATGCTGTGTAATGTAAATAGGGCTTTAAAACTGCTTAATAAAATTTTTCTTGTATTAAATATAATTATTATTTGCATTGTCCTAAACATCTACACCACATGTCAATAATATTCATAAAATAAAATAATACCTATTTATGTGCTACTCCACATCATATCAGACATTTCATTTCAGTAAAAAATGTGGTACATTATCATGCCAAATCTATTAATAGAGTAAGGAAAAAAAAATTATACAGCATAAGTTATATATTACATAAAACAGTTAAGCTCCCTGAAAAATAAAAATATACAATTGTTCTTGGATAAAAGTTTTGTGATTTTGAATTTAAAATGTCAGATGTTATTTCAAAATACATCAATCTGTCTAATACTTGACTACCAAAAACCTTTTAGCTTGTTCTACACCATTAAAAGTTGAGTTAATTGAGCTTCATTTCCTATACTTACATAACTAAAAATATTTTTATAAATATCTTAAACAAAAAAAACATTTTTACCTGGAAAAACCTGTTAAAGAAAAACTTTTATATTTGACTTGGAAAAACTGAGCTTTTGTCTTTCTGATAGTCAAAACACATTTTGGTAATACTTGGTAATCACAAATATTCACATTAAACTTACCTTTTCTTGTTCCAAACTTTCTTCAAACTCTTTCTGTCTTTGCTCCTCAAAATGTATTTGTGCAAGAAGTCTATTGTAATGAAGAATTTCTTTTTTCTGTTTTAAATCTAGTAGCTGTGCAGAAACTCTATGTTCAAACTAAAACCGTTTAATTAAACACCCAACAAGCCACTCCTCAAGTATTGTCTCCTTAAAAAGAAAAATTACTAGTATATTTCAAGATAAGTTTTGTTTCTGTTCATAATTGCAGATATATTTTATTAGTTAGTTTCAACAAGATAACAGTAATGTAGTGATTTTCAGTTGATACAACTGTTTAAATACAGTTACAATAATGTCTCACTTATTGGATGTACTATATATTGTTTCTGTAGTAGTATAATAAAATTAAACTAATATCCAGATAAATTTCCAAGATACTTGAGCCAAATGTAGTCATCAAAATTGCATAAGCTAAATTTAATAATAATAATAATAATAAATACAAGAATTATTGTTCTTAAAACATATGTTCCAGTGGTGAAAATTCTAAAAATATATTTCCCTATACATTGCTTATAAAAACGTATTACAGTATTAAACGTTTAAACAAAAACATCCCAACAAAAGAAAAACTACAATATAATTTCAAAATTGCTGTAAAAATAAGGCTGTAAAACATTTAATTTGCTTTATGAACAAAGCCTACTCATTTCAATATTGATATTCAAACACAGTGTAAATAACAGTTTTTTCTAAATATAGTAAAGTAAATGGAAACTGTCCCCTTTTGTTCAAAACTGTAGGAAATATCAGAGTATTCTTAGAATGGTATTAATATAGTTTATCAGATAATTTAATGAAACAAATGCCCCTTTGTAGTTGTTTGAGTTCTTAAACAGTGTGTTAACTAGCAACAATTAGTGGGTTAACCATTCAGCACAATTTACAGAACACTTTTCTGGCATCTGACAGGACCCACATTTGACTAGTATAAGAAAACTAGCATCCAAGTAGTGGTCAAAAATTATATAGCATAAGTTATATATTACATAAAACAGTTATGCTCCCTGAAAAACAAAAATATACAATTTTTGAATTTAAAATGTCAGATGTTATTTCAAAATATGTCAATCTGTCTAATACTTGACTACTAAAAACCTTTTAGCTTGTTCTATAGTATTAAAATTTGGATTAATAGAGCTTTATTTCCTATACTCACGTAAATAAAAATATCTTTATGAATATTTTAAACAAAAACATAACAGCCATGTCACTCATCCGTAGAATATGTATGACCTCAATAAAATGATAAAGTAAGAAAGGCAGCTAGAAGTCAACTTAATTTTCTTAACATTGTTTTGTAAAACCTGCACATACTAAGAAAGGCTGATAAGTTTAGGATAACATTATATTGATACAAAAAGGTAAAAAACTAATGACACACATATACCATACATATATATATTTTTCCCTATACTAATTAAATACCTGAAAAACATGCACTGCCATTAGTGTAACACAAGTTTCAAATGTAATCTTGTTACTGGAATATATTAGTATAAATAGCCATGATTATTAAATCTAGAATTATGCAATAACAACTTTAAAGATCACTTAATATTTAGTTGTTTTTTCTGTAATTTGATCATATTCCACTTATAATTATTCATTAAAAAAATTATAAGAATTTTTTTTCAATGTAGTTAGTTATCAAAAAGCACATTAAAAATTATGATGGACAACTTAAATTATGTTTAATCCAGAAAGTAATTGTAATTTCTTGATAAATAATTTAATTATCTGTAACTGAAGGTGCAAGACATTCAGCCACCCAATGTTTCTCTTAATGTCTTTTTGTTACATGTGTCAACCTTTTACCATATCTATAACCTGAATATGAAGCAAATTCAACATTTACAAGAATCTCAAATTCTCGACACAATCTTAAGGATTTACAGAACAAACATTTTTTTATTAAACAATTTTACCAGGTTAACTTATCATCTGCAAGTGCTTACATAAAATTATTAGAAAAGAAATAAAATCAAAATGAAGAAAAGCACACATACAATGTGATATATTGGATTACTAAAAAAAGACAGAACTGTCTGAACTGTGAGACTAGGGCCACGTGTCTCCAATGATTAATTAAATTGGAGGTCATAATTAACACAACCACTGGATCTGTAGGAGACAGCTCATTTTTAACTGTACTGCATTGCTGATTTGTCTTAAATCAGTTCAAGAAACTTGTTAAACCACTATACAGATTTTCACATGATGTTAGAAGTTTTGACAGATATGAATAAAAAACATAACACAAGTGCTTTCGAAAGGTCCACTAAACTATTTTAATAAATTGTTTCAGCAATTAATTTTTATAACGATTGTGTAGTTCAGTAGTAGTTTTCCCTTTTTTAGAAGATACAGCAAGTTTCACACTATATATTATTTACTATATTAAATCATATAACCTCTGATTGTTAACCATTGGAATACTCATAAATAAAACAACTTACTGAACTTGCACTTTTAGTTACAGGAGGAGATTTGCAATCATTTCCTCATATGTTTACCAAACAGCAAAAAATTATATTTTTACATGTACAGTATTTAGAAAGAATTTTCTATTTTCTGTATGTGATGGAATGAAACTCCTTACCACAAACTATTAAAAATAGTCATAGCAATTACTGAAATCTAAAAATTTGTTAAGAAAAGAGGCTTTGATATATATATTTTTAGATATGAAAAAATTTTCTCTTTACAGTACATGAGAGTAATTTGTTGTAAAACTAGTTAAAACATCTGACACTCAAATTTATGTAATATCTAAATAGTCTGATTAATATTACAAAGTAATATTCTTGTTCATATTCCTCAAAAATATTTTAAAGTTATGAAATTCCTCATTCCACAAAGTTTCAAAATGTTCATATTTTTTTTTAATTACTCCTTTTATTTGTGTAAAAACACCTAAATTAGCACCATTCAAGAGCATCTGAAAAGCATTCACAGAACATGCCCTTGTTTGTAGAGAAAACCCACTCATGACAGAATACACCACACATGAACTGAGTATACTCATCATTCATGTGGAGCCAATAAGTATTGTGTTGCACAAAATGGCAGAAAAAGATATCAATTTGAAATTTAAAGAAGATGGAGTGTGTATACAGTGGCTAGGGTGCACTGAACCGTAACTAGGAGGTGAACTCTAGTCCAAACCAGTTGCAGTAGGAGTGACTCAACCAGCCAATGGCAGGAGGAGGGTCCTCAACCATTCACCTAAGGCCCAGGAACCTGAAGGGAAGAAGTGTCTCCTTCCAAAGAACCTAAACCATCACCTATGGAAATCCAGTACCACCTGCAAAAATAAACCCCAAGAATATACACCCAGAAGAAGACAGAAAAGCAGAAATTAAATGTGGAGGGTCAATTCCAGTCCAAAACCAAATGTTATTGGGAATGAAATATATATTTCATGATAAGAGGAAGTTCCCAGCCTACATGCATGAGGACATAAGTTGAGTGGTTTACATCTCCAAAAGTAAGATAAAATGAAAGAAACTACAAATTTCAAAAAGCAAATGAAATGAATGATAAAAGCAGCCAAAGAAAAAACTGAATCATTTCAAGATCAAAAAGCTAAGGGAACTAGAAATTAACATATATTTTGGCAAACAGATTACAGTTTGCAGTTACTCCTAAAATAATTCACCATTCAGAAAATTCTGAAGACCATATAAAATGCATTAAAACAAAACAAAAGTTTTGAATTAAAAAGAGTACAAGGTATTAAAATAAACCTGTTTATTTGCTTGTCATTTTTTTAGATACCTGTGCAAAACAACTATTACTATTTTTGCTAATTTTGAACTGCTACATACGAAGATAAACAGCTACCCAACAGCACTCCCTGTCAATTCTTAGGTTTCTCTTATTTGACCAATTAATTTTATTTTATAGTAACCCCCTATAATGTACCTATGGCCACAAAACACGGAGTATTTTTTATAGGTTTTTTTCAGTGATGGAATGCAAATTATGGACCTGTAGATCCATGGCTTGGCACACTAACTATTAAAAGAAATTCATAGTGCTTCAAACATATTTTGAATTTTAAAACTTAAACTTAAGATATTTAGTTTCATAGCTTGGGAAGTGCATGAAATAATTTAAATGAAATATATGAGGTCTGTTCAAAAAATACGCGGATTGACGTCATAAAACAAAATGTACTTTATTTAGAAGTTACAGGTCTGGGACCCCTTCAAAGTACTCTCCTCCCCAATGCACACACTTATCCCAACGGTGTTTTCACTTGTTGAAACAGTCCTGGTACGCTTCTTTTGTAATGTCCTCCAGCTCCTTCGTCGCATTTGCCTTAATCTTGGGAATCGTCTCAAATCTTCTTCCTTTCATGGGTCTTTTGAGTTTGGGGAACAAGAAAAAATCGCAAGGAGCAAGGTCAGGTGAGTAGGGGGGTGGGGAAGAACAATGATCGAGTGTTTGGCCAAAAACCCACGAGTTCTGACAGCTCAATTTTGCAGCAATGCGGTGCATCTTCAATTTTTCAGTCAAAATCTCGTAACAAGATCCAACTGATATCCCACACTCTTCAGCAAGCTCCCTGACAGTCAGACGTCGATTTGCCCACACCAGGGTGTTGATTTTGTCGACGTGTGGGTCGTCAGTTGACGTGGAAGAACGTCCAGGACGCTCATCATCTTCAATGGACTGTCGACCATCCTTAAAACGTTCATGCCACTTGAAACATGCCGTACGCTTCATAGCAACATTACCATAAGCCGTGTTAACCATAGCAAAAGTTTCAGTCACAGATTTTCCAAGTTTAACACAAAATTTCACAGCAAGTCGTTGCTCCTTCAGGTCATTCATTCTGAAATCCGCCAAATGAAAAAATCGCACTTCACTTAAAACCGCGTGGCTAATACGCAAATGAAGTTATCTGCAATCGGGAAATGGCGTCGTAATCAGCTGAGCTGTGTGAACCTAGCGACACCAAGCGGATTCCCCTGGAACCAACTGGAGCCGCGCAATTCAAACAGTCCGTGTATTTTTTGAACAGCTCTCGTAGATCAAAATATCAAACTTTTAGTTCAAGTATTCTGTCTTATACAACCACTGAATTACACCCTGATCTTTGAATTATTTATAGGAAAACAATAACAGAAACTGTTTGCACATAAATGACAGTTTCTAATGTTAAAAATAGTACAATACAGGTACTAAAATATACTCAACCTATCAGTCAGTGTTTCTTCAGACTTGACAATATCTTCTCTAACTTCCTAGAAAAAGTATTATCTAAAAAAATTTAATTTCCAAAAAGTAGTATGTTAATCACTGCTGGCCAAAATCTTAAGGCCAATGAACATAAAGAAAAATATGCATTTTGCATTGTTAGACTCAACTACTTATTTGAGTAGAGCTTCGAAGGATGAAAATAAGAAAAGGGAAAATAAAAAACTTTTTTAGCATTTAAAGGGAAAATGTGAACACTATGAAATTAGCCTAAATACCAGTTGGTCAAAAGTTTAAGACCATACCAAAAATAAATCCTAAACAGGGTAGGAAATGCCCAACAAGAGGTATCAGTAGTGAGTTGCACGGCCATCATTGCGAATAACTTCAAACATTCACTTTGGCATAGTCAATATAAGCGTTTGCAGAAGGCTGGCTGGAATGTTATTCCAAGTGGTGAAGATGGCTTCACGAAGATCATGCACTGTTCGGAATTGACATCCATTTCTATAGACTTCCCTTGCCATCCATCCCCTAATATTTTCAATGGGGTTCAGTTCGTGTGAACACGCTGGATTGCCCAAAAGATCACGTTATTTGCTATGAAAAAGTTCTTTGTTGTGTGGGCATTGTGGATTGCAGCATTATCCTGCTGAAGGATCCAGTCATTTCCACACAAGCGAGGGCCTTTAATCAATAAGGATGATTTCTCCAACATTCCAATGTAGCCAGCTGCAGTTTGACACTTCTGTATAACCTGAAGCTCCATTGTTCCATGGAAGGAGAAAGCACCCCAGATCATGATGGAATCACCTCCAATGTGTCATGTAGAAAATGTCTCTGGTGGGATATCCTTATCATGCCAGTAATATTGGAAGCCACCTGGACAATCCAGGTTAAATTTTTCTCATTAGAGAACAAAACCTTCTTCCACTTTTCTACGTCCCATGTTTGGTGCTTCTCAGCAAAGTTTAACCGAGCTGTTTTGTGGTGTGGAAGGAGGCTTGGCCTTCAAAGATATTTACAGTTTTTAAAGTCTTTCTCTTGTAGATGCTGTCTTACTGTTCTTGAGCTGCATTCTTCATCCCTGAGGGCCTTAATCTGGTTCAATGATTGGCTGGTGTCTTGCCGGACAATCCGACAAATCCTCCTGCTCAACACCGGTGAAATTTTCTTGGGCTGACCACTTAAAATTCTCATTCTTTATCCCTCAGGGTCTTTTAAGAAATTTGCAACAGCAGTTTTACTATGCCCAATCTCACCAGCGATGGCATGTGGAGAGAGACCTTGCTTTTGCAGCTCGACAATTCTGCCACATTCAAAAACTCTGTCAACATTTTAGCCTTTGCCATGTTTTTACCCAATGTAACACAGGAGATTTCAGTGGGAGATGCTGACAACGCTAATGCTTGAACACAAATGACTAAATTTCATTACGCATTTACCAATTAATGCTTCATTTCAGTGTGATCTTAAGCTTTTGACCAGCTAGTATTTAGGCTAATTTCATAGTGTTCACATTTTCCATATTAAGTGCTGAAACGTTTTTATTTTCCCTTTTCTTATTTTCATCTTTTGAAGCTCTACTCAAATAAGTGGTTGAGTCTAGCAATGCAAAATGCATATTTTTTCTTTATGTTCATTGGCCTTAAGATTTTGGCCAGCAGTGTATATGAGGTAAGTATGATGTTATTTTATACATGCATCAAATATTTAAAATACGTAAAAAATGAAAAATACTAAGAAATCTATTTAATATTTTCTATAGCAATTTAATCATTGTTTGTAAACAAGTCATTATGCATTGAACTCAAGAAATACGAGTTTTCTAATTTAAACTTTACTTTCAAACAGCTTATTTCATGATTAAAGGTTATATACATATTTATTACCCAAAACTTAACATAATGCCAACAAAAAGTATCATTCACAATTGTATTATATGTGGATTTAAACAAACAAATATAACTGGAAATTTTCAACATCTGATACTCTGAATGATGAAAATACTCTGCTGAATGGAAGTAACTACCTATAACATAACAGAAGAGTGTTTTGGACATACCCTAGCTTCTATAACATAACAGAAGAGTGTTTTGGACATACCCTAGCTTCTATAACATAACAGAAGAGTGTTTTGGACATACCCTAGCTTCTATAACATAACAGAAGAGTGTTTTGATATACCCTAGCTTCTATAACATAACAGAAGAGTGTTTTGGACATACCCTAGCTTCTATAACATAACAGAAGAGTGTTTTGGACATACCCTAGCTTCTATAACATAACAGAAGAGTGTTTTGGACATACCCTAGCTTCTATAACATAACAGAAGAGTGTTTTGGACATACCCTAGCTTCTATAACATAACAGAAGAGTGTTTTGGACATACCCTAGCTTCTATAACATAACAGAAGAGTGTTTTGGACATACCCTAGCTTCTATAACATAACAGAAGAGTGTTTTGGACATACCCTAGCTTCTATAACATAACAGAAGAGTGTTTTGGACATACCCTAGCTTCTCTCTCAACTGCAGCTTGGGCAGATTTCACCTGAGATTGTTTCATGGGTTCTCCAGGAACATAAACATTCTTTAAAGCTTCTTTTGCTTTAACTCTTAAATCAATAATAATCACGCCCAATAGAAATATTTGTACATAGGCTATAGGAAAAAAAAACTTTAATCATAACATTACTGGAATACATTTGAATTATGAAATTTTTATAGGAAGCTTGTTTGTGTGTTTAAAATAGTAAAGTTTAATGAAAACTGTATACACACACACTATTTTATACTAAAGCTATTCTAATCTTAATATTTTAAATAAATTCTTACTTAAATAATACAAACATCTTTTGCCAGGATTTAATCACATTTAAATGCTAAGACACATTCTTAGAAGCTCTATAATACATAAATATCCATTAAATTGTTCATCAAAACTTTACCATACATTTTAATAGGTTATAATAGTACTACACACTTTACTTATAAAGTTCTATATAATCAGGTTATTTTGTGTATTTATAATTAAAATATTAATAGCTAGCTCCAGAAAAAAGGCTAATTGATTATTATAATAATCAAATAAAGAAATAATTTAGCACAAATATAACATTTTTAGGTCATGCTATTCATCATCATTAGATTAGAAATCAGATTCTTCAAAGACAAAATATTAGTCAGTTTTTGTATACTTACAAAGAAAAAGATAACAGTTAAGTGCACAAAATCAAAATTAGCATTGTATAAAACCAGCCTGTTAGTCACAACCAAACTATTTTCCACATATAAAATGGGTTTTAACATGCATTTGCATATTTGTGCCTTAGATATGCATTAACAGACTTACACATCACTTTCAACAGAGTCTGTTCTTTTAACTACCAATAGTTAGCTTTAACTGTGTTCAGATGATTATAATTGGATTTTTTAATCATTCTTAAAATTTTATTAATAATTTTATAAGAACTTACTACTAAATATCTACATGTATTCCTGCTAGCAATGAATTCTATGATAAGGAATCGAATTATGCGTTTTTCTAATGGAACAAAACTTAATAACATCATGACTGTAACTTAACTTACACAAAATGTAATATTCCTGTTAAATTAAGTTATGCATTTCAAAACGTATATCTTTTTCATTTTGGACAAAATATATTTTTTTACAATTAGTAACTTATTGCTTAAACACCATGTCACTTTAAAAACATCATATAGTATAAAACTTGCTCTAGTTTACATGGTCAGTTTTAATATAAGAATATATATATATAAAAAAACACACACACAGACAGAGAGAGAGATACACACACATACCTGTATGTGTTTTAAAACAACCAATGAAAAGCAAAATGCTTTTACCAAATTAATCCACAGTTTTCCTTTAAGGACTTCAAGGTTTGTAATTTAAACAACTTGATAATAGAGATATCTGTTTAATGTTTGATATTTTAAGGGGTCCAGTTGGATAAAAACTAAACCATTATATTATAATTTAGACATTCTATAATGTTAACTAATGGCATAACTGTCAGTAAAATATTTATATCTAACCATAGATCATAAAGTCAAATACCTCACATCACTGCTAACAAAATTTTGTGCATGTGTCAGGCCTTTGAACAAAGCTCCTGTCTCAACATGTAATACAGTCTATGATGTAACCACCATTAACATACAGCCCTTCACTAATAAAAGGGCAATAGACACTTGACACAAAATACTGTCTTTGAAAACTTTGTGCATACTAAAAGTTAATTAGTGATAAAGAAATACAGATATGTCAGAAGAAGATAGGGTGGATGACCTGCAGTGAAATATTCATCTAAAATGCATTTTCAGAAAAGAAAAATGTAAACTTCAGAAATGCTACACTTCTCTCCACAAAAAAGATAGCTAGAGCCACACACTGAGAATACGACAGAAAGACCTGAGTAGATAAAAGTAATTAAGAATATGAGTTTCTTTCTGAGAACAAAGTGGCATACAAGGAAATGTCATGCAGTATGTCACCCACCATATAATAGGAAAGTCTGATGGGTTCATCAAACTGTGGGAGACAAAATCCATCTGAAATAAGGAACATTCCTAACCCAGTAGAGGGTTTAGAGCAGAAAAGTACTATAAAAAGAACCTTCATGATATTAAAGTGATGAAAAGTCTTTTCAATTATCTGCATACCTTAAGAGAATATACATGATGTATATATAGTATGGCTAAGGCAATATGTCAAGCTCCACAGTACATGTGTAATACTTTCATTATATACTTACCAGATGCAAGAATAAATCATCTGATACCCGCAGCTTGTGAAGAATGCAAAACCAACTCAGATGGTTACAAATGTCAGGAATAGTCTGAATCTCTACTGCACTTCTAGATTGAAAAACCTGCCCTACTTCCAATTAAGGGGTGCATTCACTTGTTCTCATACCACTAGGATTACACAACCTGAAGAAAAACTCTTTTTTTACATGGTACTGGGAAAGCAAGAACTCCTCCAGTCTCACAGATGACAATATGAGGTAGCAATGTGCATAGGGAGAACGCCAAAATGTTTATGCACCAAACACAAATTACCTATTATTTGCTTAAGGTCCTACACCGACAGAGAGCAATACATACTAACAACTAAAGCAGTCTTATAAACACCCCATTCCAACAGTAGGCAAAAACAGTTGAGCTCAACACTTTCTGTTATACTCTACTCAATTAAGACTTCAAGAGAGAAAAATTATTCCCTGCAAAGAAACACTGATACATAGTAGATTCCACTGTCTTCACTATCTATATACAGAACTGTTTTTCTGGTATCTTGAAATTGTTACTTGTTTTGTGGAAGCTGCAAGAAAAAGAAACAATCAACATCTGGAGGGGAAAAAATCCAGAGGTGAAGGAAAGTGCAATATGGTATGTAGAATGTGACAAAAATATATTGAGATTGTAGACATCCCAACCTGCAATATTTTATCCAAGATAGTGTTGACAGCCAAAGGCAAGACTACCTATGAAATGAAAAACTTGATGGGAGATAGCAGGAAAACAACAAAAGGAGTCATCTCCCATAGAGGAACAGACAAGCTGGAAAGTTTAATGAAATAAGTTAAAGTAGAAGAAGTTCCCATAAAAAAAGTTTTGTCTTAAAAAGGAGCAGTTCGAATGAGATAGAAATGAACTAACCCAACAATACAAAACAGATGACTGTAGTCTGAGTGACTGTGCAGAGAAGAAAAGGAAGGGTGATTGAAGGAAACATTTGATCATCCTCTTAAGCAACCAAAGTAATGGAAAGAAAGGAGCAAGCTGGAAAAACAATTGGCCTATCCCTATGGAAAAGAGTGCAGAAAACATACATCAGAGAAATGTCTTCTGCAAGTAACACGTGGCAGAAAATACACATTAAAGAAAAGATGTACAGAAAACAGATGGCCAACACATACAAATTATGGGAACTAAACAGGGGTCCCAGTCTAGAATAAAAACCAAATAATAAAGACACATGAATAGAAAGACCAAGAAGAGATCAGGAAGAACAAAATAATAAAAGAAGAAAGATGATGAAGTCATGAAAGGAGGAGGAAGCAAATGGACCTGCAAAGATAAATCATCCACATACAATGATGAATTGCAAGCATGGATGGCTGTCAAAAACATGTGTGAAAATGAGCTGTTGCAAGAAAAAAACAAACCTATCCATCCTGGAACCAGACAAGAAAAATCTTAGCAAAAAATACCATTTGAGGCTAATGTGAAAAAAGGGCTCCAATACAGTTTAGATGAAAAATGTCCCAAAATTACCATGAAGCAAAGCAGTGGCAACCACAACTGAGCTTGCCAAAGAGGAATCATAAGAATAGCCGGTCTAGAAGTTCTGGAATTAAGTTAAAATATGCTTTAAATGATGAACTAAAAGGTTATCTTAACCTTCATACAAGTTCAGTAACTTCATTTAAAATACTATATAAAGTTTTTGAACATTACATAAGATATGCAGACATAATGGACAGAGTACAGACACTAGTTACTGGAATGTCTTTTATCAAAAAACAATTGGACTATGAAATGATGTTTTTATTCCTAAACAGTATAGGAAACGTTGAAATGACATTATTCAAAGGTTTAAAATTATAAGCAATTTTGATTTGCCAATAAGCAAGACAAGACTTTTTCATGATTACTCCTATTACCTCTGGCAAGGTCATAAAAGTGAAACATCTGTCCCCATATAAATATGGAACATTTGACCAATAACCATTATCTTTGTTACCTCATTTAAATAAGAAAAAACCAAAAACGACTGTAACATTGACAAATAGATAAATAGCCCTTATTATATATGACCAGTAACAAAATATAACTGAGGTGCAGAAACTTTATTCTGATAATTAAATCTCTGAGCAGAGAATTTTTATCAAAATATCAAAATTTTATTTTTAAGTGTTAGTAAATAAAAGGATATTACAGTATGATACATAATTAATAAGTAAGAAATGTGTCCTTTAATCAAATGATATAATAAAGTTAAAAAGGCCTTTCATACACTTCAGGCTTAATTGAACATTTTTAGACTAACTGCACCACAATTCTAATGTACTTACTGTAATGTAACATTGTTTATTAATTTTGAAAACTCTAATACACTAATAAAACATTTTATAATTTTCATTAAAATGTTTTCTTATGAATTAGCATGAAAGAATAAAAAGGTCTGGGCATCCATTAAAAAATATGGTATTCAGTACCAGGACTTACCTGATCTGCTTTTAATTCAATCTGCATGTCTTCCAAATTGTCAGAAAGCAAACTGAAAGAATCCAGTCATTAAATATTCTTCAAATGAACTAATAAATGACCTAATGACATTAGATCTTATTTGAAAGAACATCATTAGAAGTTACTTATCAGCTTTGTTGTCACTCTTTATTTTAAAAAATGGGTAGTATCATATGGCTGTGTGATTTGCATGATTAGTCAATAAGGATAAACATACCCAAGTGACACATTTTCTTTGATGACGCATTGTTACTGGTACCCATCCCCAATCTTAGTGGTTATAAAAAAAACACCTAAAGCGAGTTTACAATTAAAAACCTTTTAATTTAGTTGCCTGTTTAGCATGCATTTATTTCTTTCAAACTGTCATAAAACAATGGTTTTTTTTTTTCATTTTCTTTACTAAATTAAGTTATATTGTAGCGGGCAAAATTGTTTGATGTATGCTCATAAGAGCATTAACAAATTTTAGTTGAGAATTTAATATCTACCTTGAAACAATCTAAGTTGATAAGTATTATATTATCACTTTCTTACTCTGTAGGAGGCTTTCTGGGTTGAAGTGATGCCTCAGCTTCCTGTTTTTTCTTTAACATGGTTTCACAGCATCTAGATCATTCCTGTTCACATCCACATCAGGTACTGATGAATTATCATTGTTGTTTGGTAGGATTTGCTCTATATGCACTGTGTCCACTCTTCTGTAACTCGGCAAATATTTAAAAATGTTCATACTGTGTTCTTGGAAGCATTCTTGATTTGTCAACAGCTGCATTCCTTGGACCTTTATAAAACCAAAAACTAAGAAGTAAATGGTTCAAGCTTAATGATAAATATATGTACGCTAAAGTATTCACATTATTATGCCACATAATGTTTATTTTGCACTTCTTTTAAAGTACTAATTAGTGTATGATTCAAAATTATGAATTCAATATAATGAAATAATAATTCACAATTTCTGTACATATGTTAGTACAACTTATATTTACTTAGACACTAATAGAAAATTAATAAGTGGTTATATTCCTAAATACACTTATAGTGTTTTGAGTTGTATTTTACTATGGCAACTCTCAGGGTCTTTCACTATGCACAGTAATGAAGTAGTAAGTTAACAGCTACGAGATCAAAGACTGTTTAAAATACATCAACAAAACTGACAAGAGTAGTCTAGTCAATAGTCTATTTTACCAGTGTTTGTCTAGTGCGATTTGAAGAGAGATGTTAGAAAGCTAAGTTCTTATAATATTGTAGATTTCTGAATGTTATATGGTTTTATTATTTTTATCTTTAGAAATTAGAGTTGAATAATGAAAAACACTAAAATTAGTAAGACTGGAGACTAAAACAGTAGATATAAGCTTTTAACTTAGATTTTAGTTGTGTAACATGTAGTTTAAGATTATATTAAGCTTGGTATGCATAATGGTTCTTTAGGCTTAGTTATAATTCAACTTGCAGTGAGATTGTAAGACAAATTAAATATATTGTTTTATTTAACAAATACAGTCTAAAAACTATATAAATGTCAAACCAGGCTTCTGGTATTTAATCATAGTATTAAATGTTTATTTAAATTCTATAAATTATACAATGACTAAGAATAGTTCAGGGGTTCTGCATTCCTGGTTTATTAGGTACAATAGATGTAACGTGGGTTTTATTTTGAAATTCTGAACTACTAGACACTTTTAAGAAGCTAGTAGTGAGAATGTTCAATTTACATATAATGTTTGTAGGTTGGAGGAAAAGTCAGAGACCATTCTTACTGAAGTTGAGTAAATAGATAAAGAGAGATATAAGCTGCAGGAAATGACAGCAGGACTTAAAGAGGAGTTTAAGCTTTTACATGCAAGGAAGGAATCAGCTAAGATTGAGAATAACATTCAGGAAGTTAAAAGGGTAGTATTAGAGTTAAAAGTAGTGAACTTAATTGTATAAACCCTATTCCATTAAGCAACAGATTTCAGCCCTTGGCTCATGTAGACAAGGAACTATTGAAGGGAGTAATAGCAAAAGTAATAGAAAAGAATGTAGTTTGTGAGCTTAAACAGGTTATAGTTATTGGTAATTCCTTGACATGTAGACAGAATAGTCTAAGGGGTAAATAGGGAGAAAAGAGATTATACTACCTTAGACCACAGGCAGTAGACATAAACAGAACAAGAAGTATAAGGAAGGGGACTGGAAATAATGCATCTTTTGTTGTGCATGTAGAGGCTAATGATATAGGGAAAAACAAGTCAGAATAACTAACCAGTAAGTACAGAATGTTGATAAAAGCATTTAATGATAAAGACTATAAATTAACTATGTCAGGGATACTGCCAAGAATTAACTGTGGAGATAATATTTTGAGTAGGTCATTATGGCTAAATGCTAGGTTTAAATTAACATGTAAAGATGAGCAGATTAGCAGGTTGGACTTGTGAGATCAGTTAACATGCAGGAGGAAACCTTTTGAATGGATGGTTTACACTTAATTAGGAAAGGATCTGGCATGTTTGCAAGGACGATTAACTCAGCTATAACGGAAGTTTCAAACTACGAGTAAATAGTGGTGAGAGCAAAGATAAACTAAGTGAAACAAAACCAAGATGAAGAGGAAACTTTAGCATGAGAAATCAGTATAAAAGTAGTTATAAGAATAGGCTTAATTGTTAATACTGTACTGCTAGAAGTATAATAAAAGAAACAGATGACTTTAGAGCACTGGTAGGAATAGAAAATTCTGATATAATAGGAATAACAGAAACATGGTTAAATGTAGATGATTCTGATAACAGAAACATCTTTTGAAATACATGGTTATAGGTTATTTAACAGGAACAGAAGAGTAAAGAGAAGGGGAAGAGTGGCTCTATATGTAAAGTGTGAGTTACATAATTTTAAACTTGAAAATATTAAGGATAACAGCATTTGAGTTTCTGTAAGTAGATATCAAAGGAAAAAGCTCTTAGCAGGAATTTGTTACAAACCACCAGGCAAAATTGATGAAATTAGTGAGAAACTTTACAGCAACATTAAGATTTCAGCTATTAACAAAGTCGTAATTTAAGAAATTTCAATTGACTGGTATTATAGAAAGTTTAGACTGTTAAAGAAGATCAAGAAAGTTGGTCAAATAGTAAATTAGGGCATCTAAAAGGATGTGTGAAAAACACATTTGACTGAAAACATAAAAATTAACAGTAAGAATGTTTTTAAGAATATTAGGGGTTAAAAAAATTCTTTGCAAGTCATTAAATGGTGGACAAGTACCAACATATTAGAAATTAGTTAATGTCACTCCTAACTTCAAGTGAGGTAACAAAAGTTGTCTCAGTAATCATAGGCCTATTAGTCTTATACCAGTAGTGGGAAAACTTTTGAAAAGTTTAATAAAAGATATTTTGCAAAATCATTTAACAAAGTTTAGACTTTTATTAAATACTCAACATAGTTTCACTAAGGGAAAAGTTTTTGACATGCTTTGAAATGTTACTGCAAATGTAGATAACAGTAAAGGTGTAAATTTTGTGTATCTGAATTTTCAGGAAGCATTTGATGAAGTGAAACATAAAAAGACTGTAGAGAAACTTAACTTTATAGGTGTGGGGGATAAGTTAACTAAATGGATAGAAGAGTGGTTTAGTGGAAAAAAGCAGAAGGTTGTTATAAACAGAGTTTAGTTTCCAAACTGGATTAATGTTGCAAGTGGTGTACCTCAGGGCTAAGTCTTAGGATCATTGCTCATTTTAATTTACATCAGTGACACAGATGAAGGAATAGTCAATAAATTACTTAAATTTGCTGATATCATAGTCTTCAGTGTTCTTAGCTGTGAAGGGTATTGCTACTGATTTACAAAAAGATCTAGATAATTTGACAAGTTGGGCAAATAAATGGCAGATGGGTTTTAATTATGGTAAATGCAAAATATTGCATGTGAGTTATCATAATTTGGATTATAAATATAATTTAGATTGGAATACCCTTAAGAGTGCAATGAAGTAAAAGGATCTTGGTATGATGACTGAACAATCTTTTAAGCCATCCAAACATTGTACTATTGCTGATGG
Source organism: Tachypleus tridentatus (assembly GCF_004210375.1). Lineage (NCBI taxonomy): Eukaryota > Metazoa > Arthropoda > Merostomata > Xiphosura > Limulidae > Tachypleus > Tachypleus tridentatus. The sequence goes on from NC_134826.1 coordinate 38,753,583, forward strand.
TAAAACAAATAGGATTTTATGTTCTATCTACAGAAATACTGAATACAAGTCTAAAGAGGTTATAACTTCAATATATAGGTTACTGATTAGGCCATATTTGGAGTACTGTGTTCAGTCTTAGGCTTCTTATCTTATGAAATACTTTGAATTGTTGGAAAGGATTCAGAGAAGGGATACTATAATGGTACCTAGAATGCAGGGATTGTTATATGAGGATAGATTAGAATTCTTAAATTTTTTTCTCTTGAAAACGAATAGTTAGAGGAGATCTGACTGAAATGTTCAAGACAGTAAAAGGAATTGATAATGTTGATGCATCAACATTTTTCACACTTAGCATTAAAAATCATAGAACTAGGGGACACAAATAAAGATTTAGGAAAAGTAGAAGCCATCTCAAGCTAAGAAATTTTTTCACATAAAATGGTTGGCCAATGAAATGAGTTGCCTTCACATGTTGTATAGGCTATAAATATAAGTGGGTTTAAAAGAAAGTTTAATAGATATATGAATTATAAAGGCTGGCTATAAACGTTTTTATTTATTTACTTAATAGCTTTAATTTAACTTAGAGGATTGAAGAGTCAAGACGAACCAACTGGTCCCTTGTTATCCATATACATTATGTGATGTGGTGTTAAACCTTTCAACAAAGACAAGTTGTTGCCCCATTTTGTTTAACCAAATACACAAATAATCTACAAACAAACATTTTACATTTCAACCACACATGCCCAGTATGGCCAGATGATTAGAGTGTTTGACTCAAAATATGAGGGTCACAGGTTTCAACCCCCATCTCACCAAACGTGCTTGCTCTTTCAACTGTAGGTAAATTATAATGTGATGGTAAATCCTACTATTCATTGGTAAAAAAGTAGCCCAATAGTTTGCAGTTGGTAGTGATGACTAGCTATCTTCCTTATAGTCTTTCACTGCTAAATTATGGAGGAGTAATGCAGATAGCCTTCGTGTAGATTTATACAAAATTCAAATCAAAACAAACCAAATCAGCCAAACAAAAATATTGTTGCTGCCTAGTATATACACAAAACAGCTTCACAAAACCAACTAACATGATAAGAAGAAAAGAGCAAATGGAGAAAATTTTCAATTAGCATTTTATTTGACCATAAAAAAATGACAGAAACAATTTACTGACTTTGCTAACCTAATGCAGCTACAGTCTCTCAACAGTGTAGCACAGGAGACAAATAATAACAAATCATACAAGAGATTTATCAGCCTTACAGCAGGAGTAGTGTATGATAAATTTTAAAACAATGGTGCATGAATATTATACTTTCTATTTTGTGTGATAACACTACTGACAAAATGAGCATTGAAAAATTATTTATGTCAGACTCAAAGATAACTATCTTACAAACTATTTTCAAGATGGCATTTGTGCTGTAGTCAACAAAAGCTATCAAATGAGGAAGTTTGCATTCCAACAAAGTTTTAATCACAGGAGTGGTGATAAAAGACTGTCAAAATTCTCCTAATCATGAACAGGTACTACAGGGACAAAAAAATCCCAGACCACATTGGGAAAAGAAGAACGAGACAGGCAAAATTCAAACTCCCTGTCAGGACCTCACACACACCTGAAGCCTATGTCACAACAATCAAAGTAGTGCTAATTACAGCTGAAATTGTGACACAAAATTACAAGAGAATAATCAACTGTGAGAAAAAATAAATAAAGGTTTCTTGACCATAAACCACAATGAAGAAACTGTAGGAAAAAAATTAGTAAAAACTTGAAAGCACTACTTAAAAAAAAAGACAAAACTTGTGATAAATGCAACATCTACATATCACCACTGCCTAATGAAAAGTTATAGTTAAGTAGAATCAAACAGAGGGAGTCATGTGTGTCAGGAGGGTGTGTCACACTCTTATTGGTAGAGGGCTATTGCACTAAAATTTACATGTGAAGGTGCAGCAAACCACTTTAATGTTGAAGCATGTAAGAATTTCAAAACTAGTAGCAAGCAAAAAATTTTCAGGTAAAATGTAGCACTGAAAATGAATAGCTACTATGTCAAAAGAGGTAAGTACCATTTTTGTTATCTTAGTCTTTATTCATGATCATATTAGGTCTCTGGCAGAAACCTTTAGCACCAGGCCCATCAGACCATTAATCTGTCCCTGCTTGGGAGAATTTATGGAAAAATAAAATATCATCAAATCTGTCTGAAATATCAACCAAGTTGGTCACGTTCCAGACTGTAAAAATGTAGCATTACATGCTTTAAACAATACTGCTATACTTAAAAGAGTGTGGACATGAACACATCACTGATGGTATTCTCACTACAAAACAAGAGATGTTGTACATCCAGACATCACCTGACTTTCTAGTATATAAGATCACTGTTTATTTCTAAAAGTATGCCCTACTTTAGATAACTAAGGTGGGAGGAACTTAGTGGCTTTCTTGACCAACACTCTACACTAAGACCATATATGCAATATGAAAAGAAATTCTAAAGACTTTTATATTAAATCAGACAGAAGGAAACCCATGATATGTCTACATACTCTCTATACTACTAAAATGGGGTTAAATCACAGTCCCAAAAACATGGTCAACAATAAAATAAATTTTAGTAGCTATTAAACAACAACAACTACAAAGAATACATGCTTAAAAATCTTGCTACTAAACATGCATTTAATAAATTCAAGGACCAGATAATCAATAACCTCTTTAAATAAACTTACACTAAGTATAGTAATGTATTTTTTCATCAGATATTCACCAACCTCAGAATCTTCAACTCCAAAAATTGACCAACTAACTAGACAGATTTGGCTCATTATATCACTGCAGATGTAAGATTATTGGTTCTTTCCTTTACTGATCTTTTAGGTGAAGCAACACCAGCTTTCAGCCTTGTTAATGTGAACAACAATGGCAAGAAATGAAAGCCTGTGTCAGCAAAAGACTTGACATGATACGCTGTGCCTTCTTCATTTCGTACAAGCACCTACATCAATAAGAATAATACAAGAAAGAGTATCTTCATACCATAAAATGTTGTATATCTCAACAACATGATTGGATTGAGGATTTTCTGTCCTCAAACAAGTAAAAAATATAACTGAAGATGTTGATTCTCAACTAACTTGTGAAAAAAACTTATGCATACAAAACTCTTGCAGTATCTGAATCAATAACAACAAACAACTGCTGCTAGGGGTTATTTGGGTGCCATAAAAGAAGACTACATGCTCTGCCTAAGGGCCAAAGTAATACCTTCAAGACTTTGAGATGAAGGAGGGGGGAGATCTTTATCAAAACAAGTATTTATTGTCACAATAATAATAAAAAAATGTGAAATGTAGCTAACTGTGTTTGTTTTCACCTGCCAGAAAGTTATATGGTAGGCAAAATTTGTCACTGCCTCTAATAAACTAATTCTAATCCTGGCTTTAAATAGGTTAAGATAGTAAGTAAAATAAATTAACTGTTCAGTTTTCAGTTGGTCAAAGCATCAAAAACATAATGGATCTCTTTATCAGTTGTATTACAAAATGTTTTACTTTAAACAAAACTTTGATATAAACACCTTTTTCACAATCCTATTTAAATTATATTTTTAACACAATTATTATTATGAATTTTTTAGAACAGTGGTTCCCAAATAGTGATCTGCAAGACAGTCTTAAACAGAATCTCAGCACATACAGAAATACTCTTTTTAAACTTCCCCTAACACTGGAGTAAGCAATATTTTTATTTATTATGATAAAAAAGATAACACAATGTTGTTTATGTTTGAGGTTGTTTTTTAAAGAACAAATTGCAATTGAAGATAAAGTCAGGTACACTTCAAAGTGGCTATTATTTAAAATTTCTAATACATCATTAGATGAAGAGCCTCAGCCAGAATGTTTAAAATCTTTGGGTACCTTAGGGTAAAATACTTGGAATGCCTTCACTTAAAAGGAGAAACTTTAGGAAAGATGTAGATTTTAAACTAGTGCTTGATATCATATTACTTACTTTAGAAACTGGCAAAGATTTTGAAAACATTTCATTTAAAGCCATATAGTAAGTTTACAAAGTAGTATTGTTATGAATATAATTGCAATATAAAAAAAACAATACTTTGGATAGAAGGGACCATTCCATCTTATGAAGGTTTTCTAACAAGTGGTGCACCTTTATATCTGTGATGAGGTGGCTCTGAGAAGAGTGGAGAGCAATTCACATTTGAAACAATATTTTACTAATAGTAAAAGGCATTGTTGCATCACCTCATTAACATCACTAGAAGTTAGAGCAGTGGTTCCCAACCTTTTTTATGCCCCACACCCCTAAAAATTTTAATATGTTCTTGCACCCCTCACAGTAATTATTTATTTAACAATAAAGGTGAAGGTGGCCAAAACAAATGTCATCTTGCACCCCTGGTTGGGAACCACTGAGTTCTGTAATGTTGGTTGTAGTGGTTGGAAGTTTTCAATAGCACTGTTTACAAGAAAACACACTTATGTCAAAGTTGCATATTAAACTTTCAGAAAAGGATAATCTAGTAAAATACTTAATTTTTTAAATTCTGATTTTATAAATGAAATTATTTTAAATCCAATAGAAATTTCAATAACATTTATAATTTAGCAATGCAAATTTTAGGGATGACCTATATGGAAGTTTACAAAATAAGTTGAAAGATCTTAATCTATTCCTATAATATAACCCTTCCATCATTCAGATAAATTTGGAAACTTTCATACAAGTTATTCCTTGTTAATTGTTTTCTTCCAACATAAAATAAGTTAAATGACCTTAATTTTTTTCCTATAAAATAATATTTTCATCACCAGGATCTTTTATTAACCCACCCCTGAATCATATATAATAAATTAAAACACTTTCTTAGATAAGGTGAGTAAAACTGTGTACCATATTCCAGGAGAGGCCTAACTATGATTGTATAAAGAGTAATTACCTCTTTTGACTTGTAATCACATACATCAAGAAATAAATCTCAAAACTGTATTATCTGTAATACTTTCATTACATATTGCCTCACAAGTTTGAGTAGCTTATCTTTATCTTCATGTGTGGATGTACTATATATAGGTCACCATCTATATCAGGGGTTCCCAACCTTTTGGCATTTGCAACATGAAAATGTAATTGATGAAATAAAATTAATGTTATCCCAAGCTACTTCTAACAAGGCTACGAGACTCCCCTGCCAAAACTTTGCGACCCCCCAAGGGGTCACGACCCACCTGTTGGGAACCCCTGATCTATATCAACATATGTAATCCAATAACAATACTTGAATTAAATGTCATTAGCCAACTATTTGTCTTGCAAACTTGATTCAATTCCTCCTGTAGCATTTCACAATCATCACTACAATTAGAATTACAAAACGTTTAGTGTCATAAGTAAACTTTAATACTTTAGCACAACATCAGTACTAAAATAAGAGTTTGTCTAGACTATTAATAAAAACTTCGTTTTATCTCACCCACCATTCTGGAGTCCAATAAATTAAATGTTTTTCTCTAAATCCCACCAATATTACTTTCTTAAATAATTTGTGTAGCACCATAAGAAAGAGCTTTTTGAAAAGCTATGTACACAAAGACCTATAGGTTCACAAAGACTGGATATAAATGAATAAAAACCTAATAACTTTATAAATTTTTTATTCATTTCTTAATTTAAAAGTAATATTCTCATAAAAAGTTAAAAGATTAGTCAAGATTCCCTTTTAGTAAAATAATCCAAATTCACTTTCTTTCACGATGTTTTTTTTCATGCTGTAGAATATTTTCCACTTCAAAAGTTAGACAAACTGGCCCCTTTAAAAGATGTAAGTTAGCAAATCTTCATTATTTAGCCACCTTCTCACTATCTTCTGCTTTACCAAAAATGAGAGAAAAGTTAATATATCTCATATTCTGTTAGCATTTGAGAACCAATCTCTTTTACATTTGAGCCTTTGAGATATTGTATGACCATCCCATAAGACTTGTATTACTGTGAACTATGATGCAAAATTAATGCCTTTACTTACACATGTCACGTTTAAATTCAGTTTTAACATTAGCTACTCAAGACTTTAAAATTATCATCAAATTAATATGTACTTCTTATTTAATTTGAGACATTAAAAAAAAACTAATGTTGCAATATGAACATCTTCAAGCACCTAACAAAACCAATCAAGCAAACTTTGGTAAAAAAACAAAACAAATGTAAAAGAACCAATCTGAAAATTATAATTTTTATACTCATTTACTGTATTCAGTCAGGATAGATGCAAAAAAATATTAAGTCTTATGTACTGACTAAAGATAAATACTCTCAACTCATGTACCTGCCATGTGAGAAGTTTCTGAAGTCATCTTGTAAGTTGTAGCGATATAGAATTTCTCCCATTAGATATCCAACAGTAAAATCTTGGGCAAATGTTCTAAGTTCTGCACAATAAACACAAATAAAAGTGTTAACATAATAAAAAAGTAATATACAGCAAGCTAATGATATACCATTCTCATCAACTGGAAAAAATCAAGAACCACTGATTTACATTTGAAACGAAGAACTGATTTTACATATGTAAATAAAACAGAGTTCTAAAAGCCACCACAGGAATGTGTTCTCAATGTGCTCAAAACCATTAAGCATTATAAGATACAGAAAAGGTTATTCCAAAGACACATGTCACCACATAGCCTACTAGGCTGTGTTTCTCCACATATCTATTGACATTTATTACTCTTAGTACTTTCTGCCAGAGTTTCACACATTTACTCTCCCACAAATATTATGTTTTGCACTAATAGCTCCTTACTGTTTATAATAATAGAAAAAAAACTTGCCATGATGGTGAAATATGGCTTTATTTGTATGTATATCCGAGATATATAAATTCTTTATAGTCCAAAATGTTGAGTTTAGCTTCAAATTTTTTCTCAGTGCTATGTTTCATAAAGGAAAACCAGGGCTAAATTGGAAATACAGGGAATGAAAACTTTTGTGGGCCTCTCTTCAATATCAATTACTGACTTACACCCCCTTGTCCAACATTGATTCATTTTATAAGTTGTTTTTTTTAAATTATACATAGAGAAACATGTTCTTCTGACATGCACATGATAATTAAAATACTATGATTTATTAATTTGGAAAATACCTTTACACAAGTCAATTTACAGTTTCCAATCATCAAAGGTAATGTTCCACATATACAAAATTATACAGTGTAACAAGCAGTGACGTCCTCACACACTCATGCCCGACATGATCAGGTAGTTAAGGCCCGCTCGACTCGTAATCGGAGGGTGGCATATTCGAATCCCCGTCACACTAAACATGCTCGCCCTTTCAGCCATATGGGCATTATAATGTGACAGTCAATCCCACTATTCGTTGGTAAAAGAGTAGCCCAGTAATTGGTAGTGGGTGGTAATGACTAGCTGCCTTCCCTCTAAGTCTTACACTGCTAAATTAGGAACAGCTAGCTCAGATAGATATCGTGTAGCTGTGCACGAAATTCAAAAACAAACAAACCCACATACAATCGAAACAACGTAATAGCATGGTAAACAATTTGTAAATACATAGACAACATTCCAAAAATCTTTGGTCTTTAGGTAAATTAATTCATACACGCAGCCTAGCAACAAGAACTGGCTCATTTGTATGGAAAAACAGTACTATATACATACTTAACCATTTGAGTTATTTTCCTTTGTTTTGGATCATATATGCTCACCATTTGTACTTTATAATTTTACCGGGTCATTTGTTTCTTAGTGTTGTTGGATTATACCTTGCACTAAATACACTGGTAAGGTTTTACACTGGACCAAACGGAAACATGATTTCTTACAAGCACTATACATTTTGAGTATTATTTAAAGATAATAATTGTAAAACAATTATGAGTGAGGTACACAATTTATAAAATGCAGTTGATAGTGACATTTCAAAAATACTCCCTTTATCAGGCAGTCACTACTTTAATATAATACACTGTTAAAAATTAAAACATTTTAAACAGCTATTCTCTATCCTGATTCCTAATGTCACAGCCAGCCATGACTAGGTGGTTAAGGGCACTCGACTCGTAATCTAAGGGCCGAGGGTTCAAATCCCCATCACACCAAACTTGCTCGCCCTTTCAGCCGTGGGGGCATTATAATGTATGATCAATCCCACTATTCACTGATAAAAAAGTAGCCCACGGGTTAGCAGTGGGTGGTGATTACTAGCTGCCTTCCTTCTTGTCTTACACTGTTAAATTAGAGACGGCTAGCACAGGTAGCCCTCGAGTAACTTTGAGCTAAATTTGAAACACACCAAACCAAACCTAATGTCACACACCATTTTTATAACAAATTACAGCACATGTACTTGTTCACCCTCAACTAATTCTGGAACAACAGACTCCAGGCCAAAAAAGTCACTGAGTTGTTAATTCGATTTTAAGGGCGAGTAGTAATTTTGACCACAACTGTGGTTCAGCCCTCGTGTTTACACAGCCTGCGGTGATTCTTAAGCAAATTTTTCATTAAAAAATACAGGTCTGAATACTGCCTATCTATATATGCAAAAATAAATACTTTCCTCTCTGTCTTTATCAGCATTTCATAGTAGTGTGCGACCTGGAAAGGTTAGGTTCTTTCCAATTAATACGCTTTCTTTTTCATTTGGTTTTTTTTGGTCCGTCTTTTGGACCAGAGAGAATCAGTTTTAACATCGACTTTTTCCTCCCCCACAGGAATTGTCATTTTGTTTGCATTACTACTGAATGTTAAGTAATAACCCTTGTTACGTTGTTGTTTGTTTGTTTGTTTGTTTGTTTTGGAATTTCGCACAAAGCAACTCGAGGGCTATCTGTGCTAGCCGTCCCTAATTTAGCAGTGTAAGACTAGAGGGAAGGCAGCTAGTCATCACCACCCACCGCCAACTCTTGGGCTACTCTTTTACCAACGAATAGTGGGATTGACCGTCACATTATAACGCCCCCACGGCTGAGAGGGCGAGCATGTTTGGCGCGACTCGGGCGCGAACCCGCGACCCTCAGACCACAAAGCGCACGCCTTAACGCGCTAGGCCATGCCAGGCCCCACGCCAACGTTGCGTTACTTACAGTATGTTAGATTTTTGTCTATTTTCCATAATTTTAATTAATGTAGAAAGAATATTTAACTACTATGGAATCGCTATTGAGATATTCCGAATACATAGTTTTTTAATAACTAGGGATTTTATTTGTCACATAACACCTTGTGAAAATATCTCAATTTGGTTTGAATTTCGCACAAACTACAAGAGGGATACTTAATAGTTAAAGACCAGAAGGAAGGCAACTGGTCATCACCCCCCACTGCCAACTCTTGAGCTACTCATTTACCAACAAATAGTGGAGTTGACTGTAAGTTTATAACACTCTCATAGTTGAAAGAGCGAACATGTTTGGTGGGACGGGTATTCAAACCAGCGACCTGCAGACTACGAGTACGGCGCCCTAACCATATGGCTATGTAAAATAATATTAAATATATAAAAGTTATAATTATTGGTTTTTTGGAATTTCGCACAAAGCTACTCGAGGGCTGTCTGTGCTAGCCGTCTCTAACCAACGAATAGTGAGATTGACTGTCACATTATAACGCACCCACGGCTGAAAGGGCGAGCATGTTTGGCGCTACGGGGATGCAAACCCGAGACCCTCAGATTACGAGTTGCACGCTTTAACACGCTTGGCCATGCCGGGTCGAATTTAACCAGTATTTATCCTTTATTATCAACAATCTTAATTTAACCACTATTTATCCTTTTTCATTATCAAGAATCCTGATTTAACCACTTTTTTTGTTCCCCTTGAATATCAATAATGTTGCTTTAACTAGTTTTTGTTTCCATGATTTTCAATTATCCTTTAACCGCCGCTTTTCTTTCTTCTAAATAATCTTGTTTTGATCAGTCCTTGTTCTTAACCCCTCAGGTTACGAGTCGCACGCCTCAACACGCTTGGCCATGCCGGGCCAAGAGAAATAATCAGCATGTAATCTTACCAATTAATCCAGATAGTACAAGGTCTTGATTTAGCCATCGAAGAAGAATAAACATTTTCGCTGTAAAATAGTTTACTGTTCTTATGATAAAAGATGCTATATATATGTTTAACTATCAAGGTTTTTTTTTTTGGTTTTTTGGAATTTCGCACAAAGCTACTCGAGGCTATCTCTGCTAGCCGTCCCTAATTTAGCAGTGTAAGACTAGAGGGAAGGCAGCTAGTCATCACCACCCACCGCCAACTCTTGGGCTACTCTTTCTCCAACGAATAGTGGGATTGACCGTCACATTATAACGCCCCCTCGGCTGGGAGGGCGAGCATGTTTGGCGCGACGCGGGCGCGAACCCGCGACCCTTGGATTACGAGTCGCACGCCTTACGCGCTAGGCCATGCCAGGCCATAAATATCAAGGTATATAGAGCTAATCGCATTTATATTGATGGCTTAAATATGTGATTGCACTGGAATACCACCGCAATTGGATAATAAATAAGAATGTAAAGGTGACAAAGAGATACTCCCCCCTACCTCACCCAAAGCTATCTCGACCTTGGTTTGTCCTTTAAACATTGCAAAAGGTTTATCGCTACACTACACGTTCTTGGCAGGGGTTTAATTTGAAGATAGACAAGCCAGGATACTTCTCTCCCCCGCTGGGGTGTTCAGGAACGTTCTTGTTCCTTTTCAACCCCACCCGTGGAATTTTAAGTTGATCGCTACGCTAAAATCATGACTGGTATTGAATTTATCGCTCTCTCTCTCTATTATGGCAGTTGTTTTGGAATATTTCTGAGGAACGTTCGAAGACTAAACAATCCTCTTTCAACTGCCCACTTGGTAAAAGTTGAGAATTTTGACTACATGACTACTGATAATTTGGGATTAAAAGGGTTGATAAGTTTAACATGAATCTGGTGAGCGTGGCAGCTGACAAAGTGAAGGCGAAGTCAACGCCCGATTGAAGATGAAGTAAGAAGCAGGTCAGCAGACGAAAGATCAACTTAAACGAATTTATCGCTGACACTGCATCAGTCTTTTATACCCATTCACTTTCGCGTCATTTCAAAACATGTGCTGATCATGTGACTACCCTCCATCAATCCAGGTGCGTAGCCAGAATGGCCATTGGGGGGGGGGGGGTAGTTTGAGTGCTTGATGCAAGCGCAGAAGGCGCGAAGAGTGGTAGTCCAGGGGCATGCCCCCCGTGAAATTTTTAAATAAAAACATAAAAGAAAAGCCTGAATTATGCATTCTGAGACCACCTTTTTGGCAAATATCAGAATGGCACACTGAGGTGTTTGTCTTAATATAAGCCTATATATATAATATATAACTTAAAGTTATCAGTCCTAGCAAAGTAGGCCTACAGTTCTGTCATCAACTTATAAAATATGGAGTCACTCAGGAGAGTGCAAAACACATGTATAGTATCTATAATCTGTATTCAAATATCATGGATAGTGTATGTTTAGATTCCCTGGATTTCAAGAATTAACTTCACAAATAAACAGTGGGTGGCATCGTGACAGGCTGGCAGCACCATGGCACTAACCTAGTACCATTGGCGCCATCTACAGTGAATCATTCACTATAGCTAGCGCCAATGGTACTGTGAATGTGACGTTGACAAACAGAAGTTGCAATAAACAATCATTCACTATGTCAAGACTGAAAAAGCAAAAGACACTGCATGGGTTCTTTAAACCCATTCATAAGGCTGAACCTGATCAATCTGCTACAGCCAATCAGGTTGAATCAGAATTGTCAGGGTCATCACCGTGGCCTTCTACCAGTGTTGCTACTACCACCTCAGGTCCAGTCTGGGACATTGGAAATTACATTTCTGATGATGTCAGCATTGGTAAACAGGTAAGTCGACTCCTCATCATATTAATTTTGTATTAAAAATCATGCAAACGCTCTGCATCGTTGGCTTTCACAGTGGAGATGGCTACTCTACAGTCAACATGCAAAGGGTGCTTTCTGCAAGTACTGCTGTCTTTTTGCTCCTGATGGTGTTGGTGTTGGAAGCCAGAAATTGGGACAACTAGTAAAATTTCCATACACAAACTGGAAGAAGGATGTTGAAGACTTTAAGGCACATGAATTGAAACAGTTCCACAAAGACAGCAAAGAAAAATCTAACAATTTTCTTTAGGTCGTAAACACAAGTTCATCTGTGCACTTGCAGCTTGATGCAACTTACAAGCAAGAAATTGAACAGAACTGGCAATATTTAATGTCTATTATTGATACTGTATTGCTGTGTGGGGGACAGGGTTTAGCTTTGAGGGGAAAATATGATTCTGGTCCAATGTTTGTTGGTGAAACTGATGAGGAACCCATCAATAATGATGGGAATTTTTGGGAAATTTTGCGCTACAGAGCAAAGGGTGATGTCAAGCTTTCAGCAAGCTTTAAGAGTACAAAGAGGAATACAACAGATCTGAGTCCTCAAATTCAAAATGAAATCATCAATGCCTGTAATACTCATGTTCTTGATGCTTTGGTTAACAGGCTTAATACTGCAAAGTGTTTCTCAATAATAGCTGATGAAACAACAGATATTTCAGGCATTGAACACTTTTCGCTGTGTGTTAGATATTTGTACGCCAATGACAACTCTGTTGCAATGAGAGAATATTTTTTGCAATTTATACCTGTTTATTATGTGACAGGCAGAAACTTGGCTGATGTTATCATAACCAATCTGACAAAATATGGTATTGACATGGCTTACCTGCGAGGAGAAGGGTACGACGGTGCTACCTCTATGAGTGGGAAATTCAATGGTGTCCAGAGACACATAACTGATAAATTCCCACTTGCACCCTATGTACACTGCAGTGCCCATTCCCTAAACTTGGCAGTTTTTGATGCTTGTGAAGAAATTCCTGTGCGAAATTGCATGGGAATAATTTCTAGCATTGAAAACTTTCTCAATACGCCCAAACAAAAGCACGTTTTGGCTCTTTCAGTGGAGAATAAAGCATCTGAATCGAAAAAAAAAGTTTGAAAGGTCTCTGCCCCTCCCGGTGGATTGAGAGGCATGACTCAGTCATTGTCTTTCTAGAATTAATCCATGCAGTTGCAGATGCCCTTGAGACCATGTAAGGTTGGCAAGACAGAGATTCTGCCATGTAAGCCAATTAATTGTTGTGTTCTATAACACAGCAAGAATTCATCATCACTCTACCTACCATTGCTAAATTGTCTTCCTTTAGTTTACCTCTGTGCAACTTACTGCAGCAACAGAACATTGATTTAGGTGCTGTGATGCATCACGCAGAAATAGTGGAAGATTTAATCCATTCACTCAGAAATAATATTGTGAATGAATTTAACAATATTTTCTGTAAGGATCAAAGTCTGTGTAGTGAGCTTCAAATTGACATCATAATGCCAAGGTAGGCTTAAAAACAGATGTACCGTGTTAACACACAAACCACTAGCCCTGAGGAGTACTTTCGTATTATTGTATTTGTACCATTTGTTGATCACTTTCTTTCACAAATATGTGACCGTCTGTCCAGTCACAAAACTCTCCTTACAAACTACATGTGTCTACTACCATCAGGATCTACCACAGAACGGTCAGAACCTACAGCACAACAATGTGAACAAATTAAAGAGTTGGTCAATATATACAAGGCTGACATTGAGAGCACTTCACTAGCTGCAGTAGGTGAACTTAGGGTTTGGTACAAATCATTTGTGAACAACAGACCAAAAAATGTCATAGATGCATATGCAATGTGCAATGCAGAAATGTTCCCAGTCATCTCTAGACTGTTGAAAGTATTTGCCACGCTGCCTGTGTCAATGAGCTCAGTGGAGCGTGCGTATTCAACTCTCAAAAGACTCAAAACGTATTTGAAAAATACCACCACTGAAGATCGATTAAATGGCCTGGCATCATTATACATTCACCGTGATATTAAAGTTGAACCAAACTGTGTTGTAGATGTCCTGGCAAGAACGAACAGGCGTTTGAGCCTTTCATAGATATCCGATTGTATTTCTCTAGTTCTGACAAAGTTTGCTGTATTAAAAGTGTTCAATCAGAAATTTGAATTTTGCCATTTATTGTGTGTGAAACTATCTGCCATGCAATCAAGGATCTTTATGAAACTTCACAGGTGGCAACTGAACTTGTCTAAACAAGTTAGGTCCATGGGGGTTTAACCACCAACCCCCTTTGGCTACGCCCCTGCACCAATCACACAGCACCATCTATATTAGCGCAGATATTTTCCTCTTCTATTCTAACACAATCCTCTCTTTCGACAATTGGCACTGTAAAAAAGTTAGCTTCCGAAATGGTAATACCTCCTCTAACCCAACTAGAATCCACATTGCAAAGATGGATGGGTCAGTGAAATTGTGACAGTATTCAATCAAACAGAGAACAATTACATAGAAAGAGCAGATGTGCCATAATAAAAAAAAAGAAAGCAAACCTGTAGGATACAGTACTAATTCTGGAACGTAAGAACTTCGCCCAGTAACGAACACAATAATACATAAAGGGCAAAAAATAATAAGCAAGCACCATAGTCTCAAGAAAGAGATGTACAGCACAGTTCTTCAGAGAAGTCCTGTGTAACTGTAATGTTAAACAGCAGAGTATGGACAAAAACAGAGTCTAGTGTGTAATCTACAATGGGCCCAAATAAATATGTGCATAAGGGTAGAGCTTTGAGGCACAGTGGAGCATTTTAGTTGCTGTCCAACCAGACAAAACATCCAGATTAAATGCTTTGTTTAAAACATTGTGAACAAGAGCGATCCTTCCTGTCAAAAAAATCCAGGGGGAAGCACCTTGAATAAGTAGTTTAATGAAGAAATGTCATGTAATTCAGAATCAGCCCACTATCAACAGATAGTGCATAATTCATTCACATATGTAGCAAGTATTAGTGTGAGGCACAATGATAGTTAATCACAGTAAGGTGTCCAAAAATGGGATATAAGTATACGTCGCTAGGGCTAAAGGATAAATTGTATAGGAATAGGCCAAGTGCAGTCCACCCAAGCATAAAATATCTGGAAAAATGGCATAAGGATGCATCAGATTATGCCAAGTGCAGTCCACCCAGGTATAAAATATCCAGAAAAATGGCATTAGGATACATCAGATTATGCCAAGTGCAGTCCATTCAGGTAAAAACATCCAGCGGAAGTGTCTTGCATACGTCAGTAAAATCAACAAGAATGGTCTATCTAGGAAAAAAACACACAGAGAAGGTACCTTGGGATACTTTGGATTATGCCAAGTGCAGTCCAACTTGGCAGAAAAATACCCAGTGGAGGCACCTTAAATAAGATACAGAGATTAACAAGTGAGGTTCACTCGGGGCAAAATCCAGGAGAAGTGCTTTGAATACATAGGATTAACCAAATGCAATCTGTCTGAGTAAAAGCATACAGGGGAAGTGCATAGGAACACTTTCTATTGCATAATCAATAAATATAGTGATGATGTCCCTCTTCAAACTGAGTGGGTACATATGACCTATGAAGTTTAATTTAATTTACTATACAAACCCCACCCAAAATTAAACCTCCATGATCTACCACTCCAGTAACTGGAAACCAAAAGTGGCAAGGTCTCCCATGCTCAACGAGAAGGAAGATACACACTTGGGAATCAAGAGAAATGGCACACTCGAGACAGTACAATAGATGTATCTGGTTACCTATTTTGAAAAGCAAAAAGACACCGATTGTAAAAATCAGAGATCAGTAAGGATTAGCAAAACCCCCATCTGCTTTACTCATAAAGTCCATGAGTGGCAAGCCTTTATATATAATACAGTAATACTAAATATATATATATACACACACACACACATACACACCACCACCAGATAAGTGGCTGGTGGTCTTACTAATACATCCCATATCCATAGTGAGCATAAGAGAAGTATACAAATTTAGTGCTGAGATAAAATATTCAGGATGCCTGATGAGGCAATATATTCCACTAGGTTGGATCTTGAAATATGATGTATATCAACTGAATAAGATAGAAAGTAATAATCTGTGAACTTACCCCAGTTAAAGGCGAACAAATATGAGTAGAATCGCCACAGGAGGAAAATGATGCCCAATCAAGGAAGACACAGCCAATTCATGTAGATAATGTGCGATGAATGTATTGGGAGTTGTCAACAAACTAGTTTGAATTATCTCTTCCAAAGGTTGGTAGATCCAAGCAGCAAATGACAGTAAAGTGGCATATATGGTAGAATGAAACATTGTGCAGCCATCGACCTTCCATAGACAACTCAGAACAAGCAGTCATATAAGCTGATGAACCCAGCTAGTAAAGGTAATAGGTGATAGATCTCGGAAAACAGAAGGATTCTGTGGAACAAATTGGAGGGAACGAGAACCACGAAAAAATGCAGCATGAGACATGTAATAACGCGGGTAACAAACGAGACAGAGAATACAATTCAAATCCAAACGTGAGTACAGGTTGGAAATGAAAGGTAATGAAACAAGAGAACAATTGAAACAACTTTCTTGGGCAGTAGATGTCTTAGTAAGAAAGGCTCAATTCAGATAAAAGATAACATAACAAAATGGTAAAGAGTGGGAAAAACAATGAAAGCATAAATATCAAAATGACTATGGTACAGAATGCCACTGACACACAGACAAGAAGGAAAGCTAAATAGTACAGGAATATAAAGATGCTACAGTAAAGGTGAGTTCATGAGTTAAAGGTACCAGATTAAATGCATGTGTGGAGATAGAATCTATTAGTGTCAGAAGGGAAAATGCCTAATCATGGTGGTTGGAAGAGTAACCCGAAGAGAAATAAAAGCAGGATCTGTTTCTCCAGTAAGGGACAGAGCACGTCTGAGCAGACTAACACAGCAACTAGCAGCATGGAATACAAGACCAAAGAGAAGGAAGCCTGGTATTCCAATGAGTAGCAAATGCACCTATATTTGGTGTTCCTAAACAAGAACACACACAAGAATACTGGTCCATCCACCAAAAAGGATGGGACATACCAACACTAGACGACAACTGATCAGGAAAATATTGAGCATGAACTCGGATGTTAGATAAAGGTGGAAAACATAATAATCTGAACGAAGTTCTTCATCTAACAAAGACAGTGAAGAACGAAGGCTAAAGGTGAAACATTTAAAAATTTGACATACTTGAAACGCGAGGTTGGTAAACTCTTCGGACTGTCAACATTATGTGACTGACCAAGAAACAAAAATTGGAACCAGAAAAATACACTTTAATTTACCTTCATCAGAAGTATGTTAGGGGGAAAGGTAGAATTAGCCAATAGGCAAGCAAAAGTTCCAACCCCTTGGAAACTAAAGCTTGAACTTCCTTGGTAGATTAAGTCAACCTGCCGCGTTAGAGACCAGTGATATTACTAATTTCAATATTTTAAAGAAGAATTCAAACTATATAATAAACTTTTGAAAACAAAACTAAATAAAATTTCGAAAGCAAACATGAAAGTCGAAACATTGAAGTTAAAACTGGGGTAAGACGGATAACGAATCATAAAATAAATAGTAGAAGCTACATCGAGAGGAAAGTAAACACAGTTTAATACCAATCGAGATAGTTGAGGGACCTTCCTGCAACAGTATAGACTGAACAATAAGACTGTTGGGGTGTAGTAACATGATCAGCACATGCGCTGAAATGGCACGAAAATGAAGGATTATAAAAGAATGGTGCTCTCACCACAGTATTCGACATCCCTGAACGTTTCACGTTACAGCCACATATTTAAACACACACAAGTGCAGTAACGTGCTCTTTTTCTCTATGCTTTGCCATTGCTGTATTCGACACTTCGAGCTCAAGCTAAAATCACGAGAGGTTCTTTGCCTTTCTTTATTTAATATCTTAAAGCTTTCCCGGATGCTGCGCCAGCCATTTAACTAATCAGAGGTCCACATACCTAATTTAAATTAGTTATAATACATAGATTCCTGTCATCTTACGTGATATAAAATACTCAGTCATTAGTTTAACTATCAGTATGTATCATACCAGTCGCATAGCTCTCAATATCTTTCACTTTCAGCAGTACTCAAATCTTAATTTCGTGCATGGGGCTGAATAGAAACAACTGTTTCTGAGCTCTTCTGGTTGTCAAAAAAGCCCCGACGTAAAACTTGTCAAGTCGAGATGGATAAAAATGATAAAATTTTTAGCAATGCTTATAGGCCATACTAACGTAGAGAAAGCTTTTGGTGAGAGGAAATAGTGCCGTTTCGGAAACAAGATGAACTAATAATATTCGGATTTATTGTATGGCACCCTAACTAAGCAAATACATTTAGCCCGTTTATAATTGTGAGTGATGTTCTTAGTAAAGCCAAAAGGCTAAAAACCGTATGTTCGGCAACTCAAACTAAATCTCTTTACTTATTTGCTTGCCAATATATTTGGTTATATTGTTTGTTATGTTCCATAGAAAAAAAAATTGCACTATGCTCAACTTAAAATTGCATAATTACAAAAAAATAAGTAAAAACATATTTTAAATAGCTAAATAATGTTTATACAAATATATATATATATTAATTGGTTTTACAATTTTGTAATATTTTATACAATAAGCAACTATTCACATAAAATCAAATAACTATTTTAGATTTTGGATGACATTTGGGTGGGGACGACAGATGAATTTCCTGGAGTAATAATATATATAAAGTATTCTCCAAATTGGGCCTGGCATGGCCTAGCGCGTAAGGCGTGCGACTCGTAATCTGAGGGTCGCGGGTTCGCGCCAAACATGCTCGCCCTCCCAGCCGTGGGGCGTTTAAAGTGACGGTCAATCCCACTTTTCGTTGGTTAAAGAGTAGCCCAAGAGTTGGCGGTGGGTGGTGATGACTAGCTGCCTTCCCTCTAGTCTTACACTGCTAAATTAGGGACGGCTCGGTGCAGTGGGCTAACAATCTACTCACTTAAATACTTGTTGAAGAATCCGCAAGCGATTGCGGCCCTATGTTCCTCGATGGAATCTAATGGTAATAACTAACTAATTCTCCAAATTACTTTAGAAAATTCACCTGTCATCCATACCAAAATGTCATCCAGAATCTAAAACATTTATTTGATTTCATGTGAAAAGTTGTGTGTAAATTATTACAAAATTTTATGATCCACTTAATTGCACCACAGTGGTTTTATTGATTCGTAGTTTTATTCCCCGTCTTTAAACTACAGGGCGGCCCGTAAGTCCCTACCCATTCATATATCTTGTGCATCCAGTGTACCTGTGTGCTGTCCCTCATTCTCGCTGCATATTATGCGACGCCATGTTCTGTGAGACATTTTCCTCAACATTACAGATGTTATTGTTCCAAATGCCGCGGCTACAGCTGCCTTCAACTCATTAGTGTTATAACGTTGTTTAGACAACCTATGGATGGGTAGGGACTTACGGGTCACCATGTATATGGGTAAATTTGGGCCTAAAACATCATAACGATAATGGTAAATAATATCAGTATATGCTATATATTGTAACTTACGCTTAGATTTAACTACATATCAGTTTGATTATATTTTAAAAAACGATGTAACAAATTACAACAGGCGAATTTCAATGCTAGGTAATTAGTCTACTAAAACAAACGTTCATATATAATACATAATATTCTGTAATAACTAAAATCTTAGTCTATACATTAGGCCAGATATGACATAGCGTACACATTTCTAAAAAAAAAAAGGAATTTTCTTCTTTCTGACACGCTTAGCTTGGACATGACCTAATGATTAGCGTGTCGAGATGCAGATCGCAAAGTGATAAGTTCAAATCGTGATGTTATTGTATATTCTTCATACTTTAAGATGTGAGCATGTTATAAAAGTGAAAATCAGTTCTACTATTCGGTTAAGAGCAGTTCTGTAGCCTAGACAGAAAGTGGTGCTGTCTAGTTGCTCTCCCTAATTAAACTTAGTTCAAAATTAGAAGTTGCTGTATTTCACTCTTCAAGGACCTCTGATTTACTTGTTTAGACCATGAATAGCATAAAGTTGAAAATACGAATGTTACTGCTACACATTAATTATTTTATTATATTGCAATCTAAAAATACTTTCAAGTGCTGAGGCCTAGTTCTAGTTTATAATTGGCTGGACTTACCAGTTACGTTGGTAGGCCTAACAGTAATAATAAATGTGAAATATTCTAATAAGTCTGACTGATATGCATCCTATACTTGTAAAAAAAACATTAAAATAAGCAACATCTTTACATGAAAAATCTCACGTTATTTAACGAGAGTAATTTTTGGAACCGTGTAGAGTATAACTTCAACAACTGTAATACCGGTTAGTCATAAGGAAGAATTTACTCTCACGGATGAAATATCGCTTGGATTGCTAGATTTTCCAACAGCAACAATCCCTATTAATTATCAACACAAGCCACTCCTTAAAACAAAAACAACCAACGTTAATTAAGCAATGTGGTTATGTCAAAGTAAACAGCAGGCGATAACACACCGATAAAATAATATATCACGCTAAAAGGCAGTTTTATAAATAAGTCAGTCTTTTATACAACTTAAATTAAAGAAAAACGTTTTAATAGCTGTCTTTGATGTTTATGAGGACGACGGTGTCGGAACAGTGAAAAAACAAAAACATTTTCTTTGTAATCGAACTCACAGTGTGTACAAGCGACCAAAAGACAAAAGTTGCACAAACACTGCTATTGTTCCAATAAATATGTAAAAACTGTCTCTGTGAATTACATATGATCGGTGACGTGTTTTTTTTAATCTCCAATCAAACGCATTTTTCCGTTAAAATAAACCAAAAAATGCAAGTTTACAAATATTAGAGCACTTATAATAACAAAAAAATAAAAATTAAAAGGGGTGAAACGCTTAGGTCGACAAGTACGCATACTTGACAATGTTGAATATGACACATTTTCTTTTATTTTCTTATGAGGAAGTTCCTCGTTATTAAGTCTTTTTAACATCTAAAAAATATGTTCAGTCACTATTAATATAACAATAATTTGATCTACTCAATCATATACGCTTAACTATCGTGTAAATTTACACTAAAATCTGGGGTGCGATTCTCTGCTATATATAGAGCACATACATCCTAAAGTGTAGTTTTGTACAAAGATAATAATCATTATATTAATTGAACAGCGTATTCTTTATACGTATTATGTGTAAGAACAAATTAACTTTATGGATTGTTTGTTTTCGAATTTCATAGCTAGCCATCCCTAATTTATCAGTGTAAGACTAGAGAGAAGGCAGCTAATCATCATTACCCATCTCCAATTCTTGGGCTACTCCTTTACCAACAAATATTGGGATTGACTGTAATATTATAACGCCTTCACGGCTGAAAGGGCGAAGGTGTTTGGTGTCACGGGTATTCGAATCCGCGACTCTCAAGTTAGGCGTCAAGCGTCTTAACCACCTGGCCATGCTGGGTCAACTTTATGGAAGGGAAAAGATTATGCGAAGGACTTTTTTTGCCGTTAAAGTATTTCACTTTAACGTCATTACAATGTTTCTAAAACCATTACAATTTTAAAACAAGTATCCAGGTTTGGGTAAAATAAATTCACATGTTCTGGTTTTTTCAGGTCCTAACCAATCCGAATTCTTACTGATTTCGAAACTTTTATTTGCGAATAAAGAATGAAATCAAAATATTCACTTACGGCATCTTGTCCATCAAAAATCAAATTAGAGAGACCGTTCTCCCCAAATTACGTCGGGGATGTTTATTTACATTTCAAACAATAAACGGCCGTTTTATAAACTTTAAATTATGTTTCCGACAAAATCTGTTAATCTATGTAAATATTTTACTTGTTTAAGTGTTTTCTTATAGTAAAGGCACATCGAGCTATTTTTTGCTTCCACTGAGGGGTATTGAGTTGCTAATTTTAGCGTTGCAAATCCGAAGACGTACCGCTGTCATAGCGAGAGTCTACTTGTTTAAAAAAAAATTAAGTACCAAACTATTTCTTTTGCTATGTGGACACCAACAGATTACCCGAATAAACAAAAATAACACTGCAATAAGGAAAATATGAGTCTATGGAGGTCAATTACATCTAATAATTAGAAGAAAAAAAAATTCAAATTTATCATTTAACTTAATGAGACATAAAACGCCATAGAAAGACTCAACGTTAATAGAACTGTCTGAGAAGCCATGCATCAAACTCAAGATTCATTGATTAAAATAACTATCTTCTAATCTCCAGTAATCCTAGCAAGAATAGCAACAAGTCAAAAAACGCTGTATTTCTACTCACTCCATCAACACTACAAATATTAGTCAACATCTATACACAAAACTCCTACAAACTGATTCACCACATAAGAGGATAGGAATTAATTATTTTTATTGTTACATACAGAAGTACATAGGGACTTCATGTGTATATAGCCATCCCTAATTTTAATCTGTTAAACAAGATGAAAGACAAACTAATAAAAATAACCCACTGGGTACTAAAAGAACTTTATGGGAAACATATAAAAAATCTCAGAAAGTTTCTTCAAAAGACTAATTACCGACCAATCAGAAAAAAAAAAAAAGTAGTCTCGCATCATCATTGTCACGTTGTTACAGCACACGGTCATACAATTTAAAATGACTAGTACATCAGGCAAACGTTATTCACCTTACACCTAAGAAAACGTACTGGATGCGATTAACGGTAGTCATGCATGACATACCAAAGAACTTCTGATTATTACAACTAAAACAAAGGCATATTTATTTATCTTGTAGATAAATAGTATAGGAATAATCCAATGATAGAGTTATAAATGCATAACTAAAACCTAGGCATGTTCTTTTAATGTATAACAAACCAGTGAATTAGTTATATTATAAATAATGTACAAAATTTTATCTTAAAGATATTGTTTTTGAGATTTCAGTGTATTTTTAAAGTTTATAAAAGATAGCAGTTGAAAAACATACCACATTACCTGTGAAAACAGAAATACATCTTGAAATGATAATTTACAATGAATTTCTCATTGTCATGTTTTTATCCATTTTAAAATGAGTTACTTTAATATGATTCTAAAACTCTTTGAAATGTAAATTTACCAGCAAATTCCAAAATACACGAATGATTATTTTTTACATCTTGTATTAACATATTCAAACCAACTTGTACCCAGTACTGTAAATGCAAAATTTAATGTCCTTGTAGAATAATAAAAACAGTACCATAAATTTTGCAAAATAATTTATATATTTTTTAATATATTTCAATAAACAGTGAAAAAAAGTGTTGTTTTAACATAACTGCTGTATGTAAAATTATATCTTAAGTCTTTGTTGTCTTTTTTTCACAAACATCCAGATAAGCAATTTGGATCATCTGTCCCAAGTTTTGGTCCTTCAGTATGATGATGTAGGATAGCACTGTTGGGTCAAAATATTTTATTCAGTTATATATATTTATCATGGTGTGGCTTTCCTTAATCAGTGTTAATTTTGCAAAGTAATTCCATTATCCTAATAAACCAACATACTGATCACTTTGAGAAACTGGTTGATGTAGTGTAGACCATGCCTTTTTAACAACAGTTAAGCATGTTATTTTTACTTAAAAAAAAAAAGCCTAGTTGTATTTTGGTCAAAGCATGATACCCAAAACTCAAAAAACACAAGAATAAGAAAATACACAAACAACTTAAATTATGATAATGTTTTATTGAATTACACTGCTTTTTACAGCCAAACATAAAAAGTGACACAAACAAACTAACAAGTATATGTGGAAAAGCAATTTCCTCAACATAATGGAATGCTCACTTAGAATTTAAATGTTATTTTATATACAAATTATTTGTACAATTCTCATCTTTATGATACAATTCTTTAATCCATGTTTACTAATGGTGGGAATTGCTTATAAAATATTTAATGAGTGGCAGGGATAACCACCTGATGGCTAGTTAGCGAGATAACATGTAACTATTAATTAAATAGCAAAAGTTCTGGTGTATTAGTTTGACACACCTGTCATATGGTTTGTTTTATTGCATTGAAGAAATAAAGCACTGGATGAACTAGCTTGAACCTCCTGTTTTTTTAAAGTCAAGCACAAAGCAACACAATAGGGTATCTGTGCTCAGCTTACCATGGGTATTGAAACCCAGATTCTAGTACTGTAAGTCTGCAGACATACTACTGTGCCATTGAGGGCTTGAACTTTCTACAGATTATGTCACTTCCACAAATAATTTTTTTTTATTTTTATATGTGACATATGTATAACTTTACATATTTTAAAATATTTCATTGTTTACCTTTGCTACAGATTTTGCTTACCAATTTTTCTTTTTACATTTTTTAAGCATATCTTATAATTTGTATCTTATAAAACTGTAAGAAAGTCATCTTTCCTTTGATTTATAAAATAATACATGCACTTTCAGTGTATTTCTGATCAGTGACACACAATTCAAAACATTTTAACCATATCAAAATTATAGCCAGGCTAACGTTTTTTTTAATTGATAAATGGTTTTAATAATGATGCACAAGTTTTAAACCCATGGTTTTTTCTTTTTTAAATAATTTTTCTCTTTACATTCTATCTGAAAAGGCCTATTAATAATTACTCTCTGCCTAACATAACAGTGTTATCAAAACAAAAATACAGCTGAGTGTAGAATGATTTAGCTAAATCTACCTAACTCATGCTTCTATTATATTGCAATATCATAAATGAAGCACAAGTTTAAAAAAAAAAATCAGGACTATTTTTTCACATCTTTTGTTGTAGTAGAATATCACCAAACCAAGCTTTCATCACCTTGTTCCAATCTTTATAAGGAAATCTCCACTGAACTGGAAGACATACTGCCTTATATAGTTGCAAATAAAATCAATAAAACTACAATCATATTCAAGTGCTATTTTCTTCAACACTATTATAATTTTCCTCATAAAACACTATAAGTGTTTTTTTATAGTCTAAAAATGTATTCAGGAAATGCTAATCTTTTTGTTTACAGTGCACCAAAATTAAACCAAAACTGAAACTTGACTTTTTTTTTAATAAAATTTAACTTCAACTCCAAAGTTCTTTTTAATGTGTAGATGTAACAAGTTAATTTTGTTTTGTTTTTTACTATTATTTAGATAGGTGATGCAATTGTGTCCACAAAACAGGCTGCAGTTTTAGTCCTACAAAATTACTGAGTTGATAAACATTATTAAACATTTTTCTAATTATTCTGTCTTTCACCACCAAGGATTCAACATTAACTACCATGACTGCATGGCCTAGATTCTTCTAATCTCACATTTGTGTTAACACTTACTCATTAGCCAATTGTAGGAGCTCAGGTGTATGGCAGTAAAGTGTGTTCATGACATCATGATATGTTAGAGAATATAAAAATTTTTATGAGGAGTGTGTCCCCAGTGTGTAGTTTGATTTCTGTTGCTGGAAACACTTTTGGACTCAATAGACTCTAAAGGTTATGTGTTTTCATTTTTAAAATCTCTTTATAGTCAATGATCAAAATATTAACCAAATGCTTCATTTCGGAAAAATATAAAATATTTTTCACATAGCCAATGGCTGCAACCACCAATAAAATAGAAACTTGCATTATTTTGAAAACTTGTAACAAGGGTAGATGCAATACATTTTTTAAATCTATTTAGTAGGTGAATTTTTCCTTGAACTTTCATCAGATTCAGATTGTTCAGTGCTTAGTATTTGTTCAAACTGATTTATAATCCAGGCATCACATAAGCTATGTTATCTAAGATTTGTGCCAGAGAGGTCTGCTCACATCCATTTAACTCAGGAACTTGGCTCGTAAGACACATCAATGGTCCAAGAGCACAAAGTGTGGAGTCCAACAATACTGAGAGTGTTCCTGACACAGCTATTTGGCCCTGAAATGAAAAAAAGAATAAAACCAGTCAAATAATTTCATTACATAATTATTACTGCTACAAAAAAATTAATTGAGAGGACAATAGCTTTACTTTCTGCTAATTGAATAATACAGCAACTACAGAGCATAAGCTATACAACTCCCTCAATTCATACATATACACACTTGAAATTAAAACTGTTATCTCACTGTACATAAAAGATACAAAAATAATACAAATTTACAATGAAGTAAGTTATACTATGAGAACATATTCTGTATTACAGCATTTCAAATAGATAAGTGTACATATACAAAGTTCACTAAATCTGTGTATTTTAAGTTTAAGAATAGTCAATCTACAATTAAAAAAAACATGTTGCATTACATTAGCTTTACCACAAATAACAGATAAAACCTATGAATTTTGACAAAAAATGATGACATTTGAAATGAAATACATAACATGGGGAGCTGTCGTATAAGATATGACATTATCACAAGTTTAGACTGGACTTTCTGTAAGGAAAAACTTTACCAAGTAAAGATGACTACTCTTATCATAAACTAGTTTTCAGCACTGAAGTAACAACAGTTTAACTAGTCATTTCAATTTAGTGATAATTCTCTTTCATGGTTTGTTAGTTTAATAATTTCCTTAAGGAAAAAAATAACTTACAAAAATGATCCAATCACATGTATATGTGTAAATTAACTATAAATGAAAAATTTAAGTCCATTTTTTTGTACCAGATCTGTTCATTATTAAAAATGAAATACAAAATTAATTAAAGTCATGGTTTTCAACCTCTACTCTATAAACATTCATAAGTAATCTGCAGTGATAAAGATTGTTTCTGTATAACAGTTTTAAAAAATTATGTTTACTGAAAATAGTGTTTTATTTGAATATTTCATTAATTTGAGCACACACATATACAAAGGATAACTCAAATTTCCTTACATATATTCATTTTGAATTGAAACTTCCTTGGATTATAGCACACATACATGCTTATATACAAGTATACAAGTTAATGCTGTTTTCCTACATGGTTGGATGAGCTTCTATGGATAAACCTATTTGAGTTATGGATTCCACAAGACTGTCTTTTGTTTGTGGAATGGACTAGATAGAGAAGAAAGGTTCAAACAACAGATTCAAATACCACAGAAGACTTTTAACTTTAGAAAGAAAAACTTCAAGGTTACAAAATCAAATTCACCGAAGAGATATAATCACCAAACTGTGGTCTCAGTTTAGTAATAATAGGTATTGTTATGAGTCTTTGACATTATAAAACTAATAATCAGCTAAAGTATGTTTTAAACCAGTTGATCTAGTTCTCTGTGAACATCTGTATCTTCACTAACATATAGCAATCTTATCTAATCTCAAGTCGAAAAATGTTAATAAACTAAAACCACAGTTTAATAAGTTAAGCTCATCCATGAAATTATTATAAGATGCTTTGACACCCAGTGCTAAAAGAAACAAAACACTGACTAAGCAAACTTCAGAAACAAGTTGAAAAAATGGAAGAAGTCACAATAAAGATTATGAAAAACAAGTATCCTTACTTCATGTTCAGTTAATCTCTGACCAATAATACTAAGGGAATCTCCCAAAAGCTTCAAATAGGCAGCAACATCAAGTGGTGTTGTCCTTGGAAGTTTTGTTTTGGGATCATAAATGGAACTGATATTGCTGGCAATACTAGAGAGGTTACTCTTGCTGGATTCACTACCAGAACTGGGAAACTGTCCTGCAGAAGGTCCACACTTCTCTGACATAATAAATGATGCACCTCCAGTTATCCTTTGTAGTTTGGCATATTGGTTTGCTTTCTTCTTCCATGCCTAACAGTTCATGAAGGAACAAAATACTTAAAATTCTGAGGCAGGAGTACATGATGATGATATGATCATATTTCAAAACAGATTGCAGAATTTCTGACAATGGTCTAAGAAAATCCAATACTAGCTACATTTCATTAGTTGGGTATTAATTAGTGCTTTGTAGGTTTTAGGTTTGAGAAGTAGTTTTCATTAACAAAATTCTTCAGTAAAATCATCAACACTCTCTCATCACTTACTATAAAGAAAAGAAAAAACTGGTAAAAACATTATTATAAAAGAGAAATATAAAGAATGGCTTTCAATAGTTTTGGACCAAAAAGTAGCTTAAAACTAAGTAGGTTATACATGTTAAAAATTGAATCACAAAGTTAATGGTTTAATAACAAAGTCCTACCATCTTTTCTTTGGCTGACAGAGACTGCCACACTGAACCCATTTTTTTGCTGATCAAATGAAAATCTATAAGATATACAAATACAGAATACTAATATTAAACTCTACATAAACATTTTAAAATCTGTATCAGTGTGATACAAGAATTGACTGAATGCTTTTAAGAGAATAAATACAATAAGTATTATTTTAAATGTGTATTAACCAATGATTGTAAACGTTTTTATACATCAACTAACTTAGTGATATATTAAGGCTATTGGATGTCCTAGGCAATTAGTTTTACAAATATTACAGTAACAGATACAAACAGCAGTTCAAGATTACTGAAGTACATAATGTTTAGTATGGTTAGTTTCTTAACTTTCAAGATTTATAACAATAATCTAATTATTATATTAAAATGCAGTCATATATATCATAGTAGTCATTATAATAAGTTTGTGATGATTTACCTTAAAAACTGATACTATATGCTCTTTGTAGCTAAACCAACAATCATACATTCTGTACCTACTTATCTAACTTCACTTGACCAACATTTTGAATGTGTACTTATAGCTTGACAGAGGCCTAGAACTTTACACATGCAAGATATTTTGATGGAATAATACACAATTAAAACAAGAAAGACTCAGGTTCTAAAAAACATAATGAAATAATACAAGTGTAAATTCACAACTGAACTATACAACATGAAATGGAAGCAGTTATATAAACCTGTGATAACCTATCACTTCTAAAAATAAATAAATTGAACACTTTTACTATATTCAAATAATCTAATTCATAACATTCACATTAAACTTAAAGAGTCATGTATATCTAACACTCATTTTCTGACCTCTCATGTATACACACACACTCATATAAATATATCCTATCTTTTGTTTCTATTATATTGTAGCAGAGCTGTCTGTTAAGTCAAAACATATTCACATAAGAAACATAAATGCCTTGAGAATGATGGTCGTACTTTCCGTGTAAAGTTTACAGGCCCCAGTCCTGTAAGTAAAGTTCTATATTCAGCTATCAAATTTCTCTAATAATAACAAATTAACTAGTCCTTTCAAAGTCTCTTACCAAGCTCTGAGGTGAATTTTGAGTGAGTTAATAATTCAGTAAAAGTGAAATATTTTTTTCTTGTATACACAACTTGATATTGTGTTTAAGTATAGAATAAAGATAGTTTTTTATGTTCTGTTTATTTTTCATCCCAACTGGTAAAGTAAATGTAATTCAAGTATAAGTTAACTGTGAGCTTCAGAGAATCTAAGTTTCTTTATATTATCATTAGAATAACATTTGTTTAACCCTTTCACAACAGGTCATGGGTAAAAAGGCCATGTCATCTTGTTTGTTGACTTGCATTAAAAATTTTACTGAACTAATATTTTATGAATTTAGGTCAATAAATCTGAAATCAAATTGCAAATAATAATTAAAATTTTAATATTATATATGAGTTAATTTCTTAATTTAAAGTAAATATAAAAAGAACACATCTAAATATAGATTTCAGTGACTCACATGATATGTTGAATGTAACACTGTTTAAAATTAGATGTTTGTGATCTCAAATTACTAAGTCTATAGTTTTGTACAAATTAGGAACTCAGTTTGCTAGTATTGACAAGCTAGAATACAAAATAAGAACCTCGTGTCTTTTTATTTTGCTGAGATTTGGCTTACGTAATGAATCAATCACAGTTGCCCAGTTTACCACTTTCCATTTTTGAAAGCAGGTTCCTTATATACACATACTTCAATATATGGCATGCAAATAACTGATCAACTGCTTAGAATGTCCCCATAGTTGTTTTCTCAACCATTTTAATCTGTGAAAAGGCTACTACATTTTTCCAAACCAACATTTCAAGATATACTGTGTCCATAATCTCCTGAAAGTTTCATATTTTTTTTAAATCTAAATACATTTCAGTCACTATGCTTAATAAATTATAGTAAAATTCTTTTGGTATCAGCAAAGTTATTTATGATTTTTTTGGCTATTCAACTGTATATATAAAAACCTAAAAAAAATAAATAATTGTTTGATGTCCTCCATGTGCAAAATATTAAAAGGCTTAACAATCTATGTCCAGCAGCAATTTAGTTCAAAGGTCATAACAAGAGAAAACTGTTTGCTTTACTTGTTTCTTTACTGTTCTATATTTTAAGAAAAATAAGTTCAATAACTTATTTCTAAATAGTAATAATCTATATGCATATATAATGTATAACAATTGAAATGTGACTGTATATTTCAAAATACTAGTCAATTGAAACACAGCCATGAAAAGGAAGACTAAAAGTCAGTTTTAAATTATTAGATATATAACCCAAGTGCACTTACACCATGTCAATGGAAGTTATGTAATGTCAGCTAGATAATAACCAGAAGGTAAAAACAATAAACAAAATAATAAATGTATAGCATTATGAGGCTTACACTACTTAGACTAAACATCTGTATTTTTGTTATAAAATGCAGTCATTCATTCTAGCATAAAAAAAAAAATCATAATTTTTATTTATTTCCTAATTTTTTAAGATGGTTACGAAGGCTGGTCAAGTGACAGTCCCCACACAGATTACAGAAAATAACATAAAATATAGTCTTACTGAAAACAAATGTTTGAAATGTATTTAGAAAGTTTCAGATATTATACAAATAAAATTTAAGATCTTAGGGAAGACTAGTAAAAAAAAAAACAGACTTGATGTTTACACAAACAAATCTTTAGTAAAAGTATTTTATTAAAAATCTGGTTTTCTGCACAAAATATTTTAACCTTTACTAAAAGTCTACCAAATTTTGTGAAGATACATAAGTTGTATCAAAAATTATAGTGCAAATACTTAACATGTGCAAATGTGTAGATGAACTCATGTATATTATACCAAACCCACTGCAAAAGGGTTAATGAATGCGATACCAGTCCATTTAAGACAGTTGTGTTCTAAAAAGTAAACCATGCACAAGAGTACATCTTGCCTGTGATAATCCCTATTAATATAAAGCTTCTGGCACGTAACATTATCAAAAAAAAAATAAAAAAATTAGCCCAATTTAAAAAGCATCTTTCATTACAATTGTTCATTAATGGCTTATATTTTTCTAAACAAATTATTTTTTCACAAGAGAAAGAACATTTACATAGTATAAGTAAAGCCTATTTGGGAAAGTTCCTTACGATTTGACAAACTGAGTAAGTAATCTTTAAATATTATGTAATGGAAATTCAGCTGAGGTTAAGAAAGGGACAATTCATGATATTTTTTCTATTGGTTATATGTAATATAGAATAAAATGTAAGGTAAAAATATTAACAAATCCTGAAAAGGAGAATGTGACAAGAGTGGTCTGATTTTTCATTCGATGGCTCTGTGATGAAATAAAATTACAAGCTATAAAAATTGTGGTTTGTCTGAGCAATGACAATTTTATAATGAATAATTTACAGTAAATTTAATATTTATTACAGATGACAAATCAAATAGAGAAGATGTGATGCCTACTAAAAATGTGTCAACTTTCTCGCACTAGGGAAAATTCAGGATTTTTTAAAATATTGCCTCATAAAATTAAGAACTTAAAACTGATATACTATCAAAATATGGGCCATTAGCTACAATTATGTGTTATAATAATTGGTATATCTAAAATTATTTTAATAACATTTTGAATGTAAGCCCCTAAAAGCTTGATATGTGCAGTAAATTATGTCCAGGCAGAGATGGTTAATACAGTATTCCCTCGCTATTCGCTGGGGGTAAAGAACATAACCCCCGCGAATAGTGAAAAACCGCGAATATTGGATGCAGTTTTAAAACTTCTATGTATGAGATTATATACGATACTAAATGCTTCCCAGACACTTTCTAAAGACACTCTTACTCATTAATACAGTAATAATGTAGTAATATTGCATGCAGTCATGTATTTCACTAATGTAGTAATGATAATGTAAACACATTTTAATTTTGTACTGCAACAATATTTTAATCAAAAAGAAACGTACATAGTATAGTTACCCATACTGTATTACTGTACCGTAAAGTCATTTTCTATGCGTACAACACATGTATTAGAATTGACAGAAAGTGGAACAAATTTAAAGGCAAACTTAGACAGATAAATACAGTACGCACAGTTCAGGTAATAATAATACAGTACAGTACAATTCAGTAATAATTGTTCGATAAAGACGTCAATCGATAAAACTGCTTGAGAGAGTAAATACAGACATACCCTCGAAAAGCGCTTTCAGTCTCTATGACCTACAAAAACCCGGTTTACCGAGCATTCGTTTTTATGACGTTATGACGCTAGCCTGGAATACCGGCATACAATGCGATAGGGTTAAGAGCCTAACCCGCGAATGGGGAACCGCAAATAGGTGAGGGTATACTGTACTAATAAAAGGAATAAACAGCTTTTAAGTTTCAGCACTTTTTCTGCTATACAAAAGCCTATCAAGAAACATGTTCCTAAGACCATACCAGGTGTGGCATTATGGGTGTGACACACTATCATCCACATCGGTATAATACAAAGCTAGGCAGGACCTGAATAGAAAAGCTGGAAAGACTCCTGTGGAAAATTAGTAAAAGTATTAGTGAAAATCTAGGTTTGGAAATGTTTAGGAAAAAGCCTTTTTAAAACAGAATGAAGATATCAATTATATTCAAGGAAGAGGTCAACTTTTCCTCAGAATAACAGTTGTGTAAGTAATCATTTTATCCCAAGTCACCAATGTGTTGCATAATTCTCAATTACATATAATGGATTCAGAATTAGTATGTAGCACTTTCTTGGGAAAGAAAAATTTTATATTTCATTTATGAATTGCCAGTTTTGGTTTCCAGTTATGCTAGTTGATATATACTCTTCTAAAGTAAGCTGTCTTAATTTTCCAATACACAAAATTGGTAAATATTATGCCTTATTGTGCAAACAACCTTTGGTGCATCATAACTGAAGATACAGTTTCAGTTGCTGCATCCCCCCAATTTCCCCCTTTGTTTATGGTTTAGATACATTCATTGAAAAGTTGCCCAGTTTCTACACTGCAGATTACTTTAAATTCTGTGCATTCTAGTTACTATATGATAGTCTTTGTTAAACGTTGCTCTTTCATATTTGAGAAGCTAACAAAACACTGATTTTCTTAACAATATGTATTGTACATGAAAGCAGATATGGTAACAGTTTATTTTAAGGTCATGCTTGGTTTCTGTATGGTTCTAAATAAAAAAAAATGGACTTTTTTATAATTTGCATAACTTCTTAGTTAGTTCATTGATATTGTATACATGAGTACTATTTAAGAATTCTTGTACCCTAAAGTTCTGTTTTTCTTGTTTGTTGAGCATGTTTCTTCATCATTTTTTCCTTCTTCCATTCCTTCTTTTCTTCCACTTACTAAAAATGTTATGCATGTACTCAGGAAGCATACTATATTTTTACATTTGATCATGTTCTGTTTATCATACAGTTTTCTCATAACCAGTCCTTTCCTTATAGATGGAAGATGGTATGGCTGGAAGCACAACATTATTAAGTTAGATTTTTTTCCAATGTAAATCAATGAAGCATTCCATCTTGTGGTTCCAAGTAACAAATATGTCATCTGAAACAGTGGTAATGGACTTCAGGACAAATATTAGTTTTGTTTCAGTGAAACAAGGTTTCTTTCATCAAGGAATACACAAAAACAGCTACTAAATTCTTATTACCCAGACAACACCTTGGATTTATTAGTAAATATTAGTTTCAAAATATAAATAACCATTAAAAATTAAAATGAACATCAATGTCCATTAAATCAATCAATAATCATAGTTCTATGGTATCCAGATTTTCTTTTGTTTGATGATTGTTGTTTTTGCTTCTTCAATGGGCAGATACAATGTAAATATACCAAAATTAAATGAATATTGTCTAACTGTAGGTCTACTTGATAATGTCTGAGA
Source organism: Tachypleus tridentatus (assembly GCF_004210375.1). Classification (NCBI taxonomy): domain Eukaryota; kingdom Metazoa; phylum Arthropoda; class Merostomata; order Xiphosura; family Limulidae; genus Tachypleus; species Tachypleus tridentatus. Next base: position 38,787,796 of record NC_134826.1, read on the forward strand.
TTATATTAAAATCTTGAGTACTATTTAAGTTGATAGATAACTGGGTCAAAAGTTCATGTAAATGTTTTTCAGAAAAAAAACAAACTTACCTTACAAAAAAATTGGGTTTGTGTGTTTTTGAAAGACTATAAACTTCTAGTAGTTGGGAGTATGAGAACTTTATTTGTTGAATCAGAAGTGCTGAAATGTATGAGTGTATTCTGACAAAGGTGGGTATGTTACTAGCTTGTCAGGTCTTTAATAGTTTTAATATAAATGGTAGTGTCCTGAAGATGACCATACATTTTAATTACATTGAACTGCTCTTTCAATACAACAAAGTACCAAATCTTATTAGAAATCTTAAAGTACCACAGATAACAGGGTATTTTTCATGCTTGAATGTGTATATTGTACCATAATAAAAATAATACAATTAAAAAGTCACAAAATACTCAAGGTAATGTGGTTCCAAGTCATATATGGTCATTGTTGCTAAGCTTTACGAAAAAATCTTGTGGAAGTGCCACATGGCAGGCTGTATGGGCAAACCTACATCACACAGGGTAATAAAAATGGTAACAAGAGGTGGAGAGGAAGAATGATGTAATGTGTCAATCATACTGTATGTGTTGCAGATGATAACGTGTCTAATGTTGACATGTTGGTTAAAATGGATGAGGATTGGCAGTTATCTGATTTTTCTCACTGGAATTGTTTCAAATGTTATATGCTGTAATGTCCTTAAAGATTAGTTTACACTGTTAATGTCATTAAAATGGCACGAAATTTACAGCCATCAGCATGGTTACATGGGCAATAACATAGTAAATATATGTGTAAAGTTTAGTTGACATTTGTTTTTTCAAGTGATAGATCTATATCTAGATGAACTGGAAAAGCATAAACAAGTGGGATCACATTTCGGCATTCAATGTTATAGATTTAGCATTTTTTATGTTGCACATTGACATCCCAAATAAAATTTCAAAAAAGGAATTATAAACATGAAAAATAAATAAATAAAACAGACAATTGTTTGTTCATACCTTTTTTTTTTTTTGGTAAATTACAACTGAAACTGACATTTCTTAAACATTTTTTGTTTTAGCAGATCTATTGATATGTTTGCAAAACTTGAATGACTGCTGACAATTCTATATTACATTTATAATGTCAGATAAAACTTATACTTACCCTGTACGCCTCGTTTTTGAACAACTAAACAACACGATTATTATTGCTGTTATTAGTGTGTAAACAAGAGTGTGAGGTGCTGCCATCTTGAGCCAGGCTGCTGCTCACTATGCTTTATGAATCTCCCTCAAACTTCAGGCACGCATGCAGGGCTCTTGCACCTTTGTTCAGCACCATTTTTTTTCTCCAAATCCCATAAAAATTGTAGTTTATTTTCAAAGTCTGATTCCAAAAAGTGTTCACTGCATATGTGGCAGTTTTTTGTTAGCTCCATTTATTACTAGTTCTTGATTCAAACTTTGTCCAGGCCATGTGCTGTTTTCTGTCCAACTTAGCTGAACATCCATAAACAACCATAAAAACCATAGTTGTTTACTGACTTACTCATATTCATGTTACCTGACAAATAAAAATTGTCAAAAAAAACCAAAACTTGTTGTCACATAAACATACTGACAGCTTTTCCTTGCACAAAATGGTGCACCAAGGAAGCCAACAGTGACAAGTCTTCTCTACCTTGATTGTAATGCCATTGGCCTAATTTTTCAACCAAGTGATTTCAAAGGCTGGCACTAACTTTAGGAGGTTGTAAAGCTAGGGCACAGACAAATTATCGAAAAATAGCTGGACAGTAATTTTTGACTTATGTTTATCTGGTACTCAAATGTAAATACAAACTCATCATGTTTTTAACTGTCTTTATTAATATTCAGATCAACAATAGCTTTCTGTTCCACAAACATTAAGTTAGGTTTCACCTAATGGCCTTGAAAGCTGAATAAAATGTTTTCAGGCTTGTTAGCTGTCTTTTACATACATTGTTAACAAAATGAGGCAAAAGAGACTCTACCTTGTCCCCTTGAGTATTGTGGAGATGAAATGGTATCATTGTGTTGTCCAATCAAACAAATAAAACATTCTGGAAGGTTCTCTAGAATTCATTGTCATTTTATTTATTAATAATTATGTACAGTATACACCAATTGATATTACGTAAACTCTTTAATTCTGCAATATATTTTCTGCTCAAACCTCTTGTTATTTGTAGGTTCTACTTAACATGTTAAGAACAAGTTTTTCTGGAAGTACCCAACATTAAGTTATCTCATTAGTTGTCTCATTACAGGTAAATCTCAGTTTACTCAATAGGTACATCCCAGGAATTGGTCACATAAATTAAACAATACTTCCTATAGAGTATACACGATGGATGCAATCCAAGTGGGAATTCCACTAGTCAAACCTTAATATACTACCTAAGTGCCTCCTATGCTCACATAGTCAATATAACATACCTACAGAAAACATCTTCAGTGTGAAGCATGATAAATTGATTTTAATGACTTCATTGTATGACCAAACAGACCCCATGACCATCTTGCTGCTGCACAGATAATTGTAACATTACTGTCATTGTAACGTCACTTCAACTATCGTGTCTGTCGCATTATTGCTGATGTTATCATAATAACCTTCAAGCGCACAGTGAGTAAATGCTTCTATTTGTACTGTCACAATACACAAATCACTTGAAAATAATGTGAATCCAAATTCGCAAGTGCATAAATCAAGAAAAGGTGTTATTTCATCGATCACATTAACCCAAAAAATGCATAAAATTATCTCATGCAAATCGAGAACTACCTGTACTTTATTCATCAGCTAATATGTTATTGTTCATTACCTTCACACATTAAGTGCTATCATTAGTTGTATAATAATTTGTTGATTGGTAGGTGTTCAACATACAAAGTTATTTTGTGTAGGTTTTATTTTTCAGTTCATTCTGTAACTTAATGATTATTTACTTTTCATAACAAAAGACTTGAAGGTAATTATTTTAAAGATGATAGTTATGAGAAGTTTGGTTGCATAACTTGATAAGAGTTGTATGCTGTATGTGTGGTTCAATTGTTGTAGTATTTTTGCTGCCACATTACTTGAATCTTTGGTATTTTTCTCATTACCTTAAGTGAGTATTGTTACATCACAGCATAACTCGCATAGTTTACAGAACGTTCAAGGCCTCAGTGAACAATGTATATATGTAGGCAACCAAGTGAAAGCAAGTAAAGTTCAGTAATGAAAAAAGTTATAAAGTAATTAACAATAATGAGTGATAATGTAAAGTGAGCTTCACAGTTCAATAGAGGTAAGGAGAATAAACTGTCTTATCAAAGAATGTTCTAAAGCATTTGAATCCATCAGTGTGGTACTGAAGAAAAGCAGACAATTATTTAAAATCTGAGATATAACTATGGTAACCCATGGACTGTACAGTAAAAAACAAAGTAGAGTAATATAGTTTTTGTTAATTGGATTCTCAAGTAACTGAATAGGCCTGAATGAACTTTTGACAAGAAAATTAAATTATTTAGTTTTATATACAACTGTGACATCCTATAAAGAATTTTTGTAAATATGTGTGGCTTTATTTAAAAAAAAAACTTAAAATGACCTTTTGCATTTCAGTAGATTCTGCTATCATCACCAGGAGTAAAACTACATGAATATTGGGTTTTTATACAAAAATGGTCAGACTCACTGTAATTAACCAGGGTGACATGCATACTATACAACTGCCAGTCAACACTTCATCTCTATTTAACAAATGATTATCTAATATACAACACATAATTTCAATAGATTCTCTGATATTAAACTAATTTAATATATTGGGTTAATTTAAAATTGTTTCATCTATTGTATTGAGTGACCTGTTTCTGCAGTATGTTCAACTGGTGTAAAAAAATATTTTTTGTTTTTATTATTATTATGTACATAATTTTTGTATGCAGTACTTCACATTATATTTAGCTTGGCCTCCCTTACATGCCTCCTAAAAAACTAAAATAAAACTATTACAGATCAAGATAAAGGAGAAAAAGAAGTGAAATCTCCAAATAAACTACTGTTTATAGAAGTCATCTGCAGTATATTAGAGAAGGTCTTGAATATGAATATTTCAATGGGGATTTCAGTGAAACATCTACTATGATAGGGAAGGAAGTTGAGCCACCTGAAATTTTTCATTAACTGTAGAAACTATTTGGTAATACCAAAACTCATCAAAGTCATGTGTAATCAAAAAGGAAGACACATAATGTACTTCCCAAGAAAAACTCAATTAAAACTACTAAAAATCAAGATAAGGAAAAAGAGAAGTAAAATATCCAATAAGAAACCATTGTTTCTGGAAGTCACGTCCAGCATATTAGGAAAGATCCTAAATTTTGATGAAGATTTCGGCAGTCTTTCATATGAAAATTACTGTTGGAGTAGAATTAAAAAATCAATTAGAATTACACATATGCAAATTAATGTATTAATTTAGGCTAAAATTTTGTTGTAACACCACAGATTATACTCATTATAGATGTGGTAATAGATATCCAATCTAATATTGCACAAATTAATGAAAGTAAAATAAAAACTATTATCAAAAATGAATGCCAAGACAGTGTTAAAATGAACAGTAATTTGACAAAAAAAAGTGCATAATGGTCTATATAAAGTCACAATAATACTGTTCTTACACAAGCTGATAAAGGAGGGTGTATTGTGATGATAACAAAATCTAATTATATTTCTAGTGTGGATAAGTTAGGTGATGATTCTTATATTCCCCTTAAAAGAGATTCAACATTAACACTGCATAACTTAATAGAAATAACATTTTGATCAGTGCATAACTTTGTGATCTGAACAAAAAAAACCTTGTTCCTTTCAATATTTGTCCACTTCATTTTTAAACCTTACCTAACACTGCATAAACAAAGATAATGTATTTAATAAAAAGATGACACTTTCCACTAGCCAAACACGTGTTTGTGTTATAGCAAAGCCACATGGGGCTATCTGCTGAGCCCATCGAGGAGAATCGAACTGCTGATTTTAGCGCTGTAAGTCCCCAGACTTACTGCTGTACTAGCGGGGCAGGCTAGCCAAACACATTGCAGATACAAGTCACTCAACACAGTAAGTGAGTTTAATATCAGAGATATCTATTGAAATCATGTGTTGTAAATTAAGTAATCATTGTTAAATACAGATGAAGGGTTAACTGGCAATAGTGCTGAATTTTGGAGAGAAATAAATGATTTCATAAGTGCAGTATTCATGTCACTATGGTCAATTACAGTGAATCTCACCATTCTTGTAGGTATTTTTCTCCTAATGATGGTAGCAAATGCTCCCAAAACATGCAGAATAATTTTTTTAATTTTATTGTATAAACAGTTTTGCCTATATTTTTAAATAAGCTTTATTGCACAATGTTGCCCTATTTATATTTTATATTACAAGTTTGACTTGTTTTAAAAATATTTTAAATCAAGTGAATTGTGTCTGTTTATTGTTCAAAGTTAATGCCAACAAACCACAGACACCTACTGCAGAAATTTTTCAATCCATATACTTAAAATACTGACAATAAGTTTATCAAACAATATATCTGGTCAAAATGTCATTAAATTACTTATCTATTTCAATGAATGTATGAATTTATTATTTTTATCCATTAATTATATCATATTTCTCTGTACATCTTTTAATTATTCCATTCTTTCAGTTATTAATATTTCTTAAAACCTAAACACTTACAGTTCAGCAAAATTAAATGTGAAATCATCTTACCAAGTTGTGGATTTTCTCTTACAATTCTCTTCCTATTTTCACGACACCACAGCATGTAAGCACTCATTGGTCTAACCTTACTTTGCTATAAAATATAAAAAATTTCAATAATAATATCTAATTCTTTTATCTTGTTTACAAAAGTGAATAAAAATATTACAATATTCAATAACATCACAAAAAACAGACACAATTTCCAATATATATTAAATATAAATATATTTTATATTGTACATTTTGAGAAGATAAAACCATAGAGGCATTATGAAAATAACTATTATTTAAAATATGAATTTTTTTAAAACTGCTAATTTCTTATTAAACTTCCTGATAAAACATTCATTACTTACATACATTTTGTTAAGATATCCTTCATGGTCAATGTTAGAATGTTCATGCTATGTTTTTTATTCTTTTGCTTCATGTGTTTGCTCATTAGGTTCTAATGTGACTAATAACAGATTTCAAACTAAACAGTTTAAAGGTTCTTGTAATGTAAAAAAATATGAATGTTTTGTATGAAAATAATATGAAGAGAAATATGAGCATTAAATAAACTACACTAACTTCTGATTAGAAACAAATCTAGGTGTATGTTAGATTCATGTCAGTATCTTTAATGTCAATGAAGTGTAAGAAACACTCTTATAATGAGCAAATTCAAGTTTTAACTACAGTCTACTTCTTTGTTTGTGAAAGAAAAAAAAAGTTAATATGCCATTATATAGTAAAACACTAAAAAATCAAATTCTTTAATTGCTTGAAAAACACAGCAGGTGAAGTGCAGATGATAGTTACAATTTTCTTAAATCGAAAATGCTATTGGTAATAATACTTATCTCCATTCACACAGCTACACCCGGACTGCCAGGATTATTGGTAATAATACTTATCTCCATTCACACAGCTACACCCGGACTGCCAGGATTATTGGTAATAATACTTATCTCCATTCACACAGCTACACCCGGACTGCCAGGATTATTGGTAATAATACTTATCTCTATTCACACAGCTACTCCCAGACTGCCAGGATTATTGGTAATAATACTTATCTCTATTCACACAGCTACTCCCGGACTGCCAGGATTATTGGTAATAATACTTATCTCCATTCACACAGCTACACCCGGACTGCCAGGATTATTGGTAATAATACTTATCTCTATTCACACAGCTACTCCCAGACTGCCAGGATTATTGGTAATAATACTTATCTCTATTCACACAGCTACTCCCGGACTGCCAGGATTATTGGTAATAATACTTATCTCTATTCACACAGCTACTCCCGGACTGCCAGGATTATTGGTAATAATACTTATCTCCATTCACACAGCTACACCGGACTGCCAGGATTATTGGTAATAATACTTATCTCCATTCACACAGCTACTCCCGGACTGCCAGGATTATTGGTGGTAATACTTATCTCCATTCACACAGCTACACCGGACTGCCAGGATTATTTGTAATAATACTTATCTCTATTCACACAGCTACACCCGGACTGCCAGGATTATTTGTAATAATACTTATCTCTATTCACACAGCTACTCCCAGACTGCCAGGATTATTGGTAATAATACTTATCTCTATTCACACAGCTACTCCCGGACTGCCATGATTATTGGTAATAATACTTATCTCCATTCACACAGCTACTCCCGGACTGCCAGGATTATTGGTAATAATACTTATCTCCATTCACACAGCTACTCCCGGACTGCCAGGATTATTGGTAATAATACTTATCTCCATTCACACAGCTACACCCGGACTGCCAGGATTATTTGTAATAATACTTATCTCTATTCACACAGCTACTCGGACTGCCAGGATTATTGGTAATAATACTTATCTCTATTCACACAGCTACTCCCGGACTGCCAGGATTATTGGTAATAATACTTATCTCTATTCACACAGCTACTCCCGGACTGCCAGGATTATTGGTAATAATACTTATCTCTATTCACACAGCTACTCCCGGACTGCCAGGATTATTGGTAATAATACTTATCTCTATTCACACAGCTACTCCCGGACTGCCAGGATTCCTTTCTTTGGTTATCTGAGCATTGGGTCTGATTTTCATTCACTTGCTCTTACTTTTTATAACCAACTTAACTGCCCTGGGCAATATTTGTCTTGTGACAGTCAGCTTACATCAATGTGTCCTCTATCTTGGTACAGTATACAAGCAGCTAATTCAAATAATGTTATCACTTTTATTAAACTGACCCAATCCCAGTCTCTAACTCTAGCTTTCAGTGGAAGAGGAAGGATGAGAGAGTGTTAAAGGGGGTAATTATTAGTGGAAATACATTTCTGATTTAAGAAAATGTAAATTTCTAAAACATATTTACCACTTCTCACTTACAGCTAGAATCCCACATTGATGAGGTTGAAGTGCATAGATCACGAGTGTGCCAATAGAATATTAGCACCCTAGTGGAAGAACCACACTATATCCATAACAGGTATGCTCTTTACCCAGAACTTAATTCATATACTACAAGTGGGAATTTACATAACTTGTTATCACTTCTGGCTAGGCCACAAACAGGTAGCTGAGGTTCCACTAATTTGGATTGGAATTACATGATCTTGGTCCCTAATATCCCACATAGTTGGTTTGTGCAATTGGATTGTAATCTGTGTGTATATATATGTATATATGTGTGTGTGTGTGTGTGTGTGTATATATATATTTATACTTAGAAGTAGACAAGAACCTTTACCACAGGGTGATGCATTCTGTGCCACAAAAATTCTGAGAAGGTAAGCAACAGTGGATTGTACAAACCTCTCCCACCACCTGAAGAAGTCCAAAAGGTAACACCCCAGGCTCTGATGACAGTCATGTATAACTTAATCAAGCTAAGAAAAAAGAACATATCCAGTCTGGATTTATGAACACTCATTCTCAGGACAAGTTAACTTCCACTTGCCCTCAGAATTAGGGGGAAGATGTGGAACAAACTGTACCCAACCAAAGGACCCAAAATGGGACCACTCTGTGTTCAAAATTATGAAACAATATACATATACAATATATGGCAGAACCTACTTCATCTATCAACAAGTAGGATTAAAACCTGAGTAAGCCAGAAGAAATGTTTTTAATTAAATATTAATAAATTCTCGGACATTTTGTTATAATAAGTATTAGTTAAATATTTTTTTTCTTCCGTCATTATTCCGGAGGTCACTATCCGAAAGAACGACTGACTGTACTTTTGGTCGCATTTGCTGATGGAAAATTACAGAAACTGTGGGTAATATGTAAAAGTGAATATCCACACTGTTTCAAAAATTTAAGGAGAATCAACTTTCTGCAGAATGGAAAACAAATAATAAAGCATGGATGACAAGTGCTATATTGGAGGAATTTTTGAACAAATTAAGCAAACGAATGGAACAAGAAAATAGGAATATTCTACTTTTTAGACAATGCAACTTGTCACCCAAAAGTTCAACTTTCAAATGTTCTTTAAGTCTTTCTACCTCCATGTACAACATCAGTTCTATAGCCACAAGATAATGGAATTATACAGAAAACTGATGCTTCAGCATATTATTGAAAACATGGATGACTGTAAAAGAGAATCTGAAATGACCATGAAAATTGATGTGTTAGATGCAATTGCATTTTTAAGTCATTCAATCAAATGTGTAAAAAATGAATGTGTAATAAAGTGCTTTTAAAACTGTGGAATTATTCTTGATAATGGCAGAGATTGTGGAGAAGTTGTTTGCTATGGCAATTCTTATGAAATCCAAACTGTGATTGAGAAGACTGATGCAGGTGATTTCTGTGAATGCAGAAAGTTTTGTGAATGTTGACAAGAATGTTATAACAGAAAATGATGATTACATATCTAAAAAACAGCTGGTATGGGTAGAGAAAGCAATATGTGGAGGAGCATTTTACATATATAATTTTCTCTATAAGTGGGTTTTCTCATCTGCATGGAGAAACTGGTGAAATTTATTTAAAATATATAATACAATTGCAAGATGTAATAGTGTGAGAAATTTAGAAGATGAACAAAATGGAAAAGACAGTGAGGAAATAGAAATTCCTATTTCATCGCAAGTGTTACGTTACATTAACGCTATCAAATTGTATGCAAAAATTGAGGGGTAAAGCGAACTTTATGAAAAGGCTGTAGAATTGGCATTCTCTTTTAACCACATGAAAAAGCCCATTAAAAAAACAGCAAAACAGTTAAAATTGGACACTTTCTTGAAATAAATTTGATTAAGATTTTGTGTACTTGTGTATAATTTCAATGTTTACTTTTGTTCTTATTCTAATAAATATAGCATTAACAGTACAATAACTTTATTCACAAACACCTTACTTCCCTTGAGCCAAGCACATACAGCATTCTGCTCAAAAATTATATATAATTAAGGAAAAGCATGTTCACTGTCTAGGCTGGAAATTTTACTTGGTCATGTGGAATTCTGCCTTAGATACGTTTTACTGTATTATTTCTAAAAACAAATTCAATGAAAGAGTAAATAACCATGACACAATGCAATGAAAACTACTTTTTCAATGTAACAAAAATTAATTTAGTTTCTACAGTGCTAAATATAACATACTGATAAATTAGTTAAGTAACTGATAAAATAAAAATTAATATATCAATATTTAAATGCTTTTTTTTGCTATGGGTTTTATTACCTTAAGCAACATGCCTATTTGTTTGGAAATATTATTGCTAAAAATGTCTTCTCTGTTCAGTAATATAAATAAAGCAACATGTCAGGATAAATAATAACATTCAATCTAATTACATTACTCAAGGAAAGATTGTAATTCACAAAAACATTGAGGTTTTTGTAGTTTAACTTTCTCACTATAAGTGCATTCCCAGAGACAAACCTTGTAACCCTTTTATGCTTGGCTCCAGTTTTTATACTCTGACTTTCAACCCTCTCCAAGGTCATCTCTTCATGTTTGTTGATTCTCATACAAACTTTTATTGAAACTATTATTTTATGAATTTATGTCAGTAAATTTGATATCAAACTGTAGATTATAATTAAAATTTGAATATTATACGTTACTGTATTTCTGAATTTAAAAGTAAATATTAAAAAACAGTCTAAACATTGATTTCTGCGTGTGTCAGGTGTATGTTGAATGTAACGCTGGGTCAAATTAGATATTTGTGATATCAAAATACAAAATCTATAGTTTTGCACAAATTAGGAGCTTATATTACCAATACCAACAGTTAAAATATAAAATAAAAACCTCCTATTTTCCTATTTGCTGAAATATTGTTCATGTACTGAAAAACAGCAATCCTGCTCACTTCTTTCCATTTATGACAATGATACCTTATATAAATTTAATTATGTCTATGGCATTTAATAACTTAATTGAAAGCACAGAATGTTACCTTGTGGCTTTCTCAGTCATTTTCAAGCATTATGATGTCATTTCATTCTTTTGATACAAAACTTTAAGTTGAATCTTTAATATACTTATTATTTCACATTTTTTTTCAGATCCAAATACAGCTTATTTACTAAGCTTGCTAAATTATAGTGGAAATTTGTGGTATCAATATAGTAATTTATGATTTTTTGGCTACTTCAATTGTATGTGTAAAATCTAAAAAAAATATGATCTTCTACGTGTGAAATTCAATAAGGTTTAGCAACCTTTCATAAGCAGCAAACAAATACAAAGGTAATAACTAGAAGAGATAATTCTTTGTTATACTTCTTTATTTAGGGTTCTATGTTTAAAAAAATAAGTTTAAGAACTTATTTATACATATTAATAACATATATACATAGATATTTATTAATAATTGAAATGTGAATGTATTTACAAAACACTAGTCAATCGAAAACACAAAAGAGAGGTCATTTTGTAAAGACTTTAAAAACTAAAGGTCAGTTTTATATTTTCTGACACAGTAGTATGGGTGTACATGTGCTGCATCATTGTAACTCATGTATAATAAAAATAATGAATATATATATAAATGTATAATGTTATGTGATTTATGCCATTTAGTTTAAACACCTGTGTTTTGTGTCATAATCTATGGTAATTTTACAAGACAAAAAGCATAATTTATATTTATTGCCAGTGCTTTTGAAATAGATCAAATTGTTTGAACCTGTACAAAGATTTATTAGTGAAAATAACAGATAAAATATAGATTTTCTTAAGAAACATTTATAACATCTGGATATTTTAAAAGATTTTGACTGTAAAATTTTGAAAATTTTCTGATGAATAAATATATATTTTAATCTTAAAATTAAAATTACTTTGCATATTGGATAGGTAACAGACTAAAAGAAATAAGACATGAAAAAAACACTGCTTAATGAACCTTAAAACGTAAAAAACAACAACATATTTTGCATGCGAAAGCCTTGTAATGTTTATTGATAATCTGGCAAATTCTATTAACACATTCTTACTAATTTATGTTGTAACATGAAAACTACTACAACAACAACAAAATAGTTGAGATTAGTCTGAGGAACTGAGCCTGTACTGAAAGAGTAATTACATTATGTGTTTCTTCACACAATTTTGCAGTTTACCAATAAACATTTTAAAGCTTTCACATATGAAATATAAGAAATAAGATTTTTTTCATGTAATGATTTGATTGTGCATTTTCTTCAAATGCTTATTGTCCTACATGCAGAGTAATTTTGATTTTAAAATTAAAAATATGTTTATGAATCAGAAAATTGTCAAATTTCACATGTAAAATCTTCATTATCCTTCATGTTATTATCACACATTTTTCTCAAGAAAAAACTTTACAACTTATCAGTTTTTCACAATTGTATATCTGTATGGGTTCTTCTTGATTTGATCAACCTTATAAATGAGGAAAAAGGTAAATTTATGCATTTTTTATTCTAGAATAACAACAATGATTATAACAAGAAACTACAGATGTTTAGTCTAAACAGCTTAAACCTCATAAAATTATATATCTATATATATTTATTATTTTGATTTCATTGATTTACCTTTCAGCTGCATCTGACTAACATTACAGAAGTTACGATGAAGTGGTGCACATACATTCATGTTACCATATCCAATAATTTAAAACTGGCCCTTACAAAGTAACCTGTCTTGGTGTTGTTAGTCGTCTAATATTTTGTAAAAATCGCATTTGAGTTATAATACACAAGTAGGACTGTTATCATTAGTTATCAATAAATTATTAAATTTTAGTAATTTTTCTTCTTAAGACATAGAATGGTAAATAAAGGAATATGGAAAACAATGATCTCTACTACTTACAATTGCAAGGAAATTTGTACTAATTTGCCATATAACTAGCATGCCATATCTTGTTTTCTATTCTAAGCCTTGCAAATTTCAAGTGTGGAGGATGGAAAATGAAAACTTTTTTAGGTTTCAAACGAGCATTTTAAAGTAATAAAAAAATTATAAATTACTCTATCGATATCATAGAATTTCACTGTAATTTATCAAACTTACTAAATAAATTGTTCTTGCATACAAAAATTTTTTTTTAAAACAACATTTTCACTCATCCCTACCTACTGATATCCAAAACAACAAGAAATAATCTTCAGAACTTTCTACCTTCAAGAAAAATATGTAAGGAAATTCTGAGTTCTTGGTTGGTTGTAAATTTATGTAAGAGTGAAGCAAGCATAAAAAAGGAAATATTTCCGAAAACAGAAAAAGTGGATGGGAGCACATTGTTTGATTTGCTAAATATAGTAATATATCAGCAAAAAAGGTTTTATTTTAGATGCTAGCTGTCAACATCAGTAATTTGAGATTCTAATTTGTTAGAAACTATAGACTGTATCTGGACACCACAAAAGTCTAATTTGAACAAAAGCTGCACTAAACATTGCAAGTGACACACAAAATTCGATAATTAGGATTGTATTTTACATTTACTTTTAAACTATGAAATTAACTAAAATATATTAATAAAACTTGAATTATAGTTTAGAATTTGACACCAAATGTATTGACACGTTCATAAAATAATAATTCACTGAAAATTTGAATGTAAGTCTACATGTATGGTGATGTGACCTTTGACCATGGAAAAACCAGCATTGAGATTATTTAAAATGTTTAAGCTTTCATTAAGCCAACTTTATGTATTTTTTTACATATTCAGAATTGTATAAAAAAATCCTAAGTATTTCAAACTTTACCATTCAATTTACTCTGATTTTCACATTTATTTTTACTTAAACGAGGGGAAAAAACATTTTTTTATTTGGAAATAAGTTTGAGAAATAATGGAATCTTCTACAAAAGTTGGGAAGGGGAAGAAACTTGTATATTATTGTATACAATATTTGTTCAAAAGAAAAATATATTTTATAGGTATTGCAAAACCTTGTAAACAACTAGTTGAGACAAGGATGAAAACTTGGAATGCCTGATGCTTACAAAAAACAAACCATTACTAAATATATATATGCATATATACTTACATCTTTAATTTTCTTTCCATTTGGTAACCTAAAATTTTTCTTTGATTTAGGGACTGTACAGATAGTAGATTTTGACTTGTTCATTGTGAACTCACGTTTGAAGCTTAAGGGGTTAAATGGCGTTTCTGAATTGAATGTAGAACTTGACTGATCTGATGTAACAAGTGAGCCCACCAATGACTTGGATGACACAGATGTTTTTTTATTATTCTTCTTTTGTTTAAATTTCTCCTTCACTCCTTTTTCCAGTTTTTTTTTCATCTTCTTCTTTTTCTTTTTTCTCAAAGATGATGATCCAGTACCCTACAAAATTAAAACAATACACACCTATTTAAATATATAATACCAAAACTAGAGTATCATATATTTCAATGGTTTTCTTTGTTATCTAAGGATCATTACTTGTCCAAAAGCTTGATCACTTTCATTTTCTTCAATGCCACTAAAAACAAATATTTTACCATTTATGTGGTTTGAGTTCTACTCAGACTGTAAATTTCAATATCTAATTATTCTACAGTTTTTGTACATTCAATGTATTTTCAGCATGAAAAATACTTTTTTTTACACTTATATGTACTTTCAAACAACACATAAATACTAATACACATTTACTTCTGCTATTATTCATACACATTATTGGCAACTTTGTAGTACTTCAGTACAAAAATTAGTGAAAATTTTATAACAGATTTCACACAAAATTCATACACATAAATAAACACTTGTACTAAATTTTAAGACAGTGTAACTGTCCTTACCAAACAAATTGTTTGCAATTTTTAACTATTTACACACACTGACAAGTAATTGTTTTTACTTATTACAAGATTAGTGTAACAAAATTAACCACCATTACTTCTGAACTGAATGAAAACATTGAATGACTACATTAATGAGTGCTATTATTTAATTATTTTTACAAGTATGATTATTATGCAGCTAGAAAACAAAAGCTATTAGACCAGTGCAGTGTTAAAAAGATTAACAATTTGGTAAGTGAATTAACAGGAGTTATCCATGATGGACAGGTTGACTATGAGAGGCTTAAAATAATTACAGTGTTAACCTTTGCAACATCTGGTGTACAATATGAAATGCCTGCAGTTGAAGGAACTGATGGAACTAAAGTCCAGCAGCCTAGAAAGAAGCAACAAGAAGGATCATGCATGTAGCATGGATTAAGGAGATACCTGAAGAGGTAAATGAATGGGAAGGTAAAAAAAGGAACAGAAGAGATTAATCCTGGCTGAAAGCATTGACAGCCAAGGTTGGAAAATGTTGAACTAAGGACCAAAATTAAAGTAAATGGGATTGAGAGGGCAAATACATCAATAAGGGGCATACCCACATGCAGATAGAGACCACGCTTAGGAAAAACAAGATCTGTACAGGAAAGATGACTGACCAAGAGAGTGAGAGGACCCATAACATGTCATCAAAAGAATTTGATGTGCGTGGGTCCAATAAAGACAATTCATAGCATAAAAACACAGGGAATGGAACCTTATGTCCCATGGGTGATCAACAAAAGCTACATGGTAAAAATGTTAGATTGGACAAGAACCTGACAGTGAATGGCAGAAAAACAAGTGATTCAAAGCTAGATGAACAGACATGTGTTTAAGAATACTGATGTAAAAAAAAATCTCTTACATAGACCAGTAATCTAAAACCCTTTGGTGATCAAAATGTGCACACCAGCTCTGAAGAGCCAAGAATAATAGGTAAACTGTGTGGAGGCATGCACTTAAATTGGCTTGGTATTATATATTAGTAACTTTACATTCATCTAATTTCACTAGATGTTGCATTAATGCAGAATTGTGTATTGTATATTCAGAAATTAAAAAACAATAGTGATGTATTTCTAAAATATATATATATAACAGCAGTTACAAAAAAAATGAATCAGAATCTCAGAATGGCTGGTACAGATATTAACACTTTTATTGATAAGCAGAAAACATTTTTATTTCAAGTGGGCTTATCTTCATCAAGAATTGATTCAATTTCTTTATATATTACAACAAAAACTGTTCTACTACTCAAAGCATTCTCTTAAAAAAAGGAAGAGGGAAAAAATGTCTGAATGTATATATAATCTAAAAATCATATGACTTTGATAATAAAAAATAGAAGGAATTATCCTTACACTAGACCATGCCTCCAATTCAGAATTTGTGTTGTCACTACAATAATACAAATGCTATCTGATTAGTACTTATTTAATATTACAAGTGATGAAAGATTTTATGAAAACATTTAAAAAATACAATATTTGACAGACTTTCTACAAATTCCTTAAACCTCTCACTTCATTTTTCTTTGACAGGCTCAAGACTAGAAAATGCAAACTTACCAGTGTAATTTTTTTAGGTTCAAAAGGCACAATGCGTTTTAACCATATCACATCTTTTTTTATTTTCTTTTTTGGTGGTAAAAATCTTTGATCCATTTGTCTAAAATCATTTATAGGAGGAGGTTCCTCTTCACTCATTTCATCTGAAACATTTGTGTGATTTAGCAATAGCATGAAATCTACATCCTCAATAACATGAATAAATTCTTGAAAACTTTCTTTTCATCTTCTTTCAGATGTTAACATAATAAAAATTGGATCAGAAATTGCAAAAACCTTTATACATTCTTATTATTAATATGTCAGAATTAAATTTAAAGATATAGTTAACTCTTAACAATAGGGTTTAGCTAGTTCTCTTTGGTTTCACCAAAAATAGATTTTCTATTACTATCTCCAATGTACCACTTTCACTTTCTTAACCTTAAACAGTTCTTGTTCTGGTGAGAACCTCAAGTTAAAAGTACAGTGCAGGCACTCTACTGTTAGAATCTGCTTCTAAACTATTTCTACACAAACACACACTTGCAATTTCATATGGTCACATTTCTACCTATATCCCACCAATATGAAGAGAAGGTATATTTTATTGTTTTGGTTGATTGGTTGATTTAGTGTTTTATGGCACAAAGCAGCTAGGCTATCTGTGCCAAATGTCTGGTAAAATGGCAAAAATAAAGTAAATGTAGTAAAATTCATTAAAGGAAATGAAGGTAAAACAAACCAGCATTGAAAAACAGAAAAAGCATAAAACCAATGTTGACACCTAGTCTACAATGCTAAGAGAGAAACTACAGTAATAGAAGTTGTAAAGGACTTTCTGTAGCATAATGGTAATGATCATAACCCACCAGGAAGACTAACAGGTAAGTACAAGAACCACCGTCAGTCACCTGAAGTTGGCCTTTCCAGTCCTGGTGTCAAGTTATTTAATGTCATGGCCATTTTCCAATTTCAAATCGAACTAGAGATTGTGACTCTTAAAAGGGAACCACAATTAAAAAGGTGTAATGAATAAATATCAAACACTTACATGACATTAAAAAGATTAATGGCCATTAAAAAACTAAAAACTTTATCAAGGTGGACCATCACCAATAACACTGTCTAATGTTATGGACAAACCTTTGGACAGAACATGTTTAAAATAGTGCAGTCATTGAGAGTCATAACAATGGCAAGAAAGTAAAATGTGGCTCACGGTGATTTGAGTGTTACACAAGCTACACATTGGTGCATCAGTTTCAGATAAAAGAAAACGATGAGTTAAAAAACTGTGACCAATGTGTTGTCTAGTTAAAACAACTTCCTCCTTCCAAACTTTATGGAAGCTAGATGGCAAAAGTCCAATATAGGGTTTTATTTAGAAAAGTTTATTGTCACGTTGCTCACTCAAAGTTGACTGCCAGCTGGCATGGAGCCAAGCCTTAAATACAGTCCATAGTCCATGTATGGAACAGGCACAGTGGTGGTAGTACCAGAGCAGATAGATTTAGCTGCCGTGTCTGCAAGCTTGTTCCTGTGAATACCATCGTGGCCTGGTATCCAGAAAAACTGGATAGAAGTAGATGTTAATGAGAAATGGGCCAGTTAATTTTGAATATCAGCGAGAACAGGGTGTGAGCCAACATGAAGTGATTCCAGGACCAGTAGAGAACTAAGCGAGACAGTATAAATAGTGCAGTTGGAGTACTGCTTAGCGTCAATATGATCCAGAGCAAGAGAAATGGCATACAGTTCAGCAGTGAACACAGAAGCTGTAGAGGGGAGTCTGTGTGCAACCACCGAACTGCAACAAACCATGGCAGAGCCCACAGAGTCACCTGATTTCGAACCATCCATATAAATTGGAATGGAAAGATTGTTTGAAAGAAGTTCAGTAAAGAAAAGATGGTACTTCAAATTGGGAGTATCTGCCTTTCTAGATAACTTAAAGAAAGGTCACATTTGGGGACTGTAATAAGCCATGGTGGGATGGGCTGACCAGTGGATTCTGCAATGTTATCCAAGGACAGACCCAATTATTCCAATTGTGCCTGGAGGTGAAGGCCAAAAAGAGCAATGGCAGATCGTCTGTTCTGAAAAAGTATGGCCCACCAAGGAAGGAAAATACATCCCCAGGTGGGATGCTTTGGTAAGGAATGAATTTTTGAAGAATATAGTAAAGATAGTTGCAAACGGTGAAGGTGCAGAGAAAGTTCATGAGATGTATAAGCTCTGAACTGAGGAGGTGCAGAAAGCCCCAGTGCAGAGTCGAAGTCCTTGATGATGAATGGGGTCCAGCATCTTTAAGGCTGATGGTCTGGCAGAGCCATAGACCAGTGATCCATAAGTCAAGTTTCGATCAAATAAGAGTGCGATATATCTTTAACATGGAACATCGATCCGCTCCCCAACTGTTGGTAGAAAGGACACGGAGGATGTTCAGTGCTCTTGTGCACTTGACTTGTAGCTGCTATAAGTGTGGTATAAAGGTCAGCTTACGGTCAAAGATAAGCCCCATGAACTTGGTCTAAGGGACCACAGGCAACACAACTTCACCGATACAGAGTTCAGGATCAGGGTGAATACCCCATTGGCAGCAAAAGTGCATGTAAACAGTTTTAGAGAGAGAGAAAGTAAAGCCATTTGCTGTGGTCCACTTCAGTAAACAATTGAGGGGATTCTGTAACTACTGCTCAACATACCTCATGCTCGACGATTGACACGAGATGTGAAAGTCGTTGATATAGAGCATGTTTGCAACAGTGAAAGGGAGTTCAGTGATGGCATTAATCTTTATACTGAAAAATGTGACACTCAGAACACAGCCCTGATGGACCCCAAGGTCCTGTAGAAAACTGTCGAACCCACACGAACTTGGAATCTCCTGCCCTTAAAATTTTTTTTAATGAAAATGGGTAAATGGTCACTTAACCCATATATATGCAGGTCTCGCAAAATGCCATACCTTCATGTTGTGTCATTAGCCATCTCAATGTCAAAGAATATTGATATAAGATGTTGTCATTTGAGAAAGGCTTCTCTGATTGACGTTTCAAGTGTAATTAGGTGGTCCATGGTGAAGTGCTGTTGTCGGAACCCACACTGGGTGGGCGAGAGGAGGTTGTTTGACTCGAGGAACCAAACAAGATGAGCATTAACCATCCTCTCTAAGGTCTTACAGAAACAGCTTGTCAAAGCAACTAGATGGTAGTTTGAAGGAATCTTGGGATCTTTCCCAGGCCTAGAGAAAAGTAAGATAATAGCCTGGCACCAAGCATCAGGAAAAACATTCTCCTGCCAGATCCAGTTAAAAGCAATGAGAGGAATATCAAGAGAAGCAGGAGATAGGTGGTGCAGCATGTCATAGTGTACATCATCTGGTCCAACAGATCCACTGCCAGAACAATGAGGGGCCAGTTTCAGTTCCACCAGTCTAAAGGGACAATTATAGTCATAGAGACAATCAGCTCGAAAGGAAAGAGGTGATCATTCTGCCAGAGTATTGATAGCTAAGAAGGTGGAGGGAGAAGCAGAAGTGCTAGATACCTGGCAAAAGCTTATACCTAGAGTAAAAGGCAATGCTCCAGGTATCAGCTACTTCCTGGTCCTCAGAAAGCAAGATCAAGAGGGGAACAGAATTATACTGCCCACTGATCTTTTGAATCTTTTCCCATATGACTTTGGAACTGGTTATGAACTTAATTCAAGATTCCTCCTGGCTTTGACAACTTACCCACTGAGCACATGCATGGGCCTGCTGGAAAGCAATGCAAGAGTGTGGGATACCTAGGAAAAGTATCTCAGACCCATTTTTGAGCCTACCAGCCCTGTGGCAGGTAGGATTCCACCATGGATGAGGATATCATGGAAAACACTTAGAGGTTTTAGGACTACACTGAGAAGCTACCTGTATAATACAGTTACTTACTGCTGCCATACAGTCATCTACTGATGGCTTACAGATGATGGCAGGATTAAGTTTTGTGAGAGCAGTGAAAGAGGGCCAGTTTGCTTGATCCAGCTATCACCGGGGCACACTGGTCGGGTGGCATAGACCACAGCCAGTCTTTCTCAAAATTACAGGAAAATCATCACTACCTTGTGGATTACTGTCAACCCTCCATGAAAAGTGGGAGAATAGTGAAGGGAAGAAAATTAAGAGATGTATAGCAGTAAAGGACTGACTAGGTGCAAGAAATAAGTGTAAGAACTGGTATTGAAAAGAGAAAGTTTGTGATCAGAGTGCATACACTCTATGGAGCTACCTCTCCCATCAATATCAACACTTCCCCAGTGGGAATGATGTCCATTAAAGTCTCCCAGGATTAAAAAGGGAGACAGCAACTGTTCAACAAGGGCATCAAGGTCTGGTTGACTATAGGTCTCTCCAGGTGACAGGTACAGAGAACAAACAGTGATGGTATGACCCAAGGAAATGCAGATGGCTGCAGCCTCCAAGCATGGGCACATGCTGATCAACCAACAGTGCCACCCCTCCATGCCCTTGTTCATCACACAACCTGTCATTTCTGTGCAAAGAAAACCTCCGAAAGGTAACTATCTGCAGATTTCAGAAATGTTTCCTGTAAGGAAAGACATACAGGATGGTAGGAAATAATCAGTGTTTTGATGTCATCCAGATTAGAACATAAACCTCAACAGTTCCATTGTATCAAGGTTGCCATCTTTATTTATATGTAGGCAAAGTGGAGAACACTTCTGTTTATGACATCTTTTTTTCTTTATTGTCTTTATACAAGGGAGGTCTGTCGACCTCCATGGATTCTGCCCTGGGTCAATTGAGCAGGTCTTTGTTGATGGAAGAGAATTCCAGCAACTGAAGACATAAACGAATGATGTTTTGCATTTTGAGGCAGGAGAAAAAGATGTACCTGAAGAAATGCCCATAATTGGAACCAAAGGAAGTGTATCTTGGAATTTGTTGGAATGTATGCATGGGACAGAGATGGGTGTTAAAGTTAATTCATCAACTTTTTTAACCATGGAGGTCAAAACACTTTTCATTTGGTTTGAGAATGATTCTTTTGGAGGCACAAAGATATCTGTCTGCACTTCCACTGTAGTAGTAGAATGAAGTGCAGCAGCATACATCTGAGATGAAGTTGTGGACAGCAACTTTCAAGCCTCAGGATAAGTAATGTTTTGAATCCTTTTCAAATGCTGCACCTCTTTTTCTTCCAATTATTTAAGGCAAGAACAAAGGTAGGATGGGTGAGAGCCACTGCAGTTGATGCAATGAGGGTCCATTTCACACTCATAGGCATCATGGTCCTTGCCACCACAACGAGCACATGTCAAGGAACCACAACATGACATCTTCAAGTGACCAAACTGTGGACACTGGAAACATCTGAGAAGGTTTTGAATGTATGGCCATACTCTGCAATTAAGAAAACCTGCCTTAATGGTGGCAAGTGGACGTGATGATGTAACTGTCAGAATGAGGACATTGGTTGGCATTGTAATTCCATCTTTACGAGTGGAGATACACCTCACTGCAAAAGCTCCTTGGGTGGAGAAACCAGCAAGAATCTCTGACTCGGGGATGTTCTTAAAATCCCTCTCAACAATAACTCCTTATGATGAATTCAAAGTAGCATGAGATGTGACCTCAATAGGTATATCCCCAATTGCCTCTGAATGTAAGAGGAGTTCAAAGTGTTGAGATGTAATGTTTCCACCAATATGTCACCAGCAAGCCCCTCTGGTCCCTTCTGAATGAAAAAGGGGAGACATTAACTCTAAGGGTGTATCTGAAAGAGAATGTAGTAGAAGAAAATGAGGCACAACAGGTGTTACATATGTTGAAGATTGTTGCTTAGAATGTTCAAGACATGGTCATTTACCTATGAACTGTTTTTCACTATTTCAGTTTTTATTTGAAGGATCCATAATCCAAAAAGGTATATTTTGGTGACCACTGACCCAATCCACCATCAAGTCCAACAAGGGGATGCATTACAGTGCCAAAGAAAAACACTGCACCAATGCCAGGGTTTCATGAGCACTATACCCAAACACCAGCATCAGATACAATGTCCAAAACACCTGTTGAAAACATCCAACATTGGTACTTGGTTGATCATAGCCAAGATGTGGACTATCCCAAGGCCACCCGTCTACAGGAATTCAAGGCCAAAGTGCTGTGTTAGGGATGGACCCCTCAACCACTAGGATCCTCTCCTCCCCTTCATGGGTCATCATGCACAACAAACATGTGGGTTGATGTTTAGATCCCAGAGGAGGTA
The DNA here is from genome assembly GCF_004210375.1 of Tachypleus tridentatus. Lineage (NCBI taxonomy): Eukaryota > Metazoa > Arthropoda > Merostomata > Xiphosura > Limulidae > Tachypleus > Tachypleus tridentatus. The sequence continues at coordinate 38,810,722 of NC_134826.1, forward strand.
ACTGAAAGAACAGAACCTCCCCTTGGAGGTCCCCTCACTATGTACAGGAATCCACACTTAGAGGCAATCAATAAAATCAAAATAATAAATATATGTAAGATGTATAATTTTATGCAGTTTAAGGTATTTAAACTAAACATTTGTGATTTCTTGTTATGACCACTATAGTCAATCTATAATGAAAGTAAAATATAATTTATATCTTTTTCCCAATTTTTATAGTGGTTCCAAGGTCAATCAAATCAAGTAGAACCCAAACATAGATACAACAGTGATAAAACAGCTAATTAATTAAAACCCTTTCAGCAAAACTCTGTCCCTTGAACCATCTTTGTAACCACTTTGTGCTTGTTATATATAGGTTTCATGATATTACTCTTAAATTATTAAGCATATCTTCACAAACTTTTGCAGGACTTTATTATGCAAAATATAATCTTTTTGTTTTATTAGGTTTTTATAAGATTTTTGAATTCATGTTTTCTTAATGCCTTTTATCTTTTTGCATGTTGGCTATTAAAAATGCAAAGTAATTTTGATTTCATGATTAAAACATGTTTATGCATCAGAAAATTGCCAAATTTCACATGCAAAATCTTTATATCCTCAATATAATTATCAAACATTTTTATTGAGAAGAACTTTACAATTTAATTAATCACTTTTTACCTTCAAAATTTACACAATGATCACAACAGTCATTGTTACAAAATAAACTGAAATTATGAATTGCAGGTATAAAGAAATAAATATTTTCAAAAAAAGATCAAAATTGGTTTCCAAGATTTCCAAATTAGCCAAAAGAATGCAAAAAAAAACAGAACTATTATTTTAACAGACTACAACAGGCAATGGTAAAAACTAGAAGCAAAAAAATACAAAATTTCAGGTGAAATCAGCTAGGATAATGATAACAAGATGTAAAAAACGCATTAGATAATTTTCAACAATGAGAAAATAATAATTGAGAAATCAATATTTTTTAGCAATCTATGACATAAAACTATACTCAGAATAAATCATAATTTCAGAGTTAATAAGTTTATTCCATTTGCAGATATCCCACACTTAAAAGTAAAAAACAAAATGGAATCTTACAAACATAAAATATGTTGTCACAATGCCCAGGTGCTTGTATGTAAAAAGAAACAGAGAAATCATGCTTATCTTTTACCTTGTAGAGAGCCAGCCAGGCTTCAAAAACAGGTATTTTTAGGGGCCTACAAGAAGTTTTATAGGCCAATCCTATAATATGTACTTTGTAATGGGTGTCCCTTATTGTAGGTGGGTGGAGCATGACCAAAAATTGATCAGTGACCCTCTCAGCTACATAACAAAATCTCACATTGGTACTGTAAACCTTCTTAATTCTTCTGACAGTAGTAGGTAAAAGAGGCCATAAATGATGAGTAGTTCCTCCTTAAACCCAGGGATGATAATAGCCCATGGCTGGCCTTTCATATAATGAGTGGTGAAATTAAGTAATGAAATCGATGTGGAAAAATGTATGAGAGAAAACATAATGAAAATTGCATTATTATTCATATTTTTAAATCATTATTCTTTGTTCATTTAGAGGTACTATTTTATATTGCACAGTGTTTTAGCAGTAACTGATTTGGCAATCTGAATCATGCAGATGATAGCATAATTGGGTGATAATCTGAATCAGTAGAACTTGGCAAATTTCTTTTTAATGAAAAAGTGATTACAGAGAAATGAAAAACTACACCACCTTAACCACTCTATTTACAATAGAATAAATTATCATCAGTTAATGTAATATCTGCCTGTTTTTTACTTATTTAAACAAGTTGACAGACATACTGGATAAAACAAAGATTTAAAAACAATGCTCTGCAGATCATAAAGCACACCCATTTCTTTACAGACTGTAGATTAGCAAACAGTATATAACAGCACCCTATACACAGAGCTAATACACACTGTGTGCTTGCCAGAGATCTACATAGACATTTTCCACAAAGTTCTCAGGTTGATATGCCACAAGTCTCTTTGTTAGTATTACGCTGTGTATTAGCTCACTGTTTGAGGAGGTTGCTGAAGAATGCACAACATTAGAGAAACCGTAAACATGGAATGTTCCATTACTCTCCAATAGTAAGGAATTTGTCAACTGTTTGAATTGTGCATGACACTGTCAGAGAGGCCCTTAGTTAAAAGTGGTAAACATGCATATAGAGATGCTTACAAAATAACTTACTAGTTGGATAGCTATGGAATATTTTATTATTTGACAGTCCTATTATTAATAAGTGTGTATAATTAAAAGAAGTCACCTTAAAGACTGCTGCAGCTCGACAAATGTAGACTACTTCTGAATGAAAACAGACATTTTTGCTTTTTTTTTTTTTTAAAAAGAAGCACATTGATAAAAATAAAAATAACAATGGCAAACAAATGATGCAACCATTTGTTGCACCTATGACAAACAGGGGAGTGTATACAACTTTACTGCTAATAAAGGTTAATATTTCATCATTTTAGATACATGTGAAAAGTGTCACAGTGTAAGAACTTAGATTTGAAATACATTCAATGAAAATGTGAGCATTTAGCCAGGAGGTGATAAATTTTAAATTAATTAATGTGATGTGGATTTTTTTTATCATAATGCATTTAAAGCTGCTATTTCTTTTTTAAGGCTGAAATCTTGATCACGTACACAAAAAAGAAAAAAATTATAAGCATTTTTAATAAGGTCAATGTTTTAAAAAAATCTTTTGGCAATCAGCTTGAAGATTCCTCTCTTTCACAAGTGAAAACTTTCAAAGGCTGTCATTTTATTTGAAATACTTAGTTTCAGAAAGTGATTTAGTCAAAATGTGTAAAGTGATAGCAACAGCCTTTAAACTCATGGCTGAATTTCAACAATTTGTCTCTCATAACTGTCGTACAACATTATGTGTGATCATGTACTAACCACAAAAGCAGTCCTCAGTTTTATTTCTCACTCATTCAAATAAAAAAGAAAAAAAGAAAATTTTTTTCATGACATATTTATTGATAACTTCAACCATTTCAGAGTTAATGAAGTTTCAAAGTACATTCTCTATAGTCATAACAGTAAATTTTTAATGTTAAACTGTCAACAATACTAAACAGTGACATAGTCAACTTTACATAAACAGAATTGGACAGATTATGAGCTATGATAATTGACAGTTTGCAATTTCTGATTGTGACACAAATGGTTAAACAGTAATATTACATTTTTCTTAATTTTGACTATTGTACTCTTACAAAATTGGATTCAAAAGTATTTGCCCTAACATGCATACATTTACAACTAATTTACATGCAATAAGGTTTATTCTCCAAACATCATAAAAGTTTCCACTTTTTACTTAGCTAGGAAACTGTTTACAAAAACCAACAAAAATACATCTTCCAAATACATGATGTATGCTTGGTATTATGTATATAAATCAAAAAACAGTTGTCATCTTTATACAGGGTGGCTCGTAAGTCCCTACCCATCCATATGTTATTATGTTATATTCAATATTACTAATGATGAGTTGAAGGCAACTGTTACCGTGGCATTTGAAACAATAACCCTGCTCACAGAACATGATGTTGCATAATATTATGCAGCGAGAATGAGGGACAGCACACAGATACACTGGATACAAAAGATATATGGATTGGTAGGGACTTACGAGCCACCCGGTACATTATAATCATAAAGTGGTAACATTCTTATCAATGAAAGTGCATTTACTTTTAATACACAGGCATTCATAGTGACAATGTTTGTGGACTGTATGCATGACTAACAAGTGATCATTAATTATGGTTTGTCATAAGTTCTGTTTAGTTAAGAAATGCTTAAGTTAATTTATGTTGAGTCAAACTTTTAATGAGTCTTAATTCTAAGGAGCCACAGAGGTTACACAACAGACAATTTTTACAAACAGAGCAACATTTTTGGGAGCCACTGGCTCCCACTAATTTTTAGCCCTGATATCATAAATATGTTCACTGATGCACAAAATGAAAAAGTTTAAATAAATTTTGCCACATCTCATGTGTACATGATATAAAAAATTACATATTAGGTGATGACTGGCCCCAAGAGTTCAAGAACAAAAGACCTCGTGTTACAAACTAAATTACACAAGACTTTCACAAGATATTGTAGAAGATAAAACTATTATAGCAGATGAGCAGTAAAATAAAAACCATAATTCATTGTAAAAACACTAGATGTTCTTCATGAGTTCAGTTTTGTATTATAAAAATATTTCTGGGCCCCTACAATGTGTAACATAGCAGTGAAGCATAAAATATATATGAAAACAAGTTAAAAGAAGTATTTTTAAATAAAACTTGCTCTGATACACAGAAAATAACTAAAAGTAAATCACACACACACACACACATACAGATATATAAAACTAAATATAAATTTAATATAAATATAAATAGTTTTATACTTGTCCTATAAGTGGTGATATTATGAAAGCATAATTCAAGGAATTATGATAAAATACATACAAAAACCAGTACTACATTTCTAACATGCAGATGTAGCAATGACTAACAGTTCACAGTAACAATAATTTTTGTAAGTAGTGTAACATGAAAAACATTTGATTGATCCAAGTACACTTGAAAATTAAAAAACAAAATGTATATACATATAAAAAAAACAAGCTTTGCAAAAAAATAAATTAGAAAATCACATTTTTACCTTAACTAAATATGCACTTGCTTAATAAATAAAGTTAATTATGGTTATTCATTTCCTTTAGTTGGTTATGAAGTAACTGCACAGTTTCAGATACAACACTTACATATTCCAACACTGTAGTAAACGCTTGTGAAACACCTAACACAGTACAAAATTGTTTGGAATAAAATTTAAAAAAACTTTACAAATATTACTGTAACAAATGACTGTTTGTTTACTTAACATCTAAGTATACATGAACTTAATGTAAGGCTCTGATATATCAATATCCTATGTATCACTATATGTGTGAATGGCACTTAGTTGTTAAGCATTGGCACTGTACATGAAACATTACTATTTGTATGTTAACTTAGTTAATCTGAACTATTGTTACATGGAAATAATTATTTTCACATAATCTGTAAAACTACATACGTATTAATGTTAAAAAATAATAAGTTTTAGAAAGTATGTGTTTAAAAAAACATTTTTTTAAAGGCTGCTTTCTTCATTCCAACTATTCTGTAATTGTTTAGACTGTTTTTTTTGTTCTAGAAGCATCAACAGATTAAAATTGTTACCAGTTCTCTTACATTACCTAACCAATAAAGTGAAATCACACAAACCAAGGAACTGTCTACCAACTCGACATCTGATCTGAGGAAGATGCACTAACATACTTCTAAAATTTTGATCTTTGACAAATAACTTTCATGTTAACTGTGTATAACACTGACATTACTAAATAATTTCTAAAAGCTGATCAGTCCTAGTTTTAGTAAAACACCATTGATAAGATGCTTTTCTGCATCTTTGTGGATTAAGTAAAATCTATAATTAACACAGATTCACTCCAATAGTGTTAACAAAGTGCTGTTAAGAGTTGTTAATTATTTTATTTATGTACAAGGCAAAAATAGTCTATTTAATTTTCCTGAATAATGGAACAAAAATTGTTATTCCAAATACAATAAATAGCTATAAATTACAGTTGGAAAACTTCACAATTCCTTACTATGGATATTTTAAAACTTCTACTAGAGTAAATCCTCAAGAGTGATGTAGAAATCAGTTTGTATAACAAATGTTCTTTTTCATACAACTACATTGTTGTTACATTATGCTTTTCAGAATTTTTAATGAAAATAACTAGATTCGAGATTTTACATTTTGATAAATTGTTAACAAAATCTACATTTGGTAGAACTTAAAATCATCATACTATTTCAAGTTTTTTAAAACAATTTTTGGAAGTGGCCAATACTTATTCTTCTTGAAGCTTTTAAACTACAAACAGAATTAGACAAAAAAATCCATTGTAATGCTTCAGTTGGAAAGAAGTTAGAATACAATTGGCCTAAGAACCAAAGAAATCAACAGTATTTCTAAAAAATGTTCAGGTTAATCAGGACAATGTAATACATGGATAGAAGTTTTAATTACCTGATTCAGATGAAGAGCTTGAACTTGACATCGTTGTAACTATGGATCTATCTAACTCATCTGTTGTAGCAGGGAAAATACCAGATTTCTTCTCCATTTTCAAAGAGGAATTATTAGAATCAAGATTCTTTTCAATATGTCCTGTCTCAATTCTCCCCTTTTCAGAATTAAAATATATCTGTTTTGTAGGAGAACTAGATAACTGTGGCTTTCTACTAGGAACTTTTATCGGTAGCTTTATAGGAGCTACTTTTTTCTCAGTTTCTTGTTCTGACTCATCTGATGATTTAGACTTTCTATGAGGTCTTCCTTCTTGATCAGGTGCATCCCATACTTCCATTTCTATCAGTTTAGCAGATTTCTTTCTCACACGACCAGACCTAGAAACACCTCCAATCCCATGCATACTTACTTCTTTATTCACGTAAACCTACGTTAGGTTGGATGAAGTAAATAAAACATTTGTTATAATGAATGAAAATAAAATATTCTTATACCACTTAGACACATTAAATAAGTGTTACTGATAAAATATTATGGATTTAATTGTAAGTTTCACAGGATTCAGAGAAGTACAGTATATTACACATACACAGCTTGTTTTCTTGAGGATAAGTCAGACATAGCTATAGGGAAGATTGTGCTAAGTTAGGATAAACAAACATCAAACACAATCTTAAATTTTGTTCCGTGTACACATACATATGACCTATTTGTTTTTGCACTAAACATTCTTATTTAATATTAAATATTCTGGTATCAACAGTTTGTTTTGTATGTTGTGAGTTAATTTAACATTCTGCTTTTACATCCATTAATGACACGATATGTTCTTTAACTGAATGAAATTAAACAACAGACTTAAAAATTTTCACACTCAGCCCTTATAAATATCATTAACTGAGGTGATAAACAGCAAGAATCCCAGCTATGGTTACAATTTATGAAATACCTCAAATTTTCATATAAAACAAAAATTCCTGAAAGTCATGATAATAGCTAATCCTAAAAAAAATTATAATTCAGTTTTCAATCTCTACAGTTTATGTTTATTAGATATAAATAAAATATACACCTACTGTTTTATTTGTGCAATTTAATGTTTACAGTACTTTGCAGTAAGCCAATCACATATTCTTTTATGCCAGATAAAAATGTTTTGGCAACCAAAAGCTACTTACATAACACCAATTTATCAACTGGTAGTCAAACAATAAAGTCAAAATCTTTCTTGCATTAATTTGTACCTCCATTACAATATTGATATGAATCTCAAATTCTATACAAATGCTTTCCATGAACATTTCATTATTCTGCAAATATTACAGTATAAAAGAACATACAAACCTTCTTCAATAAAAATGTAATCCAAAATTATGAAATAGCAAATGTTTTTTAAGCACATAACAAGGTAGTGCCTGCCATTTGGCAAACCCTGGTCTTCACGGCACACCACTTATGTGATTAAACTCCATTAAAAATTTTACTTCTTTCAATTCAGCCAATCTTCAATCCATTTAACAAACTTATTCTTTAACCAGGATGAAGCAAGTTTTTCATCAATTTATTATGTCACACCTCAAGCAGTTTCTAAAAATTTAAGACAGTTAAGGAGAAAAGTATGGTGGGACAGGTGCTAACACTGAGTTATGTTTAAGAATTGTAGGTTTAACTACAAGTTTCAGGAGAGTCAGAAAGATACAGTTTACCAGACATGTGCAGCTTGTTTATTTAAGGATACATTAAAGAATGAAAACTTTGCTACAAGAAGGAAAAAATGGCTGATTAGGAGCAGAAATCATAATGGAAATGGATAAAGTTAAGACAGAGATTACACTGGGGAGGGTGAGAACAAGAATACATTATAGTAAAACAGTTTAGGTAAAATAGGCAGTTGTAGTTAGTTTTAAAGTACTTGACCTTTGCAGATTTCAGCCTTTGGCTGCTTGCAAAAAGGAATAAGATGATAAGAGATTTTGAACAGTTGAAAAAAAAAATCTCTACAACTATTAATACTGTTAATTGTGATGGGGATTATACAGGATTTCCTACTCAAGTGCTAAAATACAGGATATTAAGAAGCATGTTAACAGTTTAGTTGATAGTTCCAAGAGACACTACACTCTCCTTCTGTAGTGCATGTAGAGAGAATAATGTTAGAATATAGGTACAAAAGAGTAACTTAAAGCAAATAGTATTAAAAACTACTTTGGAGGTATAAGGATAAAAATAAATGTATGGCCTTTGCCCAGATGATAGAATAAAATAATCAAAAGGAAATGAGTCTTAATTGACAGAGTACCAACTATATATTTAGAGCAACAAGTGGGCTGGTTGGAACTGTGTAATATTTCCAGGATAAGGATGAAGTATATGTTAAATATGACTTTTACTTAAGCAAATAAGGTAATGGAACATTCAGAGAATCTGAATATATTCTTTAAAAATAGTTTATAATTTGGATAGACATAAGGAAAGTTTGGAATAATATGAAATTAGTAAAAAGGTAAATTTGGAAATATGATTTTTTAAAACTTTATCAAGTTAAATAAGTTTTTTGCAGGTAAGTATTTCAAATTTAAAAATAAACACATTAAAAAATAAATGCAGTTGCTATTATTATACTTCTGTATTATCGAGAACAAAATAAGTGCTTAAAACAATGCTTTAGTTGAAATGGAAACTGATACAAGTGGAATTACTGAAACGTGGTTAAACTTAATATAACATTTTGAAACAATATGAGACTTATTGGTCCATCTCAGCTGTTCAATCCTCAAATTCAAATAATTAATAAAATAAAAAATCTCAAAGCTAGCCCTCCTCATTCATATATTTATCAAGCTTTTTTAAAAACTGGCTTAAATTTACTGCCTCTACAACTGAAGGCAACTCATTCCAAAGGTCAATCACCCTGTTGGAAAAATGAAACTTTTAGCTGAAGTCTTACCCTGCCAAAATTTATACTTGTGTCTCCTAATCCTACTATTCTCACTGTTAAATATGAAAAAAGGATGATACATCATTGCTATCAATTCCATTTACCATCTTAAACACTTCTTTTTACAAGAGAAAACAATTTAAGAAATTTAAGCTTTTCCTCATATGAGAACCCTTCCATCCTCAGCACCATTCTAGTAACTCTTTCCAACAATTCAATGTCTTTCCTATGGTTAGTAAACTAAGACTGAACACAATATTCCAAATCTGGTCTAATAAGTGACTTTTATAATGAAATTATAACCTGGTTTAATTGCTTCAAATACTGATCAACTATTACACCAAGATTCCTTTCTTTCATAAAATTGTTAAGGTTATTATCCCCACTCATGACATTTATACAGTCTGACTGAGCTCCCTTTTTAACAACCCTCTGCCTTCTTCCATCCAGTCACTCTTCTATTCAACTTGCTAATTTATCTTTCACATAAACAGATATTTTTTAAAAGCCTTTCATGTGGCACTTTGTCAAATGCTTTCTGAAAATGCTAATACACCAAATCTACACTATTTCCCTCATATACACGTTATAAGATTTGTAAGGCAAGACGTTCTTTAAACTTTCTAAATTTACCTTAACCATATCATAATTAAGGCAAATATATTTATATATAAATACAATCCATTACAATGTAACTTTCTTTTATGTTGATTATGGTTGTCACGTGAAAGGTTGATTTATAAACTTTATTTTCTTAAAATTCAATTTTTCCTTACTGTTAGCCTTATACTCTATTACTAATACCATTTACTTCGTTATTTATACTTCTAACCACAATATGGCTTGAGGCTTAACTACTAACACTAAAAATCGAAGTCAATTCATAATATTTCAGACGTTTGCTATCAGTAATACACGAAAAAGTATAAAATATTACTAATTTTTAGGTCTAATGGAAATAACGTCTGTTACTATTACCTCAACCTAAAAAATAATGATACAAAGTTAGTATTAAATTAAATTTATGTACCTACGTTGAATTTACTAAGCCAACAGTTACCGCCGGTTGAACTTACTTACTAGTTCTTCCTTTAAAAAGCATATTACGTATATGAAAAGTAACTTGAAAATATAATACCAACTTTAAAAGGTATATTGCTCTTTTATAATTTTGAAATCAAAATACAAACAAATAACGTTATTAAAATAAAAACTAAGTGTTTCTAGAGTCGTTTAATAGGTGGCTAAACAAAGAAGTTTTTACATCTGATGGAATAAATACATTTATAAAACATAACTTGAACCCATGATAAATATATAGTTACAGGTTTCAACTTTTCATAACTAGTTTAGAATATCACTTTAAGTTAGATATATTCTCGCAATGTTTCTAATTAGATGTCGAACGATTGTAAACTTGCTCTGATCCTTTCATCCCAGTGCAAAAGTTTCATGCGCCAACGGCTAGATATTAGTATGTTTTGACTCTTGTCTAAAACTATTGGAGAGAATCAAATCCATATTAAGTGGTGTTTTTACAACTGTTCAAACTGTAATGAATTACATGTTTTGTTTGTTTTGAATTTCGCGCAAAGCTACTCGAGGGCTATCTGCGCTTTCCGTCCATAATTTTGCAGTGTAAGACTAGAGAGAAGGCAGCTAGTGATCCCCACCCACCGCCAACTCTTGGGCTACTCTTTTACCAACGAGTAGAGGGATTTACCGTCACATTATAACATCCCCACGACTGAAATGGCGAGCATGTTTGGTGCGACGGTGATTTGAACCCGTGACCCTCGGACTCAAAGGGAAGTAATGACAAAGTGTAGTACCATGTGCATCATCCTCATATATATATATAAAAAAAACTCTCAGAAGCATGGTATCAGAAAATTGAATAGCAAGTTCCCTATTCCACACCACTATATAACTATGAAGTGGGTTTTAAGTAGATGACAAAAGAGGTCTCAGCCACTTTCTCGAATGTTTCAAGCAATGTACTGCTTCAGAAGGATGGGATTAGAGACAGGTGATGCAATGGCTGTACTAACTCTTGAGTGTCCTGCACTTGCATTGTTTTAACATTTGGACAAAGAGAAAATTGAACACTCAGACACAGTTGTCAGTGAGTTGAACTGTGAATACCATTCTTTCAAGAACAAGATAACCTTCAGCTTTGTTTTGAGAAAATAACACTTTCCGAAATTAAAAAGTAATTAAATTAAAAGTATTATTTATACACTGTTCATACATTCCACATTGATGTAGTGGTAAGTCTGAAGGCTTTGTTTGTTTTGGTATTTCGCACAAAGTTACTCGAGGGCTATCTGTGCTAATCGTCCCTAATTTAGCAGAGTAAGACTAGAGGGAAGGCAGCTAGTGATCCCCACCCACCGCCAACTCTTGGGCTACTCTTTTACCAACGAACAGTGGGATTGACCGTCACATTATACGCCCCCACGGCTGGGAGGGCGAGCATGTTTAGCGCGACGCGGGCGCGAACCCGCGACCCTCGGATTACGAGTCGCACGTCTTACGCGTATGATGTATGATGCATTTCACATGTGTGAGGCGAAAATTACGGATCATTCAATCTTAAAATTTGAAACACATGCTTTTAACAATTTTTGCAATTAAAGGAAAATAATAATGTCGATTTTATTTATTTATTTTAGAACAAAATGTTTTGGAAAATCTTTATGACTATTAAAATTATTAAATCATTACTTATTTCAACTATATTTTAGCCAGATGACGCTTGCGTACATCTAGGGTCTTGAGCAAATTAAATCAATCAATCAGAAGTTTGGTTCTTGCAGGTTAGTTGGAAGTGTGAAAAGTTGATGTTATGGATAAACTACATTTTAAATTAAGATTTTCATTGGTTGGGCATTCTTCGGATGTTCGTGCAGTTGCTGCAAGCTATTACCCAGAGGGTTCAGTTGTTACAGGATCTAGAGATCGTACTACAAGACTTTGGACACCGAATGAGTAAGTAAAACGGTATAGTTGGAACTATGAAAGTGTTACGGTTAACGTATTAGTAATGGAAATGGATAAAATTAAACATGGAACGACAGAACTTCTTAGGAACATAATAAAAGTGTAAAAGAAAACTTAGAGGAAGAAGTAGTTACACAGAAATGTCAAGTTCAAAACTATGTTTTATTTAACTTATTAATCGTAAAGGGAGTAATTTAAAACAACTCGATGTCCTTTCTGAGGGAAGAAGCCCAAAACTAAACAGTGTTCTTAATGTGATTACACGATGAAATAATAAACTCTTACGACTTGTATTCAATGTTTCAGTTGGTATAACCTGAAATCGTATTTGGCTTACCATTATTATTATTAACAACACAACACTTGAATTTGAATGCATTAAGAAACTGCTTATCCAGAACGTCTAGATCTTTTTTGTTTCATAACATTGGTAAAGTTATTCTCTTGATTTTAAAGGTTGCAGCTTAATTTAATGGATGTAATAGCCTAGATTGCTCAAAAAATCCTTTGTTGTCCTTTAATTGTATAATTTAAAATTTATTGGCAAATGTCTGCTGTTTGAAAACTTACAAAATATAGTAGCATGTGGTTCACATATCCAACATGTAATTTCTTCCATGGAAAATATTAGATTGATGTTAAGAATTGGGTGGCTTGTATCCATACCCAGCCATTGTTATCTTCCTTTCAGATGTGCTCCTCCTATTTTCATACTTGTCTGTTTTACTTTTTTCCAGTCTGGTTGAAGAGTATCTTCAAAATTTTGTGTAACTCTACATTGTTGATCTCATGAAATTTTGTGTTAAGGGTAAATTAAATATTAGATACAATATACAGTGATAATGAAAAAAATTGTAGGTATGATTTTTGGAGATTCTAGAGGCTATGCAGATGCAAAAGAAACATAGACATAAATATTTTTGTTCTTCACCTGAACATCACCTTTCATAAGGCTTGTTGCCACCTCAACTTTACTGACTTCAGTATTTCACTAGTATATCTTTTGTTCTAAAGCTTTAGTAACACATCTAATTTTTTTTTTTGTACAGCAAACTTGTACTGTTAAATAAAAGTTTGTGACATTTCTTGAAGAAACACTCTGTAACTTTGGAATTATAGTCAGTGTTACTTCCCCATTACATTCAGTTAAGACAGTAATGGATCCCACTGCTTTACAAGTTGTAAGTGGAGAATCAAGTGATACAAGCTTATGTATTTATTTGTTTTTACAAAATAGTCCTTTTTTCATATCTTGTATCTTTCTAGTAGCCTTTTTGTAATCCTTTATCAGAAAGTCATTATCTTTTCTGAGAAAAGACCAAAATTGTACTTAATAATGACAATTTCCAACATTGTTACGTACCTTGGTCTGACTACTTTCAAGTGTACAAATGTTTGCTCAAGACTAGCTTCGAACTACCACAATTTGATAGGTATATGATGTTGTTCAGCTGCATTTAAGCATGCAAATTGGCATGCAATAACTCCATCAACAGGAGTGCAAAAATTCCTCCTATTGCAGCTGATTTCCTCTATGCATTTGACCCCAATCTTTGCTCTTTGACTTGGGAAGACAATGTTAAGGTCTCGTGCTTGATTTCAGACAGTTTTTTTCTTTTGTGTAATTCAAAAATATTCAGTTGCTGATTTTTGCATTTCAAAATATTTATAATCCAATATAAAGTTGAATTTCTTTGTGAATTCTATTTCTCATGCAGTTACAGCAATTGGTCAATATATTTATGAATTCACAGTTTGCTATTACAACTGCATTAGTTATTGATGATACTGGAGTTCAAAGGCTACAAGTGTGGTATTATTAGCAGAGGGAGTGTTTGCTGTAGTTCTCTTTGGGGATGACTTCTTTCATGTGGTATGAGGGATCTTTCAATCTACAAGCAATTCTGACATTACTTAAGGGCTTCAATCAGGATTATTTGGACTTAGCTTCTCCCATTCATTTGCAGTGCAGGTATGTTCTCAGTCTGTTTAAGCAACTAAATCTCAGTAACATTTTTAGTCTCAACAGTACAGGTATGTTGAGTTTTGATCTATCCTCTTCCTTATTAACTGTAGCACCTAGTTTGTTTTTTATTTCTCCTCTTCATCTGATATTGAGGTCTATGCTGAATTGTTTGCAAACCCTTCTCATCAAGGGTATCATTGGAAAGGTTTCTCCCATGCTTTCAGGATTCTTTTCCTGAATTTATGATCTCTTCTATCTGAATTGCTTCCTAAACATGTCTTGGTTCATCATGGAATACTGACTGCCTCTCAGATGAGTCTTTTTATTTTCCAGGGCTTTAGATGACTAGTTTCAGTTTCAACCTATCCAACATTTATCTTCACATTCCTATTGCTTGAGTTTCATGACATTTTTGGGAGAACTCCATTATCTACCCCACTCAATATCTTGTTCATCTGAGGGTGTTTTTCAACATATCTTTCAGTTGAGTATAGATTTCTCTTTGTCTGTGATCCATGGAGAGTTCAGTTCAGAGGGCACTATCAGTCTTTTCTCTCCCTGTGTTAGTCTCTTTTTGGGACCTGGAAATCACTGGAGGCACCTATTCCTCTGAGCCATATCCATATGCATTCCTTGTGGTGGCTGCTACAAGTTAATTTGCAATTTATCAGGGACTTTCTAGATTTGCCCCTTGATGTGAATTACTGTATGTGGTGAGGGGACCTCCCAGAGAAGGTTCTGTTCTTACTGTTTACCTCCTTTGGGATCTAAACATCCACCTGCGCATTTGCTGTGCATGGTAATCTGTGAAGGGGAAGAGAGAATCCTGGTGGTTGAGGGGTCCAACTCCAACACACCACTTTGGCTTTGAATTCCTGTAAACGGGGCAGTATTGGGGTGGCCCTCCCAGGATCAATCGGCTAGTCCATTTGGGCCAGGGTCAACTGAGCACCAGCATAGAACATCCACAATGGGTGTTGTGGACATTGTGTGTAACACTAGTGTTTGGGTATGGTGCTCACGAAACCCTGGCATTGCTGCAGTACCCTTAAGGCACTGTAGTGTGTCCCCTTGTAGAGCTCCATGGTGGGTGGGGTCAGTGGGCACCGAAAAGTTTTCTATTTATTATGGATACTCCTAAAACAAAAAATAACACAACTTGAAACCATTGAGAAAAACCGGACTGCTGGAAAATGACCACACATTAATGAATCTGTACAGCCTAACTTACCACCTGAATCTGTCCTGTCATTCCTAATTTTGCATTCCTTAAGTGACAAACCTCTAGGGCAGATGTCCCCATTTTTTATTCAGAAGGGCTTGCTGGCTCCCCTAAATCGGTAAAAAAGCTATGTTTGGATGACATCTTAGTGGAAACATCTTCATCATAGCATTCAAAACTCCTCTTGACATTAAAGGCCTTGGAGGACATACCTATTGAAGTTACTCCTCATTCCACTTTGTATAATTCCAGAGGAGTTATAGTTGAAAGAGATTTAAGGATTGTCCCCAAATCGGAGAACCTCACAGGTCTCGCCAGCCAAGGTGTCACAGCAGTATGCCGAATCTTCACTTGAAAAGATAGAATTCTGGAACCAACAAATGTTCTAATACTAACATTTACTGGACCATGTCCTCCCACCACAATAAAAGCAGGTTATCTGAATTGTAAGGTGCGACCTTATATTCCAGTTTCTGTATGATGTTTCCATTGTCAACAATTTGGCCATTCAAAACTATCTTGCCGTGGTTCCTTGACCTGTGCCCGTTGTGGTGGTAAAGACCATAATGCCACCAAATGCCAACTCAAACCACATTGTATAAACTGTAATGGTAAGCATCTTTCTTATTTTACCTCTTGCCCTAAATGGGTAGAAGAAAAAGAAACACATTTCAAGACAGTTAACAATCTAACTTGCACAGAGGCTCAAATTATTATTACTTATTCTGACCAGAACTTATGCTGCTGTAACTCATTCTACTACTACAGTAGGAGTTCAAACAGACCTTACCCAATCCCCTACACAATCTTCACCAGCAAATCTTAATGAAACACATCCCAAAATCAACACAGTTCATGAATCAGTGTCTCCTTCCATCTCTGTCCTGACCACACCTTCCAGTCATTGCCAAATTTCACCTTCTTCAAGTCAAGATGTTTTCATGGGGTCTCTCTCTCTTGATACCCCAAAAATTAAACAACTTGTCCACACCCTCAATCATTAGTACATGTACTGATAAATTCAGACCCGACCATTCGAATCAGAGCAGGATCTATAGAGAATAAAGAAATGAAGAATAAATCCAATAAAGAAAAAAACACGGTAGTAAGCAGAAGGACTCTCTATCATCTTCTCCTCTGAAATAATTGCACATGGCCACACTAATTCAATGGAACTGTCAAGGTTTACAATCAAATGTGACTGACATTAAAGATCTGATTGACTTTTATCATCCCATGTGTCTTTCTTTGCAGGAAACATTTCTACAGCCTACAGATACAGTTACTATCTGCCACTATTCATTATACCAGAACAACAGGTTATGTATAGGACGGGGACATGGGGGAGTTGCATTACTGGTTGATCAGCATGTGCCCACCGGGTTCTGTCGTTGATCACACCTTTGGAGGTTGTAGCCATCCTGTGTCTCCTTGGGTCGTACCATCAATATTTGCTTTCTATACCTAACACCTGAAATGCATTATAATCAATCAGACCTCGATACTCTCATTGAGCAACTGCCTACCACTTTTTAATCTTGGGAGATATCAATGGGTATAATCCCCTCTGGGATGGCTCCCGTATTGATATGAGAGGATGCACCATAGAGCATATGCTCCTGAACCACATCCTTGCTCTATTCAATACTGGCTTTTACACATTTTCATGCACCTAGTCAGTCATTTACAGCTATAGATCTTTCTGTGTTCCTCTTTGCTACTCACTCACTTTTCCTGGGAGGTTAACATTAATCTGCTAGGTAGTGATAATTTTCCCATGATCTTATGAGAGAGTGGCCGTGATCAGGACCACCCGACCCATATACCTCGGTGGAAGTTGGTCCAGGCCAACTGGCCTTCTTTCACTACTCTCTCGGAACTTGATCCTGCCATCTTATGTAAATCATTCATAGATGATTGTATAGCAGCAGTAACCAACAGTATTATACAAGCTGCTACTCGATGCATCCTCGACATGTTCCCTATGGCATCTCCACCCTTGGTGGAATTCTGCTTGTTCTATAACATGGAAAACTCAGAAGTATGCTTGGGATAAATTTCGAAGATACCCCACGCCCTCAAACCTCATTGCATTTCAGCAAGCCTGTGAACATGCTTGGCAAGTTAGATGTCAAAGCCAGAAGGAATCTTGGATTAAATACACCTTCAGCATTTCTTCAACCACCAGCACAAAAGTTATATGGGATAAGATCCGGAGGGTGAGTGGAAGATATACTTCTGCTCCCCTTTCTATCTTAATATCTGATGGCCTTGAAGTTGAAGATGCACAGATCATTACCAGTACTCTTGGGGACTTCTCTTATGTATCTAGCTATTCAAACTTCTCCCCTTCCTTTTTAGCTATTATAACACAGGTGGAGCATCTGTCTCTTTTCTTTTCAACTGAGCATTCCTATGACTACTTTTGCACTCTTACACTAATGGAATTCAAACTTGCTATTCATCGGTTTGGCAATACATCAGTCGGACCTGATGATATACATTATTAGATGTTACACCACCTCTCCCAGAACTCTCTTACTATTCTCCTAGTTGTCTTTAATCAGATATGGCAGGAAAATGTCTATCCAGATGCTTGGTGACAAGCTATCGTTCTCCCGTTTCTGAAACCCTGGAAGGATCCAATGATTCCTTCAAATTACCATCCCATTGCTTGGACAAGTTGTCTCAGTAAGATCTTAGAGAGGATGATCAGTGCCTACCTTGTTTGGTTTCTTGACTCTAACAACCTACTCAGTGTGGGTTTTGAAGACAACACTCTACGATAGACCACTTAATTTGTCTTGAAACATCAATCAGAGAAGCCTTTTTATGGTGACAACATCTTGTTACTGTCTTTTTTTTTTTATTTAGAGAAAGCTTACGATACATCATGGAGATATGGCATCTTACGAGACCTTCATTCTATGGATTGCGTGGAAACTTACCCCTTTTCATCCAGCAATTCTTAATGAAGTGCTAATTTTAAGACCGTGTGGGCTCAACACTTTCTCATTTTTTCCCACAGGAACTTGGAGTCCCTCAGGGCTGTATTCTGAGTATCACACTTTTCATTATAAAGATTAATACCATCAGTGAACAGCTACCCCCCACAATTGCAAACAGTCTTTTCATTGATGACTTTCACATCTCATCATTCATCAAACATGAGGTTTATTGAATGGCAGCTTCAAACTGCAATCAATCAGATACTGAAGTGGACCATGGCAAATGGTTTTAAACTTTCTCTCCCTAAAACATTTTGTATACATTTCTGCCACAAACGGGGAATCCACCCAGATCCAAACTCCGTTTTGATGATGTTGTACTTCCTGTCATCCCTGAGGCAAAGTTCTTAGGGCTTATATTTGATTGTAAATTAAATTTTATATTGCACATCAAACAACTTCGTATCAAATGTCTAAAAGTATTGAAATTCTCCGTGCCCTCTCTTTTACTTCTTGGGGAGCAAATTGATACTCCATGCTCAAAATTTATCGTGCCCTCGTTCAATCCAAACTCGACTATGGATCTGTGGTTTATGGTTCTTCCAAAACCACAGCACTAAAAATGTTGGATCCTGTCCATCACCAGGGCTTCGGCTTTGCATTGGAGCTTTTCGTACTTCTCCCGTGCAAAGCCTGTATATGGAATCTTATGAATCTCCCTCTATATATTCATTGTTTGCAACTGTCTCTAACGTATGCTTCCAAACTTTGGTCCTTACCTCAGCATTCTACCTGGAGTTGTTTTCCAACCACAATGGACCATACTTTTTAATAGCAGAAAATCTACCATTGTTCCTTTTAATCTCTAAACCCAGGCACAATTAGAAGATTTGGATTTATCCTTGAATAACATTGCAGTTTCTTCAAATCAGCCTATTCCACCATGGCAAATTACTGTCCCCAATTGTAACCTATCTTTAAGTCATCTGAGGAAAGCAGATACACCCGATTGGAAATATTGCTCTTCCTTTGCTGAACATCTTTCATGTGATCCATCCATTTCTATATACTGAGATGGTTCCAAATTAGGTGACTCAGTGGGCTCAGCCATGGTTTGTGACACTTTGATTGTGGCACACAGACTCCCCCCTACAGTTTCTGTTTCCACTGCCAAATTGTATACCATTTCTCTTGCCTGAAAACATATTGAAATAATGCAATATACAAATTGTACAATATATATGGACTCACTAAGCTGTCTATTGGCTCTGGAATCATTCCATGTTAGTCACCACCCTCTTCTCATCAATATCGTAAACAAACTGGCCCATTTTTCTGTCTCATCTGTCTCTGTCCAATTTTTTTGGATATTGATATTTGTGGGAATGAGCTAGCCGACTGAGCAGCAAAGTCTGTCTGTTCTAAATCTATCATCCCAGTACCAATTCCATACATGGATTATGATCCAGTTTTCAAATCCAGACTGTACACCAGATGGCAGGCAACCTGGAATGAGCAACACAATAACAAGCTTTTTCAAATCAAACCTCCTCTTGGACTTTGCCCTTCTTGCTTCTGTTAGGATCAAAGAGAGGAGGTTGTTTTGGCAAGGTTATGCATTGGACACAGTTTTTTAACCCATCACTTCTTTTTATCTGGAACTGCTGCACCAATGTGTGGTCTATGTGGCACTCAGATCACAATTATCCACATTTTATTATCATGTCGTTGTTCTAGGTTGTAATCATTTTAAAGATATTTGTAAGGCAGGTTTACCCTTTACTTTGGCCCATGTTATCGGTGATACTGCCCATCTTACTCATGTTTTTACATTTTTAAGAGCCATTGGTCTTTTACACTTAATTTAAATATACACATTTGAATGTTTTAACACAATTTCTTTTACACATTTCAATTTTTATTTTGACTTGAACCCAGGGCTGGAAAGGCCAACTTCGGGTGACCAACTGCAATTTCAATTTTGTTGCTTCAGTCTTCCTGGCTAGTCTTAATTTTACACATTTTAGTTTTTATTTTTCTTTTGAACTGAACCCAGGACTGGAAAGGCCAACTTCAGATGACTGTCAGCAAGGGTGCACTTCTTGCTTCAGTTTTCCTGGCAATTCCTAATTTTATGTATTTTACTTTTTACCTAAATTGCTCTATACCTATACCGTACCACATCTTGTGTGGCACAGATAGCCTTGTAGCTTTGTGCCAATAAACATTGAATACTTACCTACCTACCTACCTCTAGATTTGTAGATATCCCTTCTTGCTTCCTTTCAATCTGACTTTCTTAGTTGGTTAAACAAGGGCAACATGACAGTAGGCTACCAATTCCTTCTTGCCCATATGGCCACATCTTTAAAGATATCTCATTTTCAGGATGGGGTGCAGCATGCTGCATTGCATGGGAAATTTTAGGCCATTGGTCTCAGGAAGAGTTAAGTTTTCTATATTGACCTTTTGCTCTCTTTGTTTTCCTTTTGGGATGATGTTTTGTTTTATTCATCTCTGCAGGGCAAGACAATTATGATTTGTCAACTAAACAGTTATTCCTTAGATTATCAGTCATGGGGTTACTTGTTGCTAGTACTGATGTTTCTGCACTCTCAAAAATCCTTTTTGTGGGCTTACAGCCATTAAATTCATTTGCTGGCTTGTCACTTACCAGTGCCCTGAATCACATCCCAAGAAGATTCTATTCACAGAGTGGTTTTCCAACCTCCAGGTGTTTTAGTGGCTATGCTTTCAGTAGGATACTTTCTAACTAGATGCATTTGCCTTGACTTTCAATTGTCTAGCTTTCTTTTGCTTGTTCTTCAGATCCACATCCTTTGGCTTTGGTCATGGATGTGTTCAGCCAAGATTGGAAGAACTTTCCTGTATGCAAACCCTAGCATCAGTCTTATATTCTGAGTAATTTCTCTCATCCAATCCCATCCATGTTAGGTCTTTCTTGTGTCTCCTTTATAGTTGGCTCAACTGTGGTTTCTGTCCCTTCACCAGAAACAACCTCTATTACCACCTATCTTTCTCTTGGCTCCTCCTTCAGCAACCTCATTCAGGGGTGCTTCATCCTTCCATTGCCAGATTCTTTATCATGTGCAGCATTTGATTGGCTCCTTTGTAAGAGGTTTGGGACTATTCACAGATGTAGCATCCCTGTTGTCTTATACTGTCCCTTCCTCATCCCTGTCTGTATATCAACATAAGTAGAGAATATCCCATTGTTAGTCTGTTTGGCATGGATTCTCCCACTCCTATTCTCAGATATGTTTTCACTTGGTTATTTGATAAGTGTTTGTTCTTTTCAACAATTGCAGGCTAGAGTGTGGCTCTTTCATTTTTCCTTTTTTTTACTTTCTGTTTTTGCCATGTGTGTTTTCTTCTGTTATTTTCCTTCCTTCTGTATCCTGTATTCACTCCCATTTTGATATCTCCTGTGTCCAATCTGTGCTTTACATTGTTCATTGTCATGTACATTGCCATTTTGTGGCTCTCACTCCTGTTTTTTTATCTGTTGGAATTCATCCATTTCTCTTGTTACTGTTTGGGTTTGTCAGGTATTCCATATTGTATGTTTCTCTTTTTTTCTCCTGAATTTTGCCAATTGTTTTATATATCATTCCATCTGATTTGTCACCTCCCAATGTCTTTTGTTGTTCATTTCTATCATTCTTTAGAGTAGATTATCTAGGCTATCATGTGGACCACTCATTGCACATTGTTCCACTGCTTTCCTATCTGGTGAATTCTGTTCAACTGGATATTGCTTTCCCCCTGTATCCATTCTATACATGTTGGATGGGTAAGTTACTTTTAATTAATAATTTTTTCAAGAGTTTACTTAATATGTTATGAATTTCCCCTCAATGTGAGTGGTGCCTGTTCAGGTATAATGATAACTAAAATCCACATCATGAGATATAAGGTCTATCATGATCACTGTTGAGATGGGGTGTTCTACGAGACCACTTGCAGGTTCTTCCTTAATTATTTTTGTATCATAAGTACACTGATGGACTGGCATGAGTAAAGTATAGAAATTTTCAGTCTATCCATAGCATTCCTTATATTGTCAGAATTTGGAATGATCTGCTTTTTCACAGTAGAGTTTCATGGTCAGCCATTGTACTTTCTCTAATGTTGTGTTTCTCTGGACTCTCCAGTACATTTCTTTCCCACTTCTTCCAGTGGAGTACAGGACTCCTTACCACTTTGCATCTTTTAGCTGCTGGGATGATAGATCATGGAGGGATCTTCTTGAGTGTGCATAATTCCACTTAGTCAAGAGTTGGGCAGTAGCATTCTATTGGTGTAGTAGGTGTTACTGTCCTCTTGCCATGGATCTGAGGTTTTATTATAGATGCTTCTGGTCTGAACTGGAGTTTTCTTTTTATTTTGCATTCCTCCTACTACTGCAACATTAAAACATCCCATGCGAGTTGGCTGACAACTTCCTCTCACACTGGACTGGATGTTACATACTTGATGTCAGTTGGACTGGAATTGAGTTTTAATGATGACTTTCTACTTTCCTGATGTTGTCTGGATGTGCATTTTTGGGATTTATTGTTCAAGGTTGTGTTGTATTTACACACATTAGTTTAAGTTTTTGAAACAGAAGCTCCTCTCCTTTTGTGCTTTCTAAACCTGTGAATGGTTGAGGACCCTCCTTCTGCCAGGGTCTGGTTGAGCTTCTTCCAGTGCCATTGGTCTGGAGTGGAATTGACATCCTGATCATAGTCTGACACATCCCAACCACTCTACACACATTATTCTTCATTGTGAATTTGGAATGGATAACTTCTTACTCCTTTTGACAGCAACACAATATCAGTTGCTGCACATAGGTGAAGAGTGTATTTGTTTTGTTTGTTGCTATCCATCATTGGTATTGTTTCTTACAGGTGACACACTTTATGGGTGCACTTTAGATACTTTTGAAGGGTGCTTATTGAGGTAATTGTACACTGCCAGTTCCTCCACTTGCTCACTGTCGGTTTTTAGCTGTAACTGTGAAAGGTAGTAAGAAATTGTATTGAAAGTTAATATTTTCCGAAACTAAAAATATATTTCTTATAGATGGGTACTTTCATCTATACTTTCCACCCGTTTTCCCTACTTCTGGCATTGCTGTGAAGGGAAGAATGAGTTCAACAACACAAAGGGAGTCAGCTGTGATAGGAGGGCGTGTTTTTAATAAAATGAAAAAAAGATTTATCTATGAATGTGTAGAGTATATGTTTTGAATATTCTTTGTGCAAAGTGATTTTCCCCTTTTCTAATTTCAAAAATCTCAGATTTCATCTAGGCAATCTCTAAAACCTTCCAAATACATTTCAATTGCCTTTGAAATTTTTAGGAAAACTGTTTTGTCTGTTAATTTCTCTACCCCAACTCTACACAAGGTTGGTAAATTTGACTGAGTGCTGAAGTAAGTATCAGTAAAATATTGACAGCGAGCCAGTTTTAAGCTAACCATTGAGAGTTAAAAGCTTAAAATTAGCTCTTTATGTTGGTTTTAAGCATGAGATTTAAATTCTAAACTATTTCTTATTAATTCTATTTAGGCTTTAGATAATTGGTGTGACTACTGTCAGGAGGAAATTGAAGCTTTTTCTTTTAAACTCTTGAGTGTAATGTGAAATATGTTTTCTAATTGACTTCTACATGTAGAAGTTTGCTTGGACATTATAAACTTACTTTGTATGGAAAAGAATTGAAATAGAAGAAATGCAGCTACAAAATCTCCAGGCATGCACAGAATAGTGTAATGGTTTTATTTAAATGCACTACTACATTCCTGGCTGAAAAACAAAAAAATTATTAACCTATAAAAACACTTAGAACAGTGTATGCTAAAATGGGTAATTGGAACACAGTCACATGTTGAGAGGATCTCTGGAAATGAGTCATAAAAGATGTAATTTATAATATCTGCTGCATCACTTATGTGTGCAGGAAGGGATGCTATTATCTTGGCCATTTTTATTGTAGTATATTCATGATGTGTGTAAAAAATCATGGTATATTCTTTGTGAACATGACAGCATACACCTCTTGCATGAACCTGATATGACAGTGCTACATGAAATGTGTAGTGCATTGTAATTGATTGGTGTTTTGTCACTGTCCACCCTTATCCTGACACTGAGGGAGTTCTTTCTGGTCATCCGTGATGATGATAAAACCCACTTGTAGAGAAAAATATATGTAAAAATGGCTGGTATGGCTCTACATAGAGCTTTCTCTACCCATACCAGCTGTTTTTACATATGTATTCTTTCTGGTCAGTTAAGGTGAATCCATTGGTGGCTCTAACTGTAATGATGAATGTAACTGATTCATGGTTTCTTAATATCTTGTTAACTCTGCATTGTTTCTTTGATTTGGCTGGTCTCTGTTTCTTTTGGACTTTCTAGACATTATATATGTCCTATAGTTAACAAAGCTTTGGTAACATATGACACAGCAGCAGTAGTAATAGGTGTAGACCAAATTGCACTCTATACTTGAACTCTTGAACCAAAACAAAAAGAAGTATAACATTTAATAATTTGTTTTCCATATACAGTGGAACCCCTCTAAGTGGTCACCCCTTGAAAGCAGTCATTCAATCACAGTCCCTTTTTTTTGTTTACATAATCCCTAATTATATACAGTGAAACCCTTCTAATCAGGCCAGTTTGTCTCAGTCTAGAAGGTGGCTGCATTAGAGGGGTTTCACTGTATTTTATTCTGTCATCTGTATTCTTTTCTACCTTAATTTTTTTCTACTTTATTCATGATGTCATAAAAACATGTAGGTTCAAGAAAGTCTTGATTCAAAGTTATAAAAACCCTATAACCTGAGCACTTTTGAAAGGTGGACCTTTTGAAAGTACTCTGGTTGTAGGTTTTTTATCACTTTCTTTACTTTATGTGTTATTGTACATCTTCAATGTTATTGTCATAACCTTTCTGTATTTCTTTGTTCTTCAGAATTTCTTTATATTTGTTGTTGTAATCCCTCTGTTTGTCCTTAACAGCTTCATTGAATTTTTCTTTGTCAGGTTTATTTTTGAATTTAACTCTTTTTAATTGCAGGTCTCTTTTTAATTGCAGGTCTCTTTTTAACTCTTAAATTCATGCTCATTTTGATTATCTTTCAATATTCTATGAATTTATTTTTTTGTATTTTATATTTTGTTTTTCCACTCTCTTCTTCCTGGATATCTTTTAATTTCTTATATAGTTTTTGTCTTGTAACTTTTTTTCATTTGCCCTGACAAGTTTTAATAATTTCATCATTTCAAGTAACACTTAGCTCCATTCTGTACTCACAGACATCATTTTCAAAAGTTGAAAATTAGTTAAAGCTCTTTTATTTTTACCAAAATAATATCTAACTTTTGATGCCAGTGTACTTTGTTTGTTGGTTAATTTTGTAAATTCATGTCATGTAAATAATTTATGTAATCATAATAAAGTTTCTCCTTTATTTTTGCAAACCTTAACACTGTATATTTCTATAAATTTTTTTATGTAAAGCAAATCATCTTACTCCTATGAAGTGACAGTTGACTTGTTTATTCTCTATATTGAAATCACTGTCTATTTTCATAGTTATCTTGTATTTATAGTTCATTTTCAAAAGTACTGGAACACTTAAGTCATATCCTTAAAAAAAATTAAGTTTGTTTTGTTAAACCTTTTAATCTGAATGTTGTTGATAAAACACACAGCTTCCTGTAGCTAATATTTTAAATTACAACATTAAAATATATCTTGTAATACTACATGTACCATATTAAATCATAAAGTTAAAGTGTTTTTCATTTAATGTCTAAAATATCTGAAGGTATTGTGAATTACCTAATAAAGGTACCTTGCGAATAATTTATTTTCTCCATTTTCCTGTAGACATTCTATCCAGTTCACACAACCTAATCATTTGGAATTGCACCTAAATTTCCATCCAACTTGTTTCTAGAATTAATATTTTTAAAGTAATTCATTTGCAATCTGAAAAATAAGCATATCTATTATTTATTAAATAAGGCTATCTGAAAGTGTAAAATCACAAAACTACCTGTTTTTAAAAGGATCAGAGTCATTGATAGAAACAGGGGTTTGAGACTGTAACTTTGAAAATATCTGTTAATCTTGATGAAACATTCTATTCTCCACAAGGTAGAACAAGATAATTAACTCTGCTTATTACTGGGTTATATTTTAGCTTTGGTCAAAGCATGCAACTTGATTGGAAGTTAAAAGCTATCCATCTATATGTATGTATAAAAAAAAAAAATCTATTTTGGAAATAGAATATCTTACCAAAAGTAATTGGAGACATCTCTGATTGCCGGAAAATAGGTGTTATGATGAAATATGCAAATAATTTTGCTTGTGAAGGTGATTAGGAATGTAGTTATTTTGAATTTGTATGCTGAATAATGAGTACATGGAAAGAGCTAACAGTTTCAGAGGGAATCATAGTTGGATGCCGTTTGGGGAGAATATCTGTACATGCTATTGTACAACAATTAAATATTCCCAAGTCAACAATTGACAAAGTGCTGAAGAAATGGAAGTTCACAGGTGATAATGAGCCTATAAAACAAACAGGTAGGTATAAAATAATAACTTATAGGAGTTGATGTACCTTGAGAAGGCTGGTTACCTTATCTTGCTATCAGTCTCTATAAGTGTTTCCATGACATGTCAAGAGCTGCATGCCATGAAATTTCGTGGAAGAGCTGTAGCCCACAAGCCATTGTTGAGAAAACAAATGCACGCTGTTAATTGGTGTGGGGCAATGTACATTGAATCTGGACTGTGGATCAATGGAAATTGGTCTGAGGAGCCACAAGTCATGCAACACCCATTTCCACTCTGATGGATGTTTGGGTGTGGAGGATACTCAGAGAATGGTTATTTCTTAAGTGTGTTTCCCCAACATTGAAATTTGAAGGTAGTGGTATTATGATCTCAGGGTGTTTCTCATGATACGGACTGGGTCCACTGACTACAATGCATAGATCTATAAATACTGAGTCATACAATGATATTCACAACAATTATGTGTGCTGTACATTGTGGCAATTTTATGGTACTAGTGCTTACACCTTCCAACATGTAATGCTCCATGTTATAAAACAAGGAGTTTGAATATGTGGTTTGAAGAGAATAACATCATAATGTTGCAGTGGCTAGGACAGAGTCCAACCTTGTTTTGATAGGACACCTGTGGGATGAACTGAAATGCAGAATTAGAGCAAAGCCAAGATGGTCCTCTTCAGCCATGGAGCTTACTAATGCTTTAAAGGAGGAGTGGATCACAATATCACCACCTTTCTACCAGAAATTAGTGGATGGTCTTCCATGATGTTTTGAAGCAGTCATTAAAGTAAAAGGCAGGCAAACATGCTATGAAGTTGTTGGAATACATGTTTTATTCATATATACCTGTGTCCCATGAATTTTGATTGGATAGTGTATGTGAATAAAAAGCGTGTAAGCTAGTACTGTAATGAAACATTTCAAAAGGAGACATTCTCAGTTTTTTTATCTAAACTGTATCATAATGTAATGTTTATTACACTGTTTTTCTCTTCAAACTTTGCTTTTGTGACCTGGGTAATGAAATTACCAAATTTACCCATTTTCCAGAACATTATAGGTAGATTTAGTGCTGAGTAGCTGATAGAGAATTTTCTCAAACTTAGAGAATTTTCTAGAAATATTGTAGAACTTGCAAAATTTTCAAGAACTCTCCATAATAATAAATATACACATACATACATACATACATACATACATACATACATACATACATACAGGTGCTCACCACTACAGTTTAGTTCCAGCTGCCTAAGTGAACACACAGACCTATCTGATTTAATCAGAGATGGCATCAGCAGGTAGCAAACATTCTCCAGATGCATTCTGTTATGTATGTGGCCAATTTATCAACATGATCAAAAAAGTACTCTGTGATGTATGAATCCTACAAGGCATATTTTGGCATGTCTGTCTGGGATCAAGACAAACCCTGGGCACATCATTTTACCTGCGAGCACTGCAAAAAAAAAAACTCTAAAGGTAAGATGGACAATTTTTGCTTGTTTGAATAGTAAGATTTTATACAAAATTTAGACCTTTTTAAAATTTAAAAATTATATTACTTTTTTATACAGTAGTATTTTTTCTATACTACTGGAAATTCAAAAAAAATATCATATATTAAACATTTTGCATGAACCTCTTACACATTGGTTGTGGATGAAATAAATTTATTCTTCATAATAACAATTTTATTTTGCTCTTTTGCAGGATAGTACAGAAGGGAAAAGAGAGCCATGAAGTTTGCTATTCCAAGAATTTAGTATGAACCCACTGACCACTCAAACAATTGCTACTTCTGCATGGTAGATCCTTCCAAACTTTTAATGCTGCTACCAAGGAGCGTGTAGCAAAAACATGATAGGAGACTATTTTTGGGGGCTGATACATGAAAGTGATTTACATTACAGTTGCCAATTTTGAAAAACTACTTGCTTCTAAACATTTTTGTATAACTTTAGTATAAATACATGTAAATCTTGATTCATGTGTTGTTTTATTCAGACCTTACGTAAATGAAAATGTGCAATTTTGCCTATTTTTACACAGAAAATAGATTAATTTCCAAATTTCATTTTTCAGGTCACAAAAGCAAAGTTTGAAGGGAATAATGGCCATTTTCTGTACTTTTACAACATAAGTAGTTAAGAAATACATAGTGTGCTACATAGTGTTATTAGTATAGATACTTTGGTTTGTTTCTATTTAATATAGTTGTATTTTATTTTTTGCCATTGCAGAAATGATCCAGGGTTCACTGAGGCACACTGCATGTCTGGACCAACTAACTTTGTATCCTGCATCTGCACTCTTCCACCCAGTGATCAACATCCTTTTGGGTTCATCCTTGTTGGAAGCAATGACTGTTCTATTTATTGTTTTAGTTTGGACTCTCCAGAACCTATTTACAAATTACTAGGACACAGTGGCACAGGTTAGAATGTAATCATTCTTTAACTTTCATTTTTTTAAAAGTGAGCACTGGCAATAGAAAATTTATATCGACAAATTAAGAGTTCTGTCTTTTGTCTACTGAACCTTCCCTTTTCTGTTCTTTCTCTTCCTTCTTCCCACTCTGGCATAGTTCATTGTTTTTTCCGATGATTTAGGGCAACAAATATCAGTTTTTGTGGCTGCCTGATGGGTTTGGGTCTGGTGAAAGCTCATCAGGTGTTTTTGTTCATCAGTGATAATCTTGTACTTAGTACTTGGATAAGCTTTTTTTTCAGCCAGGTGAAGTCCTTTGATCATATTTCCCAGTCCTTCATTGTTTAAGCATTCTTAGTCACCATTTCAAGTCAGGCATATCCTTCTCATCTTCACTTTATTTTCTGGTGTGGGCTGTTTGGTACACTGTTTGCTTCCTTCCTTTCTCCTCCAGAGCTTTTATCACTTGGGGGAACTCCTCTCCTACCCCTTGGTTGAGCTTCTCTGAGATCTCTTTAATGGGTGGGTTCTCCATGGCTGATAGAATCTTGCTTGGAATCATTTTGATTCTCCCAATACTCTTCTTTACTACTGTATTGATAACTTCTTTCGGTGTCAGGTCCAAGTTCATACGTCTTTGGAAATCATGCTCCCTACTTTGCAATTAGATTCTATTTGTGGGTGGTCCTATCAGGGCTGGGGTGCATGTGTTGACCACAGTCTGGCTTTAGCCTGTTAGTCTGAGGTTGTATGCTGTCTTCATATCACCATCCTACAGCTTGTTGCTGGCCTTGGAATCATCCTTGTTTCATATCCCTGAGGTCTATTGGTCATGTTTAAATCTGACCACTTAACAATTGTGGCTCATATTTTGATCCCTATGTTTTACCATTTGGATCTTTTGAGCCCACGATGGACAGGTCAGTTTCTTGCCATGTTACATACAGGGTGCCTTCAGACTTCTGATGGATAGTTTTTCTAACCTGTAGTAGTTTCCATGACAGAGTGGTACATTCTTTCTTTAATTTTACTGCCTTGGTATTTGATGGTTTGTCCTACAATTTGGTACATTTACCTCTTTCTATTTCCAGTTAATTTGGTTTCCTGTTCCTCAACATCAAATTTGGGGTGTGGCTGCCTTCACTGGAATTTGATCAATTGTATTATCTTTCATTTATTCTCCTCTTTTTTTACTTTGTATATTCAGCTCCCTCCTTCTTAACACATTGTTCTTGATCCATTGAACTGTTCGTTTCTGGGCTGCTCATCCATGGTCTTCTTTTGCTCCATTTTCTGTTAATCATCCCTACCTTTCCCCTTCTTTAATTGATGTCATCAATTCTACATCCTTACTTTTCTGTTCTTTATCTTCATGCTTGACTACTGTCTGGTCATTGGTGGCAAAGTCTGGTTCTCATTTTAAGTGTCATTTCCTCCCCCTCATTCCATTTATTCTTCATTACCATAACATTTTCCCTTCCCTTCATTTCTTTTATTCTCTTTCTGGATGCATTGGGCTGTAGCTGCATTCCTGTGGTCTTGGAATGGATGTTCATGTTGTACTCCATTCTGTTACTTTACCTCTGTTTTCTCCTCTTTCTTTGTGTTCCTTATTTCCCCTTTCTCTTCAAGGGTATTCCATGCCCTCATGAGCTGCAGATGCCATCAATCTCATATATTTGCTATATTGTTCTTTGCATACTGTATCACAATCCATATCCTCTCCTGTCTCCAGTTTCTTCCTTGCCTTCAACTACTCATGAATTTCTCTACTTTTTGCCTAATTTCCTTTTTTACTCCTTTACCCTCATCATGATCTGTATGGAGTTTTATGTCTAGTACATGCTACTGGTTGTTATATTGTCTGCACAGTTTCCTTCAGTAGTTTCCATTCCTGGCTATTTATTCCCAGGCAACCCTCTTTCTCCGTTTACCCCTCTGAGTTGGATTTATTGTTTCATTCACTGGTTTATTCCTCATGATACCTTCCCATCTTTATTTTTTATTTTCCTACATTTCCCATCCACCTCTTCATATTTTCCCTTGCTTTTCTCTGGGTTGTCCTTGAAGGAGATTCTGCATTTGGGCATGTTGTCCACCATACTGACATATCTCCCATTATCTCCACCACATCACAGTTTCTGTATTCTTGGGGTGTCACTTACTGTTTGTGGCTATACTTCACATTTTGATGTGGTATGAAAACTGTATGAGTAGTTCTTGATTATTTCTTTTCTTACATGGGCTTTTGCTTTGCATTCATCTTGTGGATAATGCTCTGTGGTGAGTGGTGCCTGACCAGGTATTCTTTAGCTATTAAATCTGTGTTGTACACCATGTTGACCATGTGCTCTTATCCACTGTTCTGCTTGGTCATTGTAAAGATAGGCTGTTCCACAAGATTGCTTGTAGATAACTGTGATATTTGCTTCACAAGTTTGTCCATCCTGGACCATACCACCCATGGACAACATGGATGAAGTGGACAGGGATACATGTGCATCCCTGTCATGCCATGAGTGATGAACTTGGTATGGCTTGCCTTTCAAAATAGGGTTTCTTGGTCACCAATTGCACTTTCTCTTGTGACGACAGTCCTCCAGACTCCTCAATGCATTATTTCTTTTTTTAAAGTGGAGTATGAAAGTCCATGCCACTTTCTAGTTCCAAGCTGCTGGGGTGGTGGACCATGGAGACTTCCTCCTGGGTTGGTTGCATATAGATGACTAGAACCATTCAGTTGAGAGTACAGCAGTGAGGTTCTGCTGATGTAAAACAAAACAAAAAAAGATGTCGCCTCCACTGGTGTTGCATGTACAGACTGGATGTCCTCATCATACTCTCACAGGATGTTGATTTCTCATAGAGAAGCTTTGTATTAGAGTGAACCAATCCACTTAAGTCCTTGCAATAGTAGAAATATCCCAGAATTAATGTGGATCTTAATCTCTAATCTCTTGTTCAGAGGTGAAGCTGGCATGGTCCTCATTCTACCCTTGTGTGATATCAGTTCCCTGTATAGGAGGGATTGGATGCTGTGCACCTGCCATGTATGGTCTGTTGAACCTAAGCCATATTACACTTCCTGTTTTTTGCCCTTTTGTTTCCCATATACACAAGGGCAAAGAGTATACCTCGTTTACAGGAGGTTTGATGCCCCCCATTTTTCTCTTACGATACAGGTATCTTTTGGATGTTTTTGGGGGTAACTCTGGTTTTTCCTTACATCAGTCCCTCCTGTATTTCAGTGTGTTCTAGATAATTTTGTGAGCAAGAGTCTGTCTCGTGTTGAAAATTATAGTTTTCCTGCACTGAAAATGTATTTGTGATAGGTGCTTATCTTTACAGTTAGAGCACAGCACTGAATGGGAATAGATCTTATATGATGAGGTAAGTACCTATTTTGTAGGAAAATTACAACTTTTTCTCATGGTACTGATAAGTTGTCTTCAAGAATTTGGGTCTTAATTATTTTGAATGCTTTTTCAATTAAAATTAATAAAGGGCATTTTCAATATAATTTTATCTTAAAAAATAAGCTGTATTCAAATAAAATTAATAATTAGAAAATTATTAATTTTAATATAATTTTACAGATGTAAATGATTAGTGGCATTTGCTAATTGATTAATCAGCACTTCAGTTAATCAGTTGGTAGTTTCTCAAACCATGGTATGTAGAAGGAAAGAAAAAAAAGTAAGAAATGCCTTCTCTCTAGCCAGTAATTCAAAATTAGTGGCAGTGACATGGGTAACTAACTGCAACAATTGAAAACAGTAATTTTGATAAGTTGATTATTTGTACTGTGACTGATTTAATGTTAAATTTAATTAATTAATTTTAAAGCAGTTTCACATAATTGAATAGTGTATGTGACACTGATCATTGTAATTGTTGCTCATAGGTAATCAGTTTTGTTGATTGAGGGATTGAATTGCTGAGGTGTAGTTTTGAATGAAACGTATTAAGAAAAATGTATTTTAAGAACTTTGTTCAGAATATGATCTTTGCCCACTGGAGTTTCAACTTACCACTTTCAAAACTCACTAGCTGTTTTGAAGTACCAGATTTCTGGCATCTGTGGCTAATCTAATAGTACTTTGGTTAGTAAATTATGAAGTTGGGGTTTACCCAAATTTTTTGTTTCTTTTAGATAGTTTAAACAGTTTACCATTTGCTTGTAAAGATCAGTGACAATTAATATGAACATAAATATACACTAGTGACAAAGTATCTAAAGGTGTTAAAAAAGATACTCTTGGCAACATGTTTTCTACCTGATCATGTAGATCTTTTAATAATTTCTAACCATTTGAAATTGAACAGCTGCCAGGGTGGTTAATTGAGAAAGGACCAAATAACTCAGAGCATGCGAAGAAAGAGGCTGTCAGTGATCTTTGTGGAAGGAATAGCAGAATGCTAAAGACAACAACAGGTTATGAAACTGTGCAAGTTTGACCAGAAGCAACACCTTCAATTGCTGAAAGTGGAAATAGAGCCATCTGGTTCAAAAAGCATTTATCAGAAAATTAAAAATAAGTTTGGAAATTAACAAAGGCCACCTATGTGAAAAGTTGATGAGCATTGAACTGCATTACTAAATTTTGAATAGTTCATAAAAACAATAGGTAAATTGGAGTGTATTATTGAAAGTTTTTTTCTTTTCATGATGCATAGTCTAAGGCCAACCTAGCCAGCCATTGAAGAAATATTTCTCTTGAGTCTTATTCAGGGTCTAGCTAGCTGAGTTATAGTTTTAGGTTTTATATATTATGGATTGAAGTTTCCTTGACAAATTTTTTTGGTTGTATTTTTAATTTTTCTAAAATATTTATGTAGTAGACATTGGTTAGAATGTTTTCTGTTGTGCACAGAATATAAAAGGGATACATAAATGATTGCATCTAAAAAGGATTTTATTTTCTTCCATATCATGAAACTACAGTTTGTGCTTTGGCTGCTGGAAAGTTTGGTACTATAGTAAGTGGCTCATGGGATAAAACTGCAAGAGTTTGGCTGGGCCAGAAGTGTATGATGACCTTAGAGGGACATCAGGCAGCAGTTTGGGCTGTCCAGGTTCTTCCTGAGCAAGGTCTGATTTTGACTGGTTCTGCAGACAAAACTGTACGCATGTGGAGAGCTGGAAAATGTGAAAAAGTTTTTAGTGGTAGGATGATGTTTTTGTAATAAAACAGTTTCATATTATCTAAAAGTGGAATATGATTCTACCAGAGTAATAATGAATTATTATATCTCTAAAATCTCACTGCAATTTTGTTACAGCTATAAACGTTTGGTAAAGTATACTTATATTTTCTAGAATAATTTAATACAGCTGTACAATGTATTATAATCTTTTTTATTTATAAAGGATTTTATTCTATTTGCCTGCTCTCTTTTTATTTTATCAATGAAAATATTTTGTTTTTAAAGGACATGAAGACTGTGTGCGAGGATTAGCAGCATTTTCCCCTTTAGAATTTTTATCATGCTCCAATGATGCTACCATAAGACATTGGCGAATAACAGGAGAATGTCTGAAAGTGTACTATGGTCATAGTAATTATGTCTATAGTATTTCTGTGCTGCCAGATGCTGATGGATTTGTTTCTTGTGGAGAGGACAGAACAGTACGTGTGTGGTCTAATGGAGAATGTGTGCAAACGTTAGCCATACCTGCTCAATCTGCATGGTCTGTGACTTGTCTTTCGAATGGAGACTTTGTGGTTGGCACCAGGTAAAGAAAGTGTTTAATTGTAATTTAGTTTGATAGTTTAATTTTTTTTTTTAAATAAAGCCTTTGACATAAAGAAATTGTTGGTTGTAGATTTATTTATGCAACAGGGAAAATTGGAACTAATAGGCAAGAGGAATAAAATCAGGATGACAGACGAATGAAGAATAGGCCTGGAACAGTGACACAACTTTGCTTGACACTAAGTCTAATATTGCCTGTGAAAGTCAAGTACAGATCTTCATATTATTCCTAACATTTTTCTTGCATCTGATTGACCATAAAGATATCATTTGTGTCACAGGATGGTCTTGAGTCACATGGAAAAGATAATTCAGGAGCATACAGGCAAGGGTTTTCCTAGTGATAGAGAGAAGAGCAATACTTCAGTAATTTCTCCAAAATAATGTTTCTCTTTCTTGAAACTAGCAACAGAGATGGAATTTCTCATGTCCTCCAAAATCTTCTCTTTGTTACAGGTTGAAGAAAATGACTGCATAATTTCATCACTGGTTCCTTTCTGCCATTTCCCATGTTGTTTTTGGCTTTCTTAATGACACAAAATTTCTTCCAGGATAGGAAGGGTGGCAAAGGATCTCTTTCTTCATGGT
Organism: Tachypleus tridentatus; assembly: GCF_004210375.1. Taxonomy (NCBI): domain Eukaryota; kingdom Metazoa; phylum Arthropoda; class Merostomata; order Xiphosura; family Limulidae; genus Tachypleus; species Tachypleus tridentatus. The sequence continues at coordinate 38,846,329 of NC_134826.1, forward strand.
GTTTGAAGATGGTCTTGATTAGGGCATCTGTCATTGTCAAGTCACAATTCAGGAATGTCTCAAAGTGCTCTCAGAATGTAGTTTGGATGATTTTATTACCTTTCAGAAGCATTAAGCCATTCTCTGATTGCAAGAGAATAAGGCTGTGAGAGGTTTAGCCACAAATGATTTTTATTGCTTGGAAGTAATTGTGTATATTGTGGTTATTAGCATGGTTTTGCATGCCCTTTGTTTTCATTTGCCACTACTGGTTTTGATTTCATAAACTCTCCTTTAATCTTTGGCTCTAAGATGATGCTATATTTCTTCCTTTTGCTTTGGTGAGGTGGAATAAGCTCTTCTCATTTTGTCAAGGTTCAAGCCCTACTTACCCATAGTTTTTCATAAAACCAGTTTTGGTGGTAATTGGTGGAATAGCCAATGGACTTCAGCATAGGTGGTGTGGACAGCAGTTTTGAACTCCTTTCAGAAATTTTCAATATTGCTTTCAGTTGTAGGAAAGGTCATCAGGTCCTGAAGAGACTTGATGTTGAAAGTTTCTTGCATGCCTTTTTGATGTTTCTTATGTTTTGGAGTAAGCCAAATGTTCAGGACAGATCTAACAAGACAGCAATCTGTTTAGCAGTCATCAGTTCCTTGCATGGCCTAAGTTATACTGATGCCTTTTTGATTACAGGTTCTATTGATGATTTAATTGAATAATCAAAGATATGTCAGTGCTAGAATGAAAGTGTCTCAGGTAATTTTGTAAATGTAGTGCTTGTGATGAGATGTACAGCATATTTACTCAGGGCTTTCATTACTACTTTCTTTTCATTGGTGTCACTCCTAGGTTCCTTTTCACACTCCCCTCTGCCCTTGAAGTCGCCAAGTAGAATGATCTTGTCCTCTTTTGGAATATCAATTATACAAGATTTATTTCATACTACTAGAGTTTATATACTTAGTTATTTTCAAGACTTTGTTCATTAGCTTTTACCAGCATTGATTTAGTGTGTGCAGCATATGTGTGACACTGGTTTACTTTATAATAAAATTAAAAAAAAAAGTTTATTATTTATGCATGCCCAAACCAAACACACATAAATGAAGTGTATTACAGTAACACTGTTTTGATATCATTGTAACTCTGATATACTATAACAGCAAACCACTTATTCAAAAGATCTACTGTCATAACATCACAGTTGCTTTAACAGCAGTTTTCAAAATTATGAAACTTTTCATTTAGTACTTTTAGTGTGATTGTTGAACATGGGTATAACATTTGTAATGCTGTATTAATGTTTTTTTGCAGGGGCAGGTGTTCCTGTCACCTTGTATCGCACTTTGATGTTCTCAGTAATTTAGCAAAGTTACAGCATAAAAGTTGAACTTTTGTAAAATGGTTTATTAGTATTAAAAATCATTATGGTCCTCCAGTGTGTAACCAAAATTATTTACAGACTGAAGTCATATGTATATCATAGAAATTAATGTTGGATTTATCTTCATTTTTCACATCAGAATGAAATGTGCAGTGTGAAAATTATCAAATTTAAATAGATTTTTGACTTGTAATAGAATCAACTCTTATTTTCACCTTTATTTCTGAATGAACGTCCTCATAGTAGGTATGGATTTTCACAATGATTAGCTATATTTAGTAATCGTATTTTAATGATGCAGAAACAAGCTACTTGCAAAGTGAAGAAAGCTTGTAAAGTTTGGTTATATGGGAAATAATTTATTCTTGCTTTGTTTCTTTTTTTATACACTGTTAAAACCTCTCTGTCTTTTTTTTTTATTTTTACTCAAGTATGAAATGGATTACAGAATGTTTTGTAGTAAAAGTTTTGCCCAGTTTTAGTAAATTTCCTTTGTTTGCCATTATTTAAAGCTTGTGACATTCAGGTAAAGGCTAAGCTGTTGGTCTAAATGTAGAAACAACAGTTTCTGATCAGAAATAGAAATGAGTCAGGGCTGTTCTATAAAAATTATAAAAATTAATGGCTGAATTTGTAAAAATTGGATGAGAAGAAACTAAGAATAGTATTCACGAAAAAGTTTCTCACACTAACACATGCTTTAGTATTAACTGTGAACAATTCTGTTGAAACAAAATGGATTTGAAGTACACATAGAACAGAGTATTATTAGTACTGTTGTATTGCAGATACAAGTAATATTTTATAGCAGTTTCATAGCAGATCACAAACAATGGAAGAGGTAGGAAAACTGTTGTTGATTTGGGTAAACGAAAAACAGTTAGCTGGTGATAGCATTTCTGTGACCATCATTTGTGAGAAAGCAAAGCAGTTGCATGCTGACCTCCTGAAAAACACCCCTGGAACAAGTGCTGATACAAGTGATGCCTTTAAGGCTAGTAGGGGGTGGTTTGAAAAATTTAGGAAGAGAAGTGGCATACATAGTGTGGTGAGGCATGGGGAGGGTGCCAGGCAGAAACAAACCTCATTAGACAAGTTTTTAGTGAGAAATAGGTCCAGTGAGTCTCAAGCAGGTTGTAGCAGTGCAAAGAGACAGAAAAGAGAAAGAACCTCAGAGGGATAGTTACCTGACATTTTTAAGGAAGGTGACTTCCCTTCCAAACAATAATAACCCTCCTACTCTCCACATTCCTCACCACCTTTCACTTACATTATCAGCTCTCCCCAGCACAGATAAAGTGCAGTTAAATTTTCATTTATTGTTTGTTTATTGTGTGTATAGTTTTTGTGGTTGACTTTATGCATGTAAATATTATGCAGGTATAAATAAGCAATATTTTTACTTAAAATGCTTCATAATGCATAATGTTTGGAGGTCTGTAACATTTTAAATTAATTTACAGTATTTCTTGTGGGAAAAATTGATTTGGTTTTTGAACAACCTTCTGGAATGGATTAAGTTTGAGAACCAAGGTTCCACTGTATTGAACAATTTATCTATCTAATAGTAAATATATAGGCTTTAACTACTCTGATAATGGTTTTGTCTGACATAAACAGATGTCTGTGTGTGTACATGTGTGATTGTGCTAATGCAGTATAGTAGTTTAAAAATAAGAGAGTAGTTTAAAAAATCCAAATGATACAACTTCTTTTTGTTCATGCTATATGATGGTTAATTTATCTGATTTGGACCAAAAGGTACAATTATTTTCACTTTCAAAGTTGTGAACTTTTTGTACTTTAGTCAACACTGTGCAGAGGAGCACATGTGGCTAATGAATATACATAATGATAGAGAGACTCAATATTATACGTCTTATTTATAATTCAAGGTGCCAAATTTCTGTTAACATGTATGTTCCTGTTCAGTTTACTATTATAATTATATTGTTCTGAAACTTTGTACAAATAAGATATGCTATTGATGTTTATGTTTAACAATGTGTAAATACAAGATTAAAAGACACATTAATCTTATCTTTTTTTTAACTCAGTGATGGAATAGCTAGGGTTTTCACACAGAATCCAAGCTTACAGGCCTCGATGAAAGAACTAAAAGCTTTTGAAGAAGAATTATCAAAAGCTACACTGCCAGAAGGAGAAATTGGTGACCTTAAAATTAATGAGTTGCCAGGAAAAGAAGTTCTTTTCGAACCAGGTAAATATATGTATTCAAATTTCATGTGATATTTAATACTACAAATCTTTGGTGATATGAATTGGGTAATACAGGGTCATTATGAAGTCCTTTTTCAGTTTTAAAGTTTCATAAATTCAGTTCTATACATGATAAAATCAACCTGTAAAAACGATTAATGAAATAATTTATTATATTTTTACATACATTTATTCTTGAGAGTCCAATATTCAACATATCCACTATCATTACATGTACAAATCATGATGAGATTCTGAAGTTCTACAAATAGTTACAGTTGAATTTCAGTAATATCCCAAATTACATTGGTTATCCTATTCTGCAGGTCATCTAGAGAGTGAGGTTTTGTTGAATAAACACTAGTCTTTACTTGTTCCCATAAAATGAAATTCAATGGGCTCAAATTTGGTGACTGTGGTGACCAGGAGAGTTGTCTACTTTTTCAAATCCATCTGTTAGGGAGATTTTTATTCCAAAACTGCCTATCTCTGAGAGTAAAGTGACAAGGTGCACCATCTTGCTGATCACTGTATCTGCTATCAGTCCTCATTGTGTAAGTTCAGTAATAAAGTAATTTTGCAACATTTCTAAGTAACTCTTACCATTAACAACCTGATTTTCAAAATATAATGACCCAGTTATGCAGTCCTTTCCTATTGCACACCAGACATTAGTCCAACACCAGATCTTAGGAGAATCTCTTTCATGTTCCTCAAATTCAGTGCCCCATATGTGTCAGTTGTGCATGTTGACTTTACCATTGATGTGAAATGTTGATTTGTTGGAAAATATTAAATGGTCCAAAATTGAGGCATTACCAAAATATTTTTCATAAACATGATGACAAAGTGAGTAGTGCATGATAATCCTCTTCTAGCAACATTTGGTGGACTTGAATTTTGTAAACTTTCATGTGAAGTTCTGAGAATTCTACACACTGTTCAGTCTGGAATACCTAGCTCCAAAGATGCCTGTTTTAGTGATTTCCATGGACTTTGAATAAAGGATTGTTCTACAGCTGCTACATTTTTGTCACTTATACTTGGCCTTCCAGTTTGTGGCTTATCATTGACAGAACCTGTTTCTTTGAACTTATTAATCTAGTTAGCTATGGAATTCCTGTGTGATGCATCTCTATTGAAATTGGTTCTAAATATTTTTTGGACTGCAATAACAGATTTTAACTTTCCAAACCACAAGACACAGTTCACTTTCTCTTCTATTGATGATATGAGTTAGTCCTGTTTCTGCAAATAAAATAATGAACAAATTAATAAAATAAAAATAATAACCAAGTTATTGCTAAATCATGATAAAATAAATGCATCACACTTCTCAATGTTTTTTACAGGTTGATTTTATCATGTATAGAACTGAAGTTATGAAAATTCAAAACTGCACAAGGACTTTATAATGACCCTGTATTTTGTTGGGGATTCATCAGGTTCAAAACAAATGTAAGTAAGAGGCAGGTATTGCAGGGAAAAAAATTGCTTAGTGGCAGAAAGTTTTTTTAAATATTGATATGGTTCATATGTATTTGTGGTTTTAAAGTTCTAAAATAACTTGTATTGTTTCATCTTACTGCTCCGACCATTTGTATAAGTGTTCTTTTTGTCAAAAATAGAAAGTCTTCAATTAAAAGTAAAAAAGGATTTTTATTAACTTCATTAATGTTTACTGATAGTTTGGTAATTTCTAGTTTTATGACATGTGAAACAGTGCAACTTAAAATAGTTTATTTTTTGAGAAACTTCTCACTGTCATAAAAAATTGTTCTCATATCATTTTAATTAATAACTTTGTAACATAAGTATCTGAAATGATATATTTCTTTTCACTGAGAAAGTTGCTTTCCCTGTGCATCTGTCTTGGAAATTTGCATTTCACTAGTCTTTAGGCAACTCCCACCTGAATTCATGAGATTTCTTGTGATCTGCACTACTGTATAATGATATTATGCAGTAAAAGCCCTTCACCAGTAGGGAGTGACACAACCTCCCTGTGCATTAGCTACTTCCATGCTTTTGCTCTCATGATCCTTGTTCTATTCCTTGGCACTGAACATGTCTGATATCTTTATTCTTTATCAATTTAAAGGGAATTGTGATGTTTAGAGAACTTTCTTTTTTTTTCTAATGAAACTATGAACACTAGTTCATGTATCTTCTGCTTGTGTGAGTGTTTAATTTTCTTGTACAGGTTGTGCACCACTTATGGCTCATGGAGGCACTTTCCCTGGAATTAATATGGCAGCCATTCTGATTAGGGTTGTGGGAGTTCCCTTATGCTGTCAAGACTTTCAGTTCCAGCCCCTTCAGACATTCCATCACCTCATTAGTTGGGTGAATGATGAGAAAGAATTTGTTTGTACCCTCATTTGGTTAACCTTTGAGATCCTCTCTTCCTGTTGAAGAGGAAAGTGTAAACTTTCTTGAATTAATAGACCTTACTTTCTCTGAACTAAAATTTATCTTTATTCCTAACCCTTATTCATAGTGATGGAATAGCCAGGGTTTTCACACATAATCCAAGCTTATAGGCCTCAGTGAAAGAAATAAAAGCTTTATTATTTCATGTTTGGGAATGCCCCTGCCTGTATGGAAGGGATGGACTGTTGGCATTAGTTTCACCTCAATTACCCAATACTTTTGTCTTTTCATTATTCTTTTTACTACACATTTTAACCTTTCCTCTCTGCATTTCAAGTCCAAGGCTCTCTGCTGTAGCTTCAGAGAATTTTACAAATGATTCATATTCTATTCACCTTTCCACTGTGATCATTCCACTTTTACTATTCCCTGCTCACTCACCTCTTTGTTAATGGGAATATTTGGGAAAGAATGCTCTCCTATTTCAAGTTAAACTTTTTCTTCCCACTTACAAGCTCTTTGCCTTGCCTCTTTCTTTACTCTGAAGTTTGAAAGTATTCCTGATTTGATTTCTTCTTGGGCAGAGGCTGTCATCAGTTCTCATTTTTGTACTTGTGTCCACACTGTAATCATATGCTTCACCATTATAACTTGTTGTAACTATGGAACATATAGTCAACAAAATTTGCACCTATCTTATTCTGCATGCAGAGTTTAGTGTTTGATGACCATGGATTCATGGGGACTGCCTATCCCTTTGGGTCACACACACACACACACACACACACACACACACACACATGCAGCTCCTCCACTGGTCTTTCATGCCCAGAGAGATATCTCTCAGGACTCTCTGACATCAGTGGTTTCCCCTGTACCTTCCTCTATTTTAGTATTTTTGTGGTTGGTTGGAATAATCAAATATTACCATATGTTCCATAATATCTACCCATATTGCATTCTATTGTTGGGGAGTGTTTCTGAATGACAATTGTACATATGGCAAATGGATCCAAGAGAAAAATTCACTCCACTTATCTATGTGCTCAAAATTCTGATGAACTGTTGGGCATGATACCATTATTACCACCCAATTAGATCATTCTGTTGTATTATGTTCTGGTTGAATAGTGTACACTGGAAGAAATGAGATGTAGTTGCTGAAGAATGTGTCCTTGTGGGGTCCCTGACACTGGAAGTTACACTGCACTGGTTTCATTCAGAACTTCCTGAAGGGAATTCTTCTAGGTACATTTTGCACTGGTCCTTTTACTGCATAAACATAGGATTCTAGCTTTTTTTGTAAAGAGGTGTTTGCCATCTAAGAAGCTAACATTTTCCTTACCTAAAAATGTATTTCTGATAGATGCCTCTTCACTTCTCACCCTTCCACTTCCCTTCCAGTGCAACTTAGTATTCTTTGCCATTTTGTATGCTTTCATGATGGGCAATGTTGTCTTGTTGTATTAGGACAGTTAGTGAGGATTTTTAATTCATAATAACATCATTATAGTTGCACAAATCATGAAAAATCTCATGAATGTTAGTGGGAGTTGCTTAAAAGCAAGTGGAATGCAAGCCTCTAAGTCAGAAGCATATAGAAGATAGCTTTCTGTGTAAGAGGAAAATATCTGTTGGAAATACATTTTCAAGTAAGGAAAGTTAACCTTAATGCATTCTTTTATCACTTGTGCTTAAGGTGACTTCAATATTCTTTATGTATTTTGAAGTGCCATATTTAATGAAAAAAGATCTCATATGTACAAGCTTGAAAGAGCTTAGACTATTAAATTCTTGTGTTTACTCTTGTACATTGTACAGCCTTTGTAATTTTTTAAATTTTAAGTGTAAGCATGTATAATATATTAATAAACATTTTGATTCATAGTTGCTAACCAAGGTAATATTAGTAGTGGTATTGTCAGAAGATTGGATTGTTTGGTTTACTGATAATCAGAGATAGGTGGGTTCCAAATAAGGGTAAAAGCTCTCTAACACATTTTATCACCACTGTGATTCCAGTAATTAAATTGTAAAATTAATCCCAAAGTTAGCAAAGGAGTCCAAATGATTGGCTTCATAAACAAAATTTTTCTATATTATTGATACAACAAATTGTTTATAGGTTCATGATTATGTCATTTACAGGGCTTTAATAATGGCAATTCACTCCACTAATTACTGCTAAGTTTCTTGTGTATTTTCCATAGAAAATGAGTGATCTCATCCAAGTTTGTTGATGATTATTTATATTGTGGGTTATAACAGGCAAAAACATAAAATTACTAATTGTGGAAATCCCATCAGTAGTGAACAGTATAAATACGAAGGTAATTTGATGGTTAAATAAATCAATATTTTAATAATAGGAAATCAATGTTGTTTTAGTGATCCACAATTAGATGATCAATATTTTCCTTTTACTGATACATACTTTTCCATATACATATGCATGAGGAATTAAACCCTTCCATATAATTTTTTAATAATAGATGGACTTTCATGAATAATAAATAAAATTAGACCAGTTATCAATGTGTGTTTTAAGAATCATGGTTTATCATGTTGTTTTGCTTCTTTGTGTTTGTTTTTTCATTAGTTATTCTGTTAGCATTGTCTTGTTCTTTTCATTAGTTAGGCCATTATATTTTGATTATTTTCTTGGCAGTCCAGTGATTGAGATTCCTTAACAGTTATCTTTCTGTTCAGTATTTTACTCGACTTCCACTTATTCTGACCATTTGTTAGTAACTGTTTTGTCTGCTTAAATGTGAAGGTTATTCCTTTATCTGTTATTCACATTACTTCTTGTGGTTAATAAGTGAGCAGTTAGTAATTTGAACAATTTTTCAGTAATTTTTTACACTTGAATCTTCTCCTTCATCTCGGGCTAAAAGATACTTTTCATCCTAGCTAAATAAGAGAAGACACTGACTGTTTTGAAGACCATTGAGGATGTACCCATTGAGGTTATATACCATTGCTACATTGAATTTATCAAAAGGAACTATTGTTGAAAGGGATTTGAAGAATATTCCCAAGCTAGAGATTCTTACTGGTTTCTCAACCCAAGGGGTTTCTGCAGTGAGGCATATCTTCACTCACAAGGATGGAGTTATGTTGCAGTGTTTTAATTTTGATGTTTACATCACCACATCTATACATTGCTGTCATGGTGGGTTATTTGAACTGTACAATATGGCCATACATTATCAACCCTCTTAGATGTTTTCATTGTCGGTGGTTTGATCATTTGAAGGCATCATGGTTCTTTGACGTGTGCTTGTTATGGTGGCAAAAACCATGATGACTGTAAATGTGAACTGGATACTTGCTGTGTTAATTGTAGTGGCTCTCACCTCTCTTACTTTTATTCTTGACCTAAATAAGTAGAAGAAGAAAAGAAACAGCATTTGAAAATGATTGACAACATTTCTTATCCCAAGGCTCGGAAGTTATTCTCCCCAACTCTATCTTGGACATATGCTGCAGCACTATGTTCCATTGCTACAGTGAGAGTGCAGACACATCTTTCTGTGCCTCCAACAGAATTGTTCTCAAATCATGTGAATAACCTTTTGCCCCTTTATGGATAAGTGAGTTGATGAGTCAATATCTACATCTTTCTCTGTTTCCACCATTCTTTCCAGTGACTTTGGCCAGTGCTTCTATTATATACTGGTGCTCACCTTCTTTGGCCCTGAGATGTAGAACAATCACTCTTTTGTGCCTGCTGGAGATGCTACCATGCCTCTTGTGTTGAGGAGTTAGGTTTTGGGTTCATAATCCCAGACTGGATGATCTCTGTTTTTCAGGTTCAGTGAATTTGCTCCATAAATCTGAGTTTGGTTTCTTGCACTTTGAGCTTCTTTAGGTTAGCTTACTTATTTCAAATAGTATTATAATAATTCTTCATGTAGTAGTTTTAGAAAACTTGTATTTCTTCAAAAGAATGACTTAGCTAAAGAGGAAAAGTTGAAAATAATTGTCATATTATTTGTTTATGGTGTACTTGCTTATCTCAGTCTTGAAGTATAAGTGTAGCTTAGAATGTTTTAGCCCTGTATTTTGAGAACAATATTGTTAAAATTATACTATTTCATGAATGGGGACAGGTATTGAATAATTTTCATCATAATTACTGAAAATAAACAAGTTTTTGTGATTCGTTGCATATTTCTTTAGTGTTTAACCCTTATGTTACCAACCTCTTTTTACACTTTTCAACTACTAAAAATCTCCACATTTTGGATCGTATGAGTAACTTATTATCTAGCTTCTTAAATTGCTCAGTATAAATAACCAACCAAACATATTAGGTGAAATCACTTATACTTGTAAAGTATATGGAAGATCTTTGCAGTAAATATTGGTATTAATTTTAATACTGATGGTATATTGTTAAGACAGTTTCTTATGAGTCTTGTATGTTATTATGGACCTTGTCAGGGACTCAGTACTATCTTACTGCATGTACAGTTAGGAAAAATCTGTTGAAATAACTAATGGGCCCCTTTTGTATAATATGAGGGGCAAAAAAGCTCTTGAAATTTGTCAAACAAATATCTTTTTCCTAAATCAAGGTACCCGAGATGGACAAACAAAAATGGTTCGAGATGGCACAGCAGTTTCAGCCCATCAGTGGAGCACAGCAGAAGGAAAATGGATTAAGATTGGTGATGTTGTTGGAGCAAGTGGTAGTACTCCATCAACATCAGGGAAAACTTTATTTGAAGGGGAGGTTTGTCATTTTTATACATATTGCTTAACATGCCGTTTTTGAGATTTTATTTGTAACAGGTGGTAGTTCATTTATTAATTTCTTTGTTACACTTCCCCTCCAAAATTAAAAGTTAATCCATTGTTCATACAACTATTACTCTTTCCACAAATAAACAAATTAGGTTTTTATTAAGCTTTTCTTATTCAGGACATATTCTGCAGTGTTGGAGATATAGTTAGAGGCTTTCATGGAATACACCTGACCCAGCTTTTGCTGCTCTCAACAGAATAAATTGTTAAAAGTCTTGAAAGTTAAACAAAAAGTTTGTTCTCCTCAAATATAGTTTTTCTTAATGCAGAATATGAGAATTCCCTGCTATATAAATATAAATTACTATTATAATAAAACTGTGGAGTAAAGTTTATTTGGAAATGTGATTATTTAAGCCTGTAATAGTTCTAAACAAATGTATTTTTATTTTATTTATTAATGTCAAAAGCTCAGTTTAAAAATTGTAGAAGACTCAAAATGTACCTATATTGTGGATCTTCTTTAGTTGGTCAAGCAAAGAGAGAGAATAACTCAATTTTAAAGTACTACTGTTTTGAAACATCACTAACATCTACATTTAAGTGTGTGTATAGATAATCCAGTTATCACTGCTTTTTCATACCCATACATTGGTATTGTGATTATGCTTGAATTTCACTGGGCTTCAGGTAATATCAGTAAATACACTTCAGGTATGTAGGTTTTCTTATAAAATTATACAATAAATCTAATCCAGATCTACATATGTTGGCAGTCTAGAAGGAAACTTGTGTTGAAAACATTAAGACAGGCTTTTAGCTTTAGGCCTGTTAGTGTGGGAGACTAAAATTGAACACTAAATATGTATTTGTGTAATTTGAGTGTAATATTTATTATTTATTTATCATTTATTAAAAACCGAAGATGACTTAGAGCATCAAAATATTGTTCTCTGCTTATCAATAAAATTGTCAATACCCATACCAGCTGTTCTGAGATGCATTTTGAGTGTCAAATTGTAAATTGTATTTTTTATGTGACACAATTATACTAAGAAAACTCAACTTCTTCAAATTTAAAAAAGAAAGATAAATTGTACACATAATACCAAATTTCAGTGCTTTGTTTTACACTGATTTAAAAGTTGTATAACCTGTGGTATAAAGCAGTAATTTTAGTTGAAGTTTCTTTTAACTAAGTTATGTGTTTATATAATCTTGGAAAAGTTCCTGGAGATGTCAGTGGAAAGTAAAATAAATATTCTTGTTTTTGAAAAATGATTACTTTAGATTAGTTTGCTCATTTTGTGCAATTATAAACTAGATTGTTGATGCTTTGGCTGGGTTTTAGTTTTGTTGCCTTGTTGATAGCAGTCATGATCTGTTTCCTTTTAGTAAAACTGCAGCCCTGTTATTTACATTTGGATGCAGTATAAAATATTATAACCAAATAACATGTATATAAATATAGCACTGGGTTACTGCTGACATGTTGCTGTCATGTGTTTATTGGTTTGAAATTAGGCAAAGCATCGCATTGTGTGGAATGCACATTGACAGATGTGCTAGGATTGGACTTTATAAATTGAAGCAGAAGGGCAGATGTTAGAAACTCCTAGAATGTAACCATAAATATGTAACATGTATTATTCTATAAGCAAATGTTAGCATTTTTCCTTTTTACAATCCATATGGCTTTGCTTATCCTAAAGTTTTTAAATGGAACAGGTGAATATTATATAGAATGAAATTGTGTGCCATTGCTCAAACCCATTGTTTATGATTAACTTGTCAATGGAAGTGTACATCATTCAAATACTTATCTTTGCATATGCTAATGAAATAAATCATTGCACTCCTTTAAATATCAATGTATGCTTGATATTTTATCCGTGTTCTGATTTCTTTTAGGCCTAACATCTAGTGTACTGTTCATGGTACTGTGTTTATAGGCTTAATCAAAAGTGTCAGTTCAAGCTAGCTGTAAGATTAATACTCAGGGGGTTTAGAGCTGAAGCTAATTCTTAATTATTATTATTAATTATTAGTAACTTGTGACTAAAAGCAATATAACTAGATATAACCATACTTTTTTTTTAGTTCTGATATAATTTATTGGAGCCATTTCTATGTAGCAAACTGACTAAAAATAATTAATGTTACAAACAACTAAACATAAACAGGAAAACTAAAATCTGTACTAATTAGAATACATTGAATCATTATGTAGGTGCCTGAATGTAAGCAGTATTTTGGCTGTTTACCAATAATATTTTAGAAGTTGCATCCAGTTTAAGAGGTTTAGGTTAGTTGTAAGTTCCCATACTAAACTTTCATTGTTAAATAACTTGACAAGATTATTTTACTTGGCCGATCAAAAGGAAAGATTTCCATAAATTTTTTTTGATATTAGATTGCAGTTGTTCTAAATTTATTGGATTATTATCTCTAAGAGAATTATATTTTTGCAAGTGTTTGATAATGGTGATTATTAGACTTTTTGAAATAATATTTAAAAACTGAAAGTTATCATTGAAACTATTTTCCAGGAGTATGACTATGTGTTCTCGGTTGACATTGAAGAGGGAAAAACTCTTAAGTTACCATACAATGTGACTGAAGATCCATGGTTAGCAGCTCAGAAATTCATTCATAAACACGAGTTAAGCCAGTATTATCTTGATCAAATATCCAACTTCATAATTACTAACACTAAAGGTGTAATTCTTGGAGAAACAAACTCTCAAGTATTTGATCCTTTCACAGGTTGGTATATTTCTGCTCTTGTTTCAGAGTAAAATAATGTAACAGGCATTATTCTATAAGCAAATGTTAACATTTATCCTTTTTACAATCCACATGGCTTTGCTAATATTAAAGTGTTTAAGTGGAACAAGTGAATGTTGTATAGAATGAAATTGTGTGTTATTGCTCAAACCCAGAATTTTAAAGTACTACTGTTTTGAAACATTGCTAACATCTACATTTTAGTGTGTGTATGGATAATCCAGTTATCACTACTTTTTCATACCCGTACATTGGTATTGTGATTATGCTTGAATTTCACTGGGCTTCAGGCAATGCAGTAAAGTAAATACACTTCAGGCATATAGGTTTTCTTATAAAATTATATGATAAATCTAATCCAGATCTACATATATTGGCAGTCTAGTAGGAAGCTTATGTTGAAAATATTAGGACAGGCTTTTTAGCTTTAGGCCCGTTAGCGTGAGAGACTAAAATTGACAACTAAATATTTTTTGTGTAATTTGAGTAAGGACCATTTTACTTTATGTTGTAATTACTTAAGAGACAATTCAAGAGATGCAATCTGGATGTACTCAAAACAATAAAAATAAATTTTGCTCATAGAGCTTTACCTCAGGACCTCAGAAGACCCCAACTCTTGACCTTTACATATTTTATTTTTATACAAGGTTGGTATTTCTGGTGGGTGATTGTGTATATATATGATATAACTTTCAATAAAATAAATAGTTCCTTGGAGAAAAGTAAAATAATTTATACATGTAATATATAAATCTATTAATGGAATTTGTGAAAGTAGGTAAAGTGAAATACATTTTTAATGTGAAATTTATTTTAAAACGATGAAATTTGAAAATGTACAGGTACTTAAATACTGATTTTTCAAAAATTTTACCTTATCAGGGTCTTCCAGATATGTTCCCAAATCAAATGGATCAGATGGAAGAGTTGAAGGAAGCGATCCTTTTACAGGTGGAGGTCGATACATCCCTACTGTGAAAGAGCAGTCATATGAGAAGAAAGAAAGTATTTCAGGTTAGTTTGAATTAACACAAAACATCTGAAGTTTCAAATGATACCATTAAAATTGTTACCTGTAGAACTTTCAAGGCCTAATTAATAATTTTTTTATTATTAGTATTTCTAGGTAATAATCAGTAATTAACTCATATCCTGCACATTGGCCACTAACTTGCTGTCATCATTGGAGTAATTCTGGAAAGGACTACATGCTGTGTCAGGAGCCAGTATTAGATTCTTGTTCCTTATTAACAGTCTTATTCAGTATTTCCTTGAATATGGTAGCAACCAAAACAAAAGATGTTAATTAATTAGTGATTAATGTCTAGTAATGATAGCTATAAAAAAAAAAAGTAACTAATTGGTAATTAGAATCAATTATCAGTGTAGTATATTTGGTTCAAATTAAATGTTTGTGGTTTCCCAAACACAAGGTCTTCCTACAATATCTTAAGTATAACAAGATGAATTCTGCTGTTGTAAAAATTTCCAAGATGTCTATGGTATCTCAATGAGGAACATTGTGGTTTGGGATTTTTTCTATTCATATGTGTTCACAGGAAGAAGACATTGTCGAATCTCTAGTGTATCGAACTGAATACCAAGAACATTTCAGTTGAAGATTTTCTTCAGATGCTTCAAAATTCTGGATTATGATCTTGAGTCAGGGAAGTTCAGTGAGGACTATGTACAGTTCAACACATGAAGTGTGGTGAATGACAATGCTAAAATGGGTATGACAGTACTAAGGAGTATAATGCCATTATAATGAAGAAAGAACAAACATTTTCTCCTTCTAGATGTGTGAAAGATTCTTTCCTAACAGCCCCTTGATGTAGATTCTTGTGTATGGTGAGGGGATCTCTTTCAGTTTACTTCCTCTGGGATTTAAACATTCACCCACATGTTTGTTGTGCATGGTGACTCATGAAGGGGAGGAGATGATTCTGGTGGTTGAGGGGTTCACCCCTAATGCACAACTTTGGCCTTGAATTCCTGTGGAGGGGCAACCTCCCTAGGGTAAATTGGCTGGTTCACTTGGGCTAGGGTCAACCAAGCACCAGTGTTGGATGTTCTCAACAGGCATTGTGGTGTTTGGGTATAGGGCTCATGAAACCCTGGCATTGCTGCAGTGTTCTTGTTTGGCATTGTAGTGCCTCCACTCGTGAAGTTCCATGGTGGGTGACGTCAGTGGGCACCAAAAATTCTTTTTTTTATTGTGGGTCATCCAAATAAAAATTTAAATAAAATAGTGAAAAAACAATCCATGGATAAATGACAACGTCTTGAAGATCTTCAATATCTGTACCTCAATTTATTACACTACATTCTCTTTCAGACAAACCTTTAGGGCAAATATCTCCCTTTTCATTAAGAAAGTATTAGAGGGACTTGTTGGTTTTCCAAAGTCAGTAAAAAAGCTTTGATCTGGTGACTTATTGGTGGAAACATCCACATCACATCTCAACACAGTGAACTCTTGTTGCATTCAAAGGCAATTGGGGATATACCTATAGAGGTTACACCTCATGCTACTTTGAATTCATCATGAGGAGTTATTGTTGAGAGGGATTTGAAGAACATCCCAGAGTCGGAGATTCTCACTGGTTTCTCCACCCAAGAAGTTTCTGCAGTGAGGCGTATCTTCACTCGTAAAGATGGAATTATGGTGCCGACCAATGTCCTCATTCTGACATTTACGTCACCACATCTGCCTGCCACCGTCAAGGCAGGTTATCTTAATTGCAGAGTACGGCCATACATTCCAAACCCTCTCCGATATTTCCAGTGTCAATGGTTCAGTCACACCAACCATTGTCATGTCATGGGTTTTTGACATGTGCTTGTCGCAGTGGCAAGGACCATGATGCTCATGAGTGTGAAATGGACCCTCATTGCACCAATTGCAATGGCTCTCACCCATTCCACTTTTGTTCTTGCCCTAAATGGTTGGAAGAAAAAGAGGTGCAGCATTTGAAAATCATTCATGACATTACCTATCCTGAGGCTCGAAAATTGCTGTCCCCCACCTCATCTCGGATGTATGCTGCTGCACTTCATTCCACAGCTACTGTGGGAGTGCAGACAGATCTCTCTGTGCCTCCTAAAGAATCGTTCTCCAAACCACTGAAAAGTTTTTTGACTTTCAGGTTAAAAAAGTTGATGAGTCAACTTTGATATCTACCTCTGTCCCTGATATACATTCCACCAAACCCCAAAATCCACATCCTTTGGTTCCAGGTACAGGCATTTCCTTGGATCCATCTTCCTCTCTCACCCCAAGATGCAAAACAATCATTTGTTCACATCCTCAGTTTCTGGAATCCCCTTCCAACAGCAAAGACCTGCCCAATCAACCCAGGGCAGGATCCATGGAGGTCAATAGACCTCCCTTGAATAAGGTAAAAAGACGTGGTCATAAACGGAAGGGTTCTTCACCCAATTTGCCAACACATAAATAAAAATGGTCACCCTGATACAATGGAACTGTATCCTCACAGGAAACATTTTTGAAACCTGCTGATACAATCACCCTTTGGCAGATTTCTTTGAACAGAAATCACAGGCTGTGTGATGGACGAGTGCATGGAGGGGTGGCACTGTTGGCTGATCATCATGTGCCCACCTTGTCTTTGCCACTCAGCACACTCTTGAAGGCCATAGGCATCTGTGTTTCCTTGGCTCATACCATCACTGTTTGTTGTCTCTCTCTGTCACCTGAAGAGACATGATCAACCAGACCTTGATGCTCTCATTCTTTTTCATCCTGGGGGACTTTAATGTACATCATCCCCTCTTGGGAAGTGCTGATATTGATAGGAGGGGTTGCTCTGTAGAGCATGTGCTCTATGATCACAATCTTACTCTTTTTTTTAATACTGGTTTTTCTACTTATTTCCATGTGCCTAGTCATCCTTTATTGCTATTGATCTCTCAATTTACTCCCCTTCATTATTTTAACATTTTTCATGGAGGGTTGACAATAATCCACAAGGCAGTGATGATTTTCCTATAATCTTGAGAGCAACTGGCCGTGGTCAATGCTACCCAACTCGCGTGTCCCCTGTGGAAGCTGGATCACGCAAACTGGCTCTCTTTCACTGCTCTTGCAGAATTTGATTCTGCCATTGTCTGTAATCCATCAATAGACAACTGTGTAGCAGCAGTAACTGACTGTATTATACAAGCAGCTGCTCAATGTATTCCTAAAACCTAGACATGTTTCCACTATATCCTCGTCCATGGTGGAATCCTGCCTGCCAAATGGCATGGAAGGCTCAAAAACGAGCCTGGGATACTTTCCGTAGATATTCCATACTCAATCAAACCGCATCACTTTCCAGCTGGCCCGTGCATATGCTCGATGGGTAAGACTTCAAAGCCAGAAGGAATCTTGGATTAAGTTCACAACTAGCATATCCTCTACCACCAGTTCCAAAGTCATTTGGGACAAGATTTGAAAGGTCAGTGGGCAATATCATTCTGTCCCCCACTCAATCTTGCTCTGTGATGGCCAGAAAGTAACTGATACCCAGAGCATTACTGATACTCTGGGTGAAAGCTTTTGCTGGGTATCCAACATTTCTACCTCTTCTTCCACCTTCTTAGCCATCAAGACTCGGGCAGAGTAATCACCTCTTTCCTTTCAAGCTGATTGTCTCTATGACTGCAATCATCCCTTTACATTGGTGGAACTCAAACTGGCCCTTCATCAGTCTGGCAGTCTCTAAGATACTGTGCCATCTATCTCTTGCTTCTCCATGCTATCCTTCTGGTTGTTTTTAACCGGATGTGGCAGGAGAATGTTTTCCTGATTCCTGGCACCTGGCTATTGTCCTGCCTTTCTCCAAGCCTGGGAAGGATCCCAAGTTCCTTCAAACTACTGTCCAATTGCTTTGAGCTGTTTCTGTAAGACCTTAGAGAGGATGGTTAATGCTCATTTTGTTTGGTTCCTTGAATCAAACAACCTCCTCTTGCCCACCCAATATGCATTCCAACGACGGTGCTCCACCTGATTCGACTTAAAACGTCAATCAGAGAAGCCTTTCTCAAAGGACATCTTGTATCAATATTCTTTGATGTTGAGAAGGCTTATGATACAACATGGAGGTATGGCATTTTGTGAGACCTCCATATATATGGGTTACGTGGCCATTAAAGTTTTAATGGACAGGAGATTCCGAGTTCGTGTGGGTTCGACACTTTTCCATTCTTTTCAACAGGAACTTGAAGTCCCTCAGGGCTGTGTTTTGAGTGTCATACTTTTCAGTATAAAAATTAATGCCATCACTGAACAACTCCCTCTCACTGCTGCAAATGGGGTCTATGTTGACGACTTTCACATCTCATGTCAGTCGTCGAGCATGAGGTATATGGAGCAGCAGCTACAGAATCTCCAATTGTTTACTGAAGTAGACCACAGCAAATGGCTTTACCTTCTCTCTCTCTCTAAAACTGTTTACATGCACTTTTGCTGCCAATGGGGTATTCACCCTGATCCTGAACTCTGTATCAGTGAAGTTGTGTTGCCTATGGTCTGTGAGACTAAGTTCTTTGGGTTTATCTTTGACTGTAACCTAACCTTTACATTACACATCAAGCAGCTACGAGTAAAATGTACAAGAGCATTCTCTTGACGTTCTAGACTCAATGTAAGCATTGGTTTTATGCTATTTAAGTATTTATTTATTTTTTAACTTTGTTTTGTTTTATCTTAATTTCCTTTTATGAATTTTACTGAATTTACTTTTACCTTTTTACCAGACTTTTGGCACAGATAGCCTAGCTGCTTTGTGCCATAAAACACTGAATTAACCAACCAACTCCACCTAATTCGTCTACACATAAATAAAAATGACCACCTTGATACAATGGAACTGTCGAGGTTTACATTCTAATCTGGATGACATCAAGGCACTAATTGCTTCCTATCATCCTGTATGTCTTTCCTTACAGGAAACATTTTTGAAACCTGCTGATACAGTCACCCTTTGGCAGATTTCTTTGTACAGAAATGACAAGCTGTGTGATGGATGAGTGCAGGGAGGGGTGGCACTGTTGGTTGATCAGCATGTTCCCACCCTGTCTTTGCGACTCAACACACCCTTGGAGGCCATAGCCGTCTGTGTTTCCATGGGTAGTACCATCACTGTTTGTTCTCTGTACCTGTTGCCTGGAGAGATCCATGATCACATCAGCCCTTAATGCTCTCATTGAACAGTTGCTGTTTCCCTTTATAATCCTGGGGGACTTTAATGCATATTATCCCCTCTGGGAAGTGCTGATGCAGATGTCTAACCTTGATGTTTGAACTACCTGTTTGTCATCCTGGCGAGCTATAATTAAAATTTTGCTACAAGTCTTTTAAAACTTTACTTTCTGAAAATGGCCATAATATCAACTTGGAACCAGGACTGGAAAGGCCAACTTCAGGTGACTAACACCGATTTTTAACTTACCTGTTAGTCATCCTGGTAACTTATGATAATTGGAATTTTGCTACAAAAAGTCCTTTACTATGTGTTGAACTGTAGTTTTTCTCTTACCACTGTAGACTAGATATAAAAATTGGGTTTAATGCTATTTGTGTTTTTAATTCAAAACTTTGTTTTGATTTACCTTAATTTCCTTTTATGAATTTTAATAATTTTATTTTATTTTAACTTTTTACCAGATGTTTAGTGCAGATAGCCTAATTGCTTTGCACCATGAAACACCAAACCAACCAACCAACTTTCCTAGCAACAAAAAATAAATCAATAATAAAGCAAATGCGATTCAATCATTTATAATACACAAGTGTTTTTTTGTCACATACTGAACATGTGATATCAAGCCACTGCAGTCTTGTACTTAAACATCATTGAGCAACTTCTATATATTATGCAAAATGATTGAAGATTGACATTTAATGTTTATTTTTGCTTTTTATGCATTCTCATCTGAGGCACTTAAAATATCCATCAGTGCCTCAGTACATGGAAAAGAGATTAGGAGTAAGAGCTTTAGAAGTTGTGACCTGAAACTATAGCTGCAGATATGAATCACTCTAGTTATCAGTGTATGATTTTAGTTTCTAATTTTACACTTATTTCACAACTTTTCATTGATTTTACCCTGCAATAATGTGTAGTTTTACATAAATCTTTGCTGGGTTGTATATATATTTAGCTAAATATTTCAGTCAGTAACATGATATCAAGATTTGAACTATTATTTTTGGTAGTGTTTCAGTATTACTTACACATATTATTATGGGTAGAGTTTTAACTTAAGTATTTTAATGTTTCAGGTGGAAATTCAGTTAATGGAAGTGGACCTTCTGGGAATACTACTGGAACTGTTCTGAAGGCCTATTTTCCCCAGTCAATTTATCTTCGATTTGATACAGCCAACATTGATGGTATAAGGAAGAAATTGGTAGAGTTTAATGAGAAAATTCCCTTAAGCCAACAAGTAACAGCTAGTGAGATAGAAAGTGTACTTAACCTTGTTGATTCAGAAGAAAATCCAACAGATCAACAAATGGCATCACTGGAGAAAATTATTCACTGGCCCCAAGGTAAGTGAAATTCAAGTCTGAAGTTAGGAGCACAGTAGATTTACAAAGCTGAAGACTCATTTCTGTGCAATATCACAACATGTCACAGGAAGCTACACAGTAAGATTTAAATATGTTAGTCAAACTTCACAGGATGAGTTGTTTTTTTTCAAGTGAGAAGTGACAAATATATACTACTTCAGATGATGAAGTGAATAATTTTTTTATTTGAAAAATACCAATTTTAAAGAAGGTTTTAGTTTCTAAACATTATTATTTGTTAACTAATTTCACAAATAATGTTAAGATAGGGATTACTTAACAGTAAGTGCCTTTTTTTTTCCCTGTTCTTCATTAATAAGCTTTTATAAATGTGTATACTGTGCCAGGCCTAAAAATGAAACATACTCTAGCATTTGTGATCATGACATGACAACTTAGCACCAAGGGCAAGCAATATTAGTGCGTTTTAATTTATATGCTACCAAGCTGAGGCACCCTTTCTGTGTCCAGGGATATAATTGAATGTAGGATTTGAATTAATAACTTAAATTACGAATTTTTTGTTTTTGCAAATTTATTACACACACAATTTACTTTTTAAATACTTTTTTTTTACATACACTGCATTTCAAATTATAGAAACTGTGCTATTTTATTACTTTTACTCATCATTGCTACAGTTGCAGTTTCCAAGTGTTACTTGCCAGGCCACAGTAGAACTTCTTTCTCCTTTCTAAGAGATTTCTTTGTGATTTGCCTCTTGAACACATGAAAAGCAAGAGAATTTCAGATGTAGCCCTGCCATTATTCTTGTGTAATATAAATGTTTGTCATTTTCAATGAAATGACTCAAGTTTCTAAGACAAACTCAGTATTAAAACGTTTAGTAATACAAATTGGTCCAAGACTGTGGAGCCATTAGCTAAACAAGCATGTTTTTATGTGGGTATAGAGATGGGTCATAATTACCCTGTGGTCAAATATATCATAATACCAAATTTGGTTTAAAGACCACAGAGAAATTTCTTGGTCTTATGTGTGTAGATTGCCTAGATGACAATTATTAGGCTTACATCTAGTTTTAACATTCATTTTCTGCCCAAAATAATACTTTAAACATAGATGTTAACATTCAAAAGTTTTGCAACATTTGTTCATTTGTATATTTGCACATGTTTAAGTAGTTGCATTATAACAGCATGTGTATCTTCACAAAATGTGGTAGACTTTTAGTAAAGACTACAAGCAATTTGTATATGAAAAATTAGATTTTTCAATGAAATATTTTTATTAGTTTGAGTGCAAAGTGATTTGATGTTTTCATTAAAATTATTTTTCATCTACAAAATCTCTAACCTTCTAAATATACTTTAAAAATTTGTTTTCAGTAAGACTATATTTTGTTATTTTCTATACTTTAACAGTGTGGGGGATCTGTCACTTAACCAACATCATAACCATCATAAAAGAAAAAAGAAATAGAAATTATGCTTTTTTTTGTGTGCTAGAATGACTACATCTTATAATATGAAAAATACAAATGTTTAGCCTAAGTAGCTTAAGTCTCATGATCCTATGTATGAACACATATGTTTATTATGTTGACCTTCCAGTAATGCCTACCTTGCCCTACATAACTTGCATTGATGAAGAGCATGTGCACTCAGGTCATGTATCCAGTAATATAAATCTGACCTTTAATCTTCTCTGTTTTGGCTGTGTTTTAGTGGACTAATATTTTGTAATAAACAGTAACATTTCAATTATTATACATTATGTATATGTATTACCAGTATTTAGAATAAATTAAAGTTATTTTCCTTAAAGAACAATAAAACAAAGAAGTAAAGCCAATAACCATCCCTTCTCACTATAATCTTTGTACTTGTTGTTGCTGGACATAGATTGCTGAACCCTTGAAAACTTTAATATTCTCAATATGAAAAATGTAAAAGGCTTAGTTATACAGTTGAATAACCAAAAAATCAAAAATAACTACACTAATACCATAGAATTCCACTATCATTTATGAAGCTGAGTTTCATTTAGATAAAAAAAAAATGAAACTTTGAGCAGACTAAAGACACAACCTCTACCTCCTTGAAAACTTGGATTGAAAGGATGAGTTAGCTTGTTTCACTGAAAAAAACATTCTGGGTACATTCAAAGCTGTTGATTCATTATTCACATGTCATATACTGTGGTAAGTGTATATAACTGACTTTTTCAAACAAATGGAAAGAGTGGAACAGATTCTTGATGAGAAACCCACTTGAAATAAAAATGTATTTCAGAATGGCTATTAACACTTATCAATAACAGTGTTAATACTCATAACAGCCATTCTGAGATAGAGTGGAATGGTGCCACAGTGTTTGATTCGGTACATAAGCCATATTTCAGCAAAATAAAGATGTGAGGTTCTTATTTTATAATCTAGGTTGTCAGTATTAGTAATTTGAGTTCCCAATTTGTATGAAAGTATACGTAATATTTTGACATCACAAATACCTAATTTTAAATAGTGCTGCTGTATTCAACATACCATGTGACTCACTAAAATCTATATTTAGGTGTTCTTTTAATCATTACTGTTAAATAAAGAAATTAATTCGTATATGATATTAAAGTTTGAATTATAATGTACAGTGTGATTCCAGACTTACTAACATAAATTTATAAAATAGTAATTCAATAAAATTTTGAATTCAAGTCAACAAATGGGAAGATAGGGCCTTTGTACCCTGACCTGTTGCAAAAGGGTTAATAATTTTACAAGCAGTATCATTAATTTTTATTTCTTACATGACACAACATTAATAAAAAGCTATTTATTCTTATTAATTACATGATGCTTAAATATGATCTTTTGCTGCAAGGCAACTTTTTAATGTGGTAAAGCTGAAACCTGTATTTTTATACCCATGACACGGAACAGATAGTTCATTACGTAACCTTGCGCTTAGTGACAAACAAATTTAATTACTGAGATTACAGACTCAGTTTATGTAAAGTTATGGTTCTCCAAAAATGTCAAAAGTAGACCAACTAACATCTTTCTATAATTTAAAGTTAACAAAGTCTAGGAAATTATGTGCATTCCTCTCAAAAGGCATTTACTGTACTTTCTACTAATGTACGTAGTAAGTTTATTTGGGTGTGAAAAATCTGTTTTAAGCTTCAGTGTTTGTGTTTTAATCCTGTTGATTGGATGTGGCAAGCTTTAAGTACCCATTATTAGTCCTTTGTGCAGAAAAAACACAGTTTTTTTAAAGTATTTTTACTAAACATATATTTAACAGTCACAGCCCTCCACCACACTGACAAGTCGTGTGAAAGGTGTGACTCTGATGTTAAGATTTAAAAGTACATCTTTCTTATCTAAGGTTTTAAATTTCATTTGTCTGACCTCTAGAGCTTCCTAAATGAATATAGTTTCTTTCAGTAAAACTTTATCTGTTATTTCTCTACTTCTACAGGCTCAGCCCCTTTGTTAGATCTTTAACCATAACAATAAATGAAATAAATCTAAATTACCACCTTTTTTTTCTAAAACCTGCAGATTGTAACAGAAATTTAAAACTGTTTCCTAAACAGCTTCAAGCTTGTACCAGTTTCCATGTTTTTAATTTTGTTTGAACTGTTTTTGACTACTCTAAGTAAAGGAAAATACTGCATTATGTTAATATTCTTTCAATTTGTGTGTTTATCTCACTGATAACTTTTTAAAACTAATAAGACACTTGTTTTAGAGCAGGCAGAACAACTGTAAAGTGTGTTGGTCATTTCAATAATATAAAAGCTCCTAAGTTTATATTTTTAGCTACTATTACAACTAAGTAAAAAAAAACAAATTTATTCCTTAACCTGTGGGTCTGGTAATTTGTTTACTTCCAGTTTTTTTTATGATTTATGTAGTTGCTTTTAGTACTTAACTGAATTTTTATTTAATTAACAGTACAATGCCTTATAACTATTGTAATTTCACCGACCTTCTAAGCTTTAAGTGCATTAAAATATTTCTCATACTTTGTCAAGGTGGCTCCCAAAAAGTAACTTTGATTCTGTAAGCCAAATAATTCAATAGTTATCAGATTGAGCTAGCCTGTTACATGAAATAATACATTATTTCTACAGTGCCATGGATTTCATAAATATTCTTTGAAATTAATGTTCCAGGGAAGTCTGTAATTTTGATTTTTTTCTCACCAGACAGGTATTTTAACAGTTTTGTATAATATTTTTTGCTTTGTTTTTGAGAATATAAAAATGGTGAAATTTAGGCAACTAAATGTTCATCATTCAAGACATGTCAAAATTAATTCTTCTGAGCTGAAAATAAGGGATATTACTTTAGTGAAAGTGCATGATTTTAAGCTGATTTCAGCATTCTTTTTCTCTAATTCTCATGGTTTAAAAGAACTCACGATTACATAATGTTTTTGTTGATTCCAATAAATTATACAACATAATGCTCCTTGACTAAAATAACATGGGAATTAACATTTGAAGCTTTCAGTTGCTAAGCGGAACTTGTTGATTTCAATGCTTGTATGCAGTTAAAAAATGTTAATTTTAGCTTTGTTGAAAGACGAAGCAACTAAACAATAATTGAAAGTATTCACAGTAAGTGCTCACTGTTATTTATATTCTACAGAATATCTTGTACTGTGTAACGATTGTTGAATTAATTTTTGTAGTTTTCCAATAAAACCTTTTTTTTCTCTTACAAGTCATTTACTTAGCATTTGCATTTCATATCAGTCAAAAAAATTAGGTTGCAAAGTGAATTTTTATAGTTCAATAAAATTTAGTTTGTTGTGTTATAAATTGTGAAGTTTTTTCTATGTAGAATAGGTATAACATTTTACTTCACTTTCTTTCAGAATATGTATTTCCAGCACTAGACATCCTTCGCTTAGCAGTTAGGAATTACCCTGTGAATCAACGTGTTTCAGAAACAGCTGGAGTTCAAATGTGCAAACACTTGCTCAACTTTGTACAAGAAGATGAACCTGTTCCAAACCAATTCCTAGCCCTTCGTACCCTGTGTAACCTTTTTTGCCACAAGCCAGGAGAAAATATTATCCTACATGAGCGAGATCGTATATTGACTGAGGTTTTGAGCTATGTAAATAGTCAGACCAAAAATATCCAAATAGCACGTGCAACCCTTCTTCTTAATTATTCTGTTGCATTCCACAAACAACATGACCTACAGGCAAAATGCCAGTGTTTGTCTGGAGCAGCTGCTCTGCTACCGACCTTTCCTGATAATGAGGCACGGTTTCGACTTTTGGTAACTATAGGAACTCTTATTTGGGGAGACTCAGATGTTATTGAATTTGCTAAATCATTAGATTTACTTTCGCTTATAGAAAAATTTAGAAAAATCAAAGAACCAGAGAAGATAGAAAACTGTGCAGAAACTTTGATTGCAGTTTTAAAGTGAAAAATTACTTAACTTTTTTGGCATATTGTATTACATGTATGTCTCATTTAGCCTTTCATTGGTGTGATAGGTGTAAAAATACTTTTAATTTAATTTTTTGAACATTTTTTCATATTTGTTAACTAAACCAAAATATGTATCAAAGGGAATTATTTAACCCTTTCCAGAACAAACTTCCTAAATATTACCAGTTTTGATTAAAAAAAACCCAGCATAATCTGTGTTGTGGGACACTTGAAAAACAAGTTAAAATTTCAGTTTGTTAATCAGAGTACCCTTATATATATATGTATATAATCAGTTTTAACTCATTGAATATTCACTTCCCCTTTTTTTATTTTGCTAATAGTAATAGAATTTCATTTTTAAATTTAAAAAACTTCCAGATTTATTGGTGACATTTAAGACAGCAATGTTTTTGCAAACAGTATTATTGATCAAAATAAATTGGCATCTAATAAAGGAACTTCCTTTTCAAAAAAATTGTATTCTTATATTTTTTAAACAAATTATAATTTTATATATATACAAGAATTTGAATTATATTTTATTGCATTCTCTAAACCCAATAAGGCATACCTTATTTCTAGTTGTAATTCTAGTTGTTTGAAAACCAAGGAAATTTCATTATAACATAAAAACGTTTTGCAAGTGAACAGATGATTTAAAGACACTATAAAAAAAAGTATAGATCTGTAGTTTGTTCCTAAATTTTGTAAACTTTCTATTACATTCAGTTATTTTCCAAGAAACTATAAGTTACATCTTACATAACTGTATTCACTCTACATTTATATTAGTAGTTTATAATTTCTACCTAATGGTATTTAAACTTTGTTAATAGATGTTTCCCAAAGCACAGCCACACTAGATCTTCTGTTTGTGTACTGTGGGGGTTAGTAAAATGGTTTAAATGACAAGATGTACTAGAAAATCTAATAAAGAAATGAAAAAATCACCTGAGAAGCAAAACTTTGAGGAAGGACGATGTGTTTATATATTTGTTACCATGTTTTATTATGGGGAGAACAATTAAGAGCTGTAAAGTATGTTAGTCATAGGAAAGGGTCCTTAGATATGACGAAATAATGTTAAAATATTTTTTATGAAATGTTTTTTTTTAATAGAATCATTATATTTATTGAAGTTTGTTAAATTTCAAAACAGGTGTGCATTTGAAACCAGAAAAATACCCACCTGTGTATGAAGGGTTAAACCATTTAAATTGATGGCATTATTTAGTGGTCACAAGTAGTGAATCAAAATCATTGAAGCTAGCAAGTTTTAACATTACTGTCCTGAACCTTTCAGGTATTTAGATGGGGCACTAAATGCACAGACAGATACACTGTTTCATTCAATTTTAGTTATGCCAAAATTCAAGCTTTGAAAAGTTGCACAGTTGTGTCCAAGCATATAATTATCATGCACTTACTACTTTCATAGCAAGATATTTGTTTGTATAAAATAATGAACTAACATTTGGTCTTTAGTTTATTTTCTGTCAACTTTATTCTTAAGAAGGGTAAGGTTTAATCTTGCCAGTTTTAATGGAAACAAAAACAGCTAGCTTCTGGGATGGTCCTATTAGATATATATTAAGTAATCCAGTTAGAATAATTTATTATAGTGCCTCACTGAATTGTAAAATTAGCCTAATTAGTTAATGCATCTGTGCAGTAAGCAGTGCTGCAAAGCCAAATTCTCCTCAGTTACAATTCTTTTGCTGAAAAAGTTTCTCTTTTAACATGCAGCTCTTTTTCAAAATTTAAATCAGCTTTTATGCAATGCCAAGGATTAGGGTCTATCACACACACATAAAAGCAAAGTGTGTGTAAAAAATCAAAGGAGGAAAAGACATTAATAGTGAAGAATTCAGGACTGATAATTATAAATCAACTTATTGTGGGAAGTGTAAAAAAGTTATTACAGTGACTTTCCAATTTCAAATTCCTATTGGCCAAATTTGTGTGGAAAGGAGAATTTACTTTGACCATTGTGTTGATTTTTATTAGTGAAACACTTTTATGGTAAATGCATGTTGTGGATTATGATTGTACCATATTTGAATTAATGGTCAAAATTTATATATTTATGTGCCTTCAAGTTATTCTGTTTTCTCGTGTTATATCTGCATGTGACAAGCCATAAACAAGTGAGAAATTGTAATATTTTCATGTAAGGTACATATTGTAGTGTTAAGGTAACACTGAATTACAGATTGTGTAAATAAAGTGTATTTTGTTGCAGTTTACAGTACAGTAAATTAAACTTTGTTCAAACCTCTTAGAAAATATTTTGAAGGATGTGGGTATGATGCCAGCAGTGAATGTAGGTTAGTAAATAAGAAAGGTGAAAAACTAACTTCCAATTAAATTTTTGTACTGTTTATTAAAAATAGGTAATACAATATGGTGATTTAGGCTGACTATGGGGAGTGAGAAATAGAAAACACTGTATGCTAGACTGCTATGTATAACCATGCTTCTTTGGTGTTTTATCTCTTGCTGACATGAAACCAGAAAACATATTTAGAATTAAGGGAAACAGTAATACTAAGGTGCCTAAAAACTGTTTAGGTAGACAGCTAAAACTGAACTTGCATATTATGTTAAAAGGTTTATTAGAACCCTATTACCCTTTGACAGTTTTTATCATTGTTCATGTGCAAACAGTCAATATATATAATATTTTAAGTCTCAAGAAATATTCCTCTTACAAATCAGCAATAAGTGTGAAGGTTTATAACACTAAAAATCAGGTTTTGATACACATGGTGGGCAAAGCACAGATTGCCCATTGTGTAGCTTTATGCTTAATAACAAACAAGGAAAGCTCAATCCTACCTTTTCATGGTGTTGGAACCTTAGTCTAGTTTCAAGTACTTGAGAAATCTATGGATCAAATTTAAGTTGTAGCAGTAGTCTTGCACAGTTTTTCTATGGTAATGTATTTTGCAAATATAAGTCCATTCCTGATATAAAAATTAATTTCACTCTAGTTATATTCACACAAGTTAGTCATTATAATTTTCACAGAATGTTGATGTTTCTGCCAATCCACCTTCTGGTACACACTTAAACTATAAAATCAAAGAGCACTGCAACATCAGAAAACAATTAATGTGAAGAAATCTGATACAAACATACTTAACATACAAACTTGTACATTTTTTTAACATAAATATTACCAAACAAACTGATGCAAGATTAATTGCATTTAGACCAAAGAATAAAGTTGTAAAATACATGCAGTTAGTAACAGTACAAAAAAAGGTAGTTGTAAGTTAAATTTTAATTATAGATATGCATTCAAAACTGTGCAAGAACAATCTTAAAATCTCCAATGAAATATCAGAAGTATGATTTGTTTGAAACCTTTTGAGAAGACAGTAGTGAAACCTTTGTTATTGATAAACAGGCCAACTTATTTTACCCATTCTATAAAGTATGATTCTCATATGTTTAAGAAAAGTTTTTACTCTAATTTTTCAAAGATTCATTTATCCATTAGATCAAACTGGAAATTTTGTTTGTGCAATCTTATTATGTCAATTGAGTAAATATTTATTAGTTTCGTAAAGATCGTGGTATATTAATAATTTTTTTCCATATAGTAAATTAGTAATATTTTATAAAATTTCTTTTAAAAATATGAAATTTTGTAGTAGTTTTTCAGACCATCCACATTCAAATCATTAGAAAATTGTTTTTTAAAGATTAAATACAATGTATACATCTTTGTTTTTGAATTTTGCACAAACCTACACAGGGCTATTTGCACTAGCTGTCCCTAATTTAGCAGTGTAAGACTAGAGAGATGGCAGCTAGTCATCCCCATCCAACTCTTTGGCTACTCTTTCACCAATTAATAGTGGGATTCACCATCACATTATAATATCCCCATGACTGAAAGGGCAAGCATGTTTGGAGCATTGGGGATTCAAACCCGCAACCTTCAGATTGCGAGTCAAGCTCCCTAACCACCTGGCCATGCTGGGCCTGAAATACAATGTAACGTGCATTTATAATATTTACCAAAAACAAAATGTATCAAGCAATTCAACAGCTCTTTTTAATTCATTGTTCAAGATATAACATGAAATTCTACACTATACAAACCTATAAAAAATTTAAGATAATCAAGTGTAATGGATCTACTTACTAAGAAATTGAAGTTCACTTTGAGAATAATGTAATTAAGTTGATGCCATCTCAACCAAAAGCTGATTGTTGCATGTCAGATTTTGCACATTGTATTAAGATTAAACTGGCATGCCAATGATATTACTTTTCATAAAAACATGTTTCTTTTAATTCCTTTATAGAAACAGATTTTCAAATTTTGGTCTAAATGTTTCATTAAAGCAGTAATTACTGATGAAGAAAATTTTTTTCCTTAAGTTATATTTATCAATTTCGCAGCTCTGATATTTAAGCAAAATTTCAAAAATGTTTAGAAGTACTAAATATCACTTGTAAGGAACGGGTTATGAAAAAAAATATGCCATATAAGATTACTACTCCAAACTGTTTTACATCTATGTAACAAAATATATTAATTTCAATGAACTATTATAGTGATAGTTTTCTTGATACGTTGTGCAGTTTCTATTTCTTGCACCTCTTGTGATGTTAAGTATTATTTTTATTGCATTATTGCAAAGGCTAAGTCCATAACCAGAAAACTTGATAATGAAAGATTAACTATTTTTAAGTCTGTCCACTTACAAATATTTTCATTTAGTCAAAGTCTAAACTAATTACACTAGTTCATCAAATGACCTGCTTTTAAAAACAGAAAAGCTGAATTGAATTTATTGTACAACTTTATAATGGAAATATATTTACATCTTTATACTACATATCTTGGGGTAACTTCCACTTAAAAGAACCAAAGAACAAGCAGAGTTTCTCAGTAGGTATATGGTAAAAAAACACGTACAAATTTTTTCTACATTGCTTCTTTGAAGTTATTCAAACACACATATGTAGATACACATAAATTTTGTGTATGTAACTGTGTCTACATATACATATGTACATGGAGGGCTATTAAAGATGTAGCCCTTTATGGAAAAATGCAAACTCAAAACGTACAATTGTCTCCAGTTGTTATTTTGACAGCTTAAGAAATATGAAACTATTAGTTCATACACTTCCTAAATGAGACCTTGTAATTATTAATAAAATGTAAGTTAATTTCTTATTTTGTTTGCAAGATCAGTTTTGATGAATAATTGTCAGGTCACTTTTAGTAGATTTTGTTTTCTGATGCAAGGCCATGTTCTTAAAAGATCAGGGCAAATGAATCTATTTTATAACTCCTGTGTAAAAGTTTCATTATGCTAACTGGTAAAGGTGGACCTCATTTCCACCTTATGCTTAATGTGATAATAATGCATTATAGTACTCCTATCTTATCTTTTACATTAGCACTTGATAAAATTGTTTGGAAGTTCCATCATATAAGATAAAACCTCACATTAATTCAAAGGATAACATTTTATTATCAGCACAAACATAATTATAATAGATACATATATTCTATATATCCTTTTTACAGGCTGTTGAAATGGGAATACTAAATTCCTCTTACAAAAAATTAAGGAAATATGAAGTACACTTTTTCTTTTTGAAAGTGAAACATGCTAAAAATTACCAATTTTTTTTTAAATTCCTATTTGCTGTGGTTTGTAAGTGTCTTCTGTTTGTGCTGAATATTAAAAGCACATTGTGTAACAAAGAAAAATTGCACACTGGATGGCACCATGTAACAAATCCACTTAAATAGATAACTGAAAAACCTCAAGATGTAAGAGAACCTTACCCAAGGTAATTACATTCACTCAACAACACTTACTGTGAACATGACCATTCTTAACACATTTGGTGCCACAAGCATTATTAATTCCTACCCTAGTTCCAACCACAAACATTGTTTTTTATTATTTAACCCATGTCTCTAACTATACTATGTTCAGCTCATTGAAGTCACTTGTATTATGTAACACACTAGTATGTCAAGTCAATTGTGATCTACCAGTGAGACTTGTGGCATCAAATGTGTTAACTACACAGAATTGACTACTCTTGTTACAATGACAAAGTACTGTATGCTCAATGGAACAGCACTATTTAGATCTTGGGCCTTCTTTTCAGCAACTCAGTCTAATTACATAAACAGTCAATAATGTTTAATTTACTACTGTCCTCCATTATTTTAATGCTCATATGAAGTTGATTGAAATTGTATGAAAAATTGATACAGATTACCATTAATTCCAATATACTTACTAAAAACACATGCAAGAAAGACAGATAATTAATTTTTGCACATAGGAGAATAATTAAAATCAAAGAGGAATGGGCTCAAAAAGGTATTTGTTTAAATGATTCCACAATGATTACAACATTAAGCAACACTTGTTTAAATATATTGGTGCCAATGTCTTTGATTATTCACATTTTCCAATTAGTCTATCATGATTTAATTATTTTATTTTGTTTGAAGATGTACAATACTGAAAAAAAATTTTTTTGACAAGAACTGTTCTAATTTAAAAATGGATGGGATATATGATAGCTATCTACAATAAAGGGTTGGCTAAATAAATTTTAGCAAAATAATTAGTCACCCTATCTGCAGAAGTTTATTATTAAAATCATAAAAACCAAATGAAAGAACTGGACAAGATATACCGATTTTTCTTTATTTACTGTCGTGCTACTTAACCTAGGATAAGAACAGCAACAAATGTGTAATATAACACTTAAAACTTTATTAAATCTATTATTTTCAGGTAAGAAGCAAATACAGAAATACTGATTTAACTGTCTGTAGCACTACATTATTAGTATTTCTTGCTGTACAATAACCTTTATATCCTGATAAGGAAAGCAAAGTGTAACCAATAATCACTGTTCATGGTACCATTTACAAATACAAAACAAGAATTTTCCCTTAAAAATATTTGTTCACGTTTTACCTGTATGTGTGCAGGCAAAAATCAACAACTGTTTCAACTTACGTTTTGTTAAGTTAAATCCTCTTGCTCTGACTAGTTTTAGCGAGTAAGTAAAACTTCAATTTTTTTGAATTAATTTGTTCATTATTTTTACGTTATATTGATTGAAAGTTTTATTACGGAAAGGTACATCTGAAAAATAAAATTCTATTGATTCTTGTGATTTTTTCAATGTAGACATAGAAAATTTAATTTGAAAATAAAGTAGTTGAGAGACTGCTTTCAGGACATACATTTTTCATTTATATTTTACAGACCTATCATTTTTAAGGCCACTCCATATACATACTTAATAAACATTTGAATTAAGACTAAAGCTTTCAGTATTTAAGAATTTCTTCTTCATAAATATAAATGACATTGGAAAGTAATAGCAAGGCTCAGACATATTTACCTCAATATATATTTAACAGTTGCAGGACAATGTATAAATAAACATTATTAACTTTATCTTCAATTATGTGTATGTTCTCTTTATATGTACAAAAAAAAACATCTGATGAACAGTAATTTTTCTTTCACCCTTTGCCATACAAACACGCATTTGAAATAATTTTCGATCTGCACATGAAATTTACTAAACAAAATGAGTAACCTCTGCATCACAAAGTTGATGATAATAAAAGTTATAAAACTATTATGAATAGTGAACTTCCTAGTTGCATGTTTTACCATAATTAATATTGGAAATATTTATAAATGTATATCCATTATGCCAAGAAATGAAAGATTACATACAACTTCACAAATATAGTATGTTTTTTTGAAAACTTTTTAAGAAGAATAGTTGATACAAAAGAACAGTTATGTTAGAATGCTGTTTGGTCATAGTTTTGCTTAACACTGTTACCCATTTTCTTTACTGATTGGCATTTTCACAGGCATCAATCCAATCACTGTAAACATCAATTGGTTCAGATAAATCTGTGCAAAAGTCTAAGGTTAACAAAAATAACTAGAAATGAAAACTAGATAAAACTTCTATTAAAACACTGCATTCTTAGTGCAGTTTTATGTTGTGTTTAGTTCAGACCTTTCCATCTGAGGGGAAAGAATGAATTGAAATTGAAAAGAGATTCTGTCACCCAAAATAAACATTGATTTTCATGGAAAGAAATCTGGTGACAAGTTAAAATAGATTCGTTGTAGACTGAATCAATAGATATGACCCTTATAGCCTGAAAAGATTTCCAGCAGTCATAAGCAGTTATGGTACCTCTGGTAATGGTACTTTGTATAGACTTGCAGAGGTGAAAATATGGTGCATTGAAATTTATGTGGGCAACAAGTTATAATCAAAATACTACACTGCACATTCAGCCTAAAAGTAACACCATATACATTTGACATGCATCTTTTATAGTATCTGTTGAGATGCTATACAACTTATGTTAAGCAGTTTTAGTACCAAAGTTGATAATATTTTCAATCTTCTTAAGGAAAATGCTTTTCTTCAGCTTAAATAGGAAATTTATTACTGTTTTACTTGTATACAAACAATATTTGTTATTAACTACAGTTGTAAATAATAAGATGAATCTTAATAAAACTTTTATTATATAATGAGCAGGGCTCAAAATTAACAGCAAACTAAAAACTTGTGTACTGTAGCAGTCTTGCTAATAAAGCTTAATAAGCATTAGAAAACTTTGCTGTCACATACTTCTGAAGGAAGTTGTACAAATTCTTACTGTTGAGCATCAACCCATTCGTGATACATGCATTTTAATTATTAATACTTCAAGGTTCTGAGTAAAGGTTACTATAACTGTGAATAATAAAAACTTTCATGTACTAATACTATACTAGTTTTGCAAGACTCATTTCAGCTGCATGGTATACCCAGTTTAACTATCATGAAATGGAAGTAGTGAGACTGTTACTTCCACTAGTTTGATGCTGTATCTGGCATTAGCATGTGGAATGGTCAGCTATACTCACATCATGCAACTTCTGAAGTGCAGTGCTGCTGTTAGTGTGGTTAGAAATAACGTGCCCAATTTGTTGCTCGTCGAAAGTATGAATGAAAAATAAATCCTGTAAACTGAATATTCCTCATAATGTTTCTATGATTAACACATATGTTAAACCTATAGGCTTCAAATATTTCTCCAGTTTTCAGCATTTAAAACATTTGCAATTACAAAATACTTTTAGAATATGGTAGCCATCAACAGTGGGGGGGACTGTATTTTGCTGATCCAACTACCTGTATACAAAACTAGATTCCATCCAAACCAAGTTTTGTAAAAAAGGGAAAATAAATACCAGTTAGATATAATTAATATGAGTGTGATACTTGAAAAATGTCATTGAACATTTATACATATAAATAGGACAATTATAGATATTTATGAACATTTAGTATATGAAACAATTATGTAGCAGTCCCAAATTTATTTGTGTTCTTAAAAGTTAAAATTCAGGCCAGCAGTGTAGACCTAAAATATTAGAACTCTAACATATTATAAATGTCTTTTGTTTTTTAATAAATGCAGGAATATTCTTTAATGACCGAAACAGTTCTCACATGAAGAAATTATTTTATTTCCTCACATTTCAATTTCATTTACCATTATGTTTAGTCTTATCTGAATGTATATCTACTAGGAATATGTTTACACTTTCTTTTTTTTTCTTTTTTTTGAGTCCAATTATTTTTGGGCCACTTTGAAAATTCAAAAATGACTTTTACACTTTTAAACAAACTTTAGTACCAATGTGCAACAAGGGATGTAGCAGTAGACATTACCATATGACTCTTACAAGGTACAAAAACAAAGGATACAGTTTATCGACGTTTGGAAGTCTTCCATACAAACTCTGCATGTTATTTGTCCAGTATTCCTTTGTCTATCCCTACAAGCAGACAAAGGATTACTCAAGTTATTTTGTTAAAAAACTAACAGACTAATTAATTTCAATAATATAAAATTTGTTCAGGTAAGAGAAATCCTAAACAAAAATTAATAAATAATCAAATGTATATGTAATTAATCAATTAAGGAAGTGATGTGTTTTTCTTATTAACCAACCAGAGTTCCAATAAGAATGTTTGCCTTTAGAAGTATACATTAAATTTAAAGAACTAGTTTTATAACTTTCATTTTCAAAGTAGCTAGATGTATTGTTATATATGCACACACACAATTTCTTTTTACACCATACTGTATTCATAACATTAATTTTGATTATGCTTTCCTGTTTTGAAAAATCAAAAATTTACATAATACAGAAAGCAAAGCTATTCTTTATGTCAGATCTATAGACTATAATTATTCTTTCTAGGCTACAATCAACAAGAATAAAGTATAACAATCATGGGAAACATCTTTTGAGCTTTGAAAAAATGCTTATGGGAAAGGTATTGAAAAATTTTAGCAAAAAAATTTATTCTTGTGCTTTATATTGCTATTTAATACATGCAGTTAGTTGGGTAAAATCATATTAATGAAATTTTAATTTTGAGATATAATCTACTTCATGTATCTTTCTTTTTCTTTTACAAGGTTTTAAAGTACTTCTTTGTAGTTTTGGGCAAAACTTGTGCATGTCTAAAGGATTTTTAAACTTTTGTTAGAAGAATCCAGAAGCAGGATTCAAACAAATATTTAATGCAATTAATAATGATATTAAAGAAGTGTATTGTAGCATTAAATATATTGTAGCCCTGATTCGTTGTAGGCAATGTAGAATTCCTAAGGGGTAGAATGAATGGTTAATAATTCTTCACCAAAAATAAAGATTTTTCTATCAATACTAACTCCAGGAAATACCTTTTAAGACTTTCACCCACTGAATTCATAAGATGTAAGGATATGAACAGTTCACTCATTAAACTTGTGGAACAAAGAAGGGTACTAGATTAATGCATTAGTTATAGTTTACTTCTATGGACTTAATAAGTGAATTACGAGTGAAAGCCATGTCTCTCAAGGTTAACAATAGACCCAATAATAATGGAAGAAAATACACAAGGAGCATGTTAAAACACAGGAGAATTTACTAAAACACCTCCTAAAAGTTCACCAAACTAAAGGCCTAGAGATTTTAACACTACCTCACAAAGGCTACCAGTTAAAAAAAAACATCTTCATATAATTAAAATTAAATACAAGTTTCAAAAAATTTGACAAGTAGTAAAGACTAGCTGCTTCTTGTCATTAGTTAAACAACAACTAACATAAAATTTTCTTTATTAAAAGAAATTTAGAACTGGCTATATTAGATCCTATATTTATAGTCATTACCTAACACAAACTTAAATACCTAACTACAGGGCTAGTCTTGCAAGAGAGTCACTAGCAGCATAATTAATATATCACGAAATAACATTTTACATAACTTATGTGAAAAACAGAACTTAAAAGTAAATGTTTTTGAGTAAAGGGTGAAGATAATCTTTACATATATCTTTATTGTATACTTACAAAAAATAGAAATTCATTTAATAAATAGACTAAACTCAAATTGTTGGATTTTTT
The DNA here is from genome assembly GCF_004210375.1 of Tachypleus tridentatus. Classification (NCBI taxonomy): domain Eukaryota; kingdom Metazoa; phylum Arthropoda; class Merostomata; order Xiphosura; family Limulidae; genus Tachypleus; species Tachypleus tridentatus. The sequence goes on from NC_134826.1 coordinate 38,884,337, forward strand.
TTTAGTATATTAACTTGGTTAGTTTAATTTGAGCATCATAATCACATTACTTACTGTACAATTTTCTTATTAATCTATTTTTAGCCACAGCATAACAGTTCATAGAATAACTAATTTTTTTTTTTCAAGTACAAACCATTAGCTCCTAGATCTATCTATCAACTGATTTAAGATATAATTACAGTTGCTGCTTTTGAGGATTCCTTCTTGTTTTATTATAATTCTTTAAAAACATTAATATATTTATTTTAACTATACTGTCCTGCTACTTGAGAATTATTAATCATCAAAATGTCATAATGAATAATTTCATATGTTATATTTCTCTACAAAATCATACATTACCAGTGCTTAGATACTACTCACTAGATATTGTTAAAAATGATTATATAGTTTTACATATACTTCTTTTATGGGTTCCAATGGAATCTGTGGTTATCCATGAACCAAATAACGAGTCCTTAAGTACATTGTAAGTTCTATTCTTTATTTCTTTAAGAATTGTTCAAACTGTATATATATTTATCTTTCTATCATGAAAATTATTAGCCTACTGAAAAAAAACAACAAACTCTACAGTAAATTTCCTAAAAACAGTGATGAATAAATAAAAACTGTGCAGTCAATGCAATTCCTTGGATAATAGCTGTTTACAACTGTCTTTCATCATTCCATATGTTATTTTAGTAAGGAAAATTGTATCATGTTCGAATTTAAGCAAAGAAGACTGACAGCAATGCATTGTTGGGAAAAATATCTGGGCTTCACAGCAGTGCAATAAAGTGCTCGGGTTTGCTAAGCTGTTGCAGGGATGTTTTTTGTACTTGATTTCCTCTAGTGCAAGAAAAGGCCATTATGGAAGTGAGCACATTTTGACACTTTTAACTTCTATTGGAAGTGACAAAGGGGAGATATTTATCAAATCAATTTATTTGACATAGTACAATAAAATCATGCATGTATAAAATATGGACATGAAATATATTCATGTATGTGTAAACCAAACAAATATACACACATACATGTTCTCAACTATTTATACATTTTATAATTTATGTTCCTATTTTTAAAGGAAGTTTTTTTACCAACTTGACCATTTAGCACAGATGTAGACTGATGGAATATAAGAATTCCCTTCTTTTGTGAAATTTCCTCACAAAAAGGAAAAAATTTTGTTAAGTTTTTTAAGATTAATTATTAAGCACAAAAACTGATTAATCAATGCTAGTGTTACCATGAAATTTAAGCAATTGCAAAGAATAAACAATTTTCCTGTAATGCACCATAGAAAAGAAGTATCCTGATGTATATATTTTTTTCTACCATTCAGGATATAAAGAGCATGACTGACATTTGGCTATTTTATATACACAAACACACAGACCGTATGATTAGTATACTGATTTAGAACAACCTAAATCTGTGACCAAATTTCATAAGTTAAAGAAAAATAGTTGTTTTGGAAGGACAAGTACTTCTGAATACGTTCTGACAATAATAGGTTTAAATACAAATAACCACAACTCTACACTGACTGCACTAAATTTATTTACACAAATAAAAATCAAGTTAACTACAGATGTCTTCCCATTCTTTATTTATTCATTGTAGGTCAGAAATCAGGTGTATAAAAATATTATTGCAGGTCTATTTTGTATTTCCCATAAGCCGCTACCCACGAAACCTTTATTATTTCAAAGGAATGTGAAAAAATACTTGTAGTTAATTTTTATAAAAATTTCTAGGCCTAGTTATTTGCATTAGCTTGGCAGCCTTTGATATTTAAATTATAACTTATAGTGCCATATTTTTTGTATACAAGATATGTACCACTCAGTAAAATATGATTACTCACATTTTTACATCACAGGACTTTTCATGATTACAAAATGGACAAGTGAATTGTGTCTCCAAAGCCTCAATGGCTTTTCTTTTTGGAGGAGGTTTCCTTTTACTTTTTCTCCTCCCCATCTTGTGTACAGTTCAATACCAAATACCACTTAAAAGTTTCTTCACTGAAAAAAATAAAATTGAAACATGCATGAGCCTAATTTTGTAAACATATTTTATGTGTTGGTAGTCCAGCTAGAAGTAAATCAAAACAGCATCTTTTTGACAAGAACATAAATGCAATTCTAAAATGTTTAATTATGTGAATAGTATCTTTCTGTTATATGCAAATTTATACTTTTTATTGAAGACAGAGCTGTAAGTATTATTACATTAATAAGTATTTGACTTGTGCTTTAGTGGAAACCAACTGGAGGTTTAGTTATTTGTTTACAAATACAAATTTGGGTAGTAGTTATAACAAATAGTGTTGTAGTCATACATGTTTCAAAGGAACTACATACAGTGCTATCATAAAACAATGTCTTCTCTATGGAAATTGGGCATTTTATGATTTAATATAAATGTGTCTGGTCACTAAACTTAAGGCCAATAAATGAAAACTTGGTAGAGATGGCTTTAAATCTTAACAGTTCATGACACCTCAACTTAAAATCAGTGGTTATAAAGTGTTGAGTAGTCTGAACCATTTCTTTAAGAGCTGTTTTCAATATATCTTAAGTGTTTGGAGTAATTTAAAAGATGTAACCCATCAGCACTTTATACATTCTTAATGGAATAACAGTCCAATCAGCATAAAGGCAATCCAACCATTCACTACTATGTTTTTCAAATAATGTGTTAGTTGGTTTATTACAGTGGAAACAGGCATTTTTATTCATCAGGATGAAGCCACAAATTAATGCAGCAACACGTGGCAGAACACATAGTTATAGATTAGTCCCAATAATTTGTAGCATTAATACTTCACAAAATGCAAAAGTTGATGCATCAACCAATGTTTATTCTTGTCCATTACCAAACTTCCAACATCATCTTAAGTGTCATGTTTCATAACATTACGGACAACAATACACCATCTAGCCATTTAAGGCAGTCCCTGCATGCCCACACCTAAATAAAATATTTAAAACCCATTCTTTATTATTCAAAATATTATTCCTTTTTATAAGTTCTTGCTCCAGCCTATATTACATCTTATGGCAGCTCATATGTTAATCATCGTTAGAAAAATAAAACTGTCTTAACTAGAACCTTGTCTTTTCCAGCTTTTAAAAATTATGGTTCTCACACCCTATTATCATTAGAATACATCATTAAAGATCAGAGGCCTTTCTTTTATCAATCCCATAGATAATGTAAACTTCAATAAATTCACTTCTTAATTTTGTTTTTCAATTTCCACCCTTTCACTTATGTTTGGATCAGAAAGCACGGTTGTATTTTTCAGGCTTTGCTCATCTCTTTTATTTCATCTATCACATATACTTGATAAGTGCACAGACCGATTTTATCAGAACAATGAATATGACCTAACAGTTTTGTTTTCTTACTATATTGTTTGTTACAAGTTACAGATTTTACAATTACAGTAAGGAAGAATATTTTCTAAACTGGTACGATCTTACAATCATTGATGCAATCATTCTAAAGTACTCAAGTTTTTTTAAATACTAAACCCTTTTTTGCTGTACAATATATTCTCCCTTCCCGTCAAAGATGTAACTTTATTAAGAAAATAATGAATATGACTGTTGTAGGGTTAGATTGTCAAAGTTATCATGTCAAATAGATATTTGTACTTATAGTAGTAGTGGTATAATTACGTACAAGTAGGAGGTTAAATTAAAATGGACAACATTCTTCTGTTGTCGTGAATTAAGTTTTATTGTCTAGTAATTAGCTTTAATTTATTTAAAAAAGTTACCCAAGTCTCTTCAGTTTTCAAATTCAACTTTCATTTTCAAGACGCTACTTTCAAAAAATAACATCAACACCCTTGTATTCAAATAAGGGTAGGCTTAACTCAAACTTTGCTTAAGCCTTAAGCCAGGGTCAATAAATTATCAGACATAAAGTAATTTACTTAACATATAATCAGACTTGGTGGTATAAAATATACTGTTTTACCTTGAGAACGATAAAGTAAACCTTCGATTTCAGGTCTCTGTAAAGATTTAATAAATCATACAACCTAGCAATACAAATTTACGAGTTCTCGCGCCGTTTTCAATACACCAGAGGGAGCAGAGATCAAAGGGGAATCGTGTCATGTATTACATGTTATTTCAAAGTTCTGAAAGGCATAAAATTCGCACAGTTTAAGACACAAATTTCGAAACATAGGAATTCTGCGAATAAAAAGAAATACAACCGTAACCCTGACAGTTCACAGTGAAGGTCAAATGAAATAGCTAGTGGGACCTGCAGAGGTACGTTTTCAACTGCCACATGAAGAAAGTTTTCTTCATTCTTATTTATTCAAATAAAGTTGACATTATGTGTTTGTTGCAAGTAAGCACAAAGTTACACAATCTGTCCAACACTGTGGGAGAGGAGGCAATAAACTTGGCATACAAGAAAAAATTAATCTGCCTAGTATAAACTTCATGAAAACTGTTTTATTCGTTAAATGATTAAACAACAGTACAATATATTTTTACAGTTCTCTTTATAAAACTGTATGAAAGAAACAAAATTAAAGGCAATGTTGCCTTCAATAAATTTCAGAAAACTTCGAACTTCCCCTATTTCACATGTCACTATTCTTCTACTGCTAAAAGTGATCCAGATAAAATTTGAAAGCTTTTTTAATATTTTGTATCACTAGCAGTTATTGTGACTGAAACGTGTGTCTTGTAGCTATTTAGACATATTGTAAGCATATGAAAATGTAGATCAGTAGCTGACAATCATTTTTCACACTGGATTGGTTATTGTTTATTCGGAAATAAACACAAAGCAACACAATGGGCTATCTGCGCTCTGCTTACCACGAGTATCGAAACCCGGTTTATAGCAGTGCGAGTCTGTAGACATTCCGCCGTGAAAGAAACAAGTTGGACACAATGTAAAATACAAGTGAACAATATTTATAGATCAACAGAACACAGACATAGCGTGTACGCTAGCTTTACGGATACCGAAAGGTCCTTCTAATGGACTATGCCTCTCAAGTGGCGTAGTGGTATGTCTTTGGATTTCTAACACTATAATCCGGACTTTGATACTCTTGGTGGACAGAGCACAGATAACATACTGTGTTGCTTTGTGCTTACCTTCAAACAAACAAACTAACCAGATAATGGAATATTTATCTTTAAGTGATCAGACCAAAATTACGAAAAACATAATATAGACGTTATATGGTGGCCTGGCATGGCCAAGCGCGTAAGGCGTGCGACTCGTAATCCGAGGGTCGCGGGTTCGCGCCCGAGTCGCGCTAAACATGCTCGCCTTCCCAGCCGTGGAGGCGTATAATGTGACAGTCCATCCCACTATTCGTTGGTAAAAAAGTAGCCCAAGAGTTGGCGGTGGGTGGTGACGACTACCTGCCTTCCCTCTAGTCTTACACTGCTAAATTAGGGACGGCTAGCACAGATAGCCCTCGAGTATCTTCGTGCGAAATTCCAAAACAAACAGAAGTTATATGGAAATACAAAATAAAATGTTAATACACAGTACCACGTCACAATAAAAACCTTTAACAATAATCAAAATAAAACAAAACTATATAATATCACCAGTACAAGAACACGTATTAGAACAACCATTTACAAAATATACACAATCATTAATATAAAGTATCTTTAAAAAATATAGCAAACACACATATTAAGTGCTTTTCATAAAACGAAATATGAAATTCACTATGAATATTGATGAAAATAGTATGCCACCCCCTGTGGCACAGCGGTATGTTTGCGCACTTACAACTCTAGAAACCAGGTTTCGATACACGTGGTGGGCAGAACATAAATTGTCCATTGTTATGGGCCTGGCATGGCCGAGCGCGTAAGGCGTGCGACTCGTAATCCGAGGGTCGCGAGTTCGCGCCCGCGTCGCGCTAAACATGCTCGCCCTCCCAGCCGTGGGGGTGTATAATGTCACGGTCAATCCCACTATTCGTTGGTAAAAGAGTAGCCCAAGAGTTGGCGGTGGGTGGTGATGACTAGTTGCCTTCCCTCTAGTCTTACACTGCTAAATTAGGGACGGCTAGCACAGATAGCCCTCGAGTAGCTTTGTGCGAAATTCCAAAACAAACAAACAAACAAACAAACTATAGTATAACTATGTGCTTAACTATAAAGAAACGAAAAAAAGATATGCTCAAACTAGCAAAGACCTGCAAAACATATAGGGACAGATCAATATATTTATTGCAACAGTACTTTAACTACAAAATTTCTTGAATTATATAATACAAAATAATTCTAATCTATAAGTCCATTTGTTAGAAGCCTAATATTAGTTAAGCCTTTATTATATGCGCCTCATACTGAGTATAGTCGATAAAGAGATAAATTAACGCTGTAAATGATGTACGTTTTTCACTTTTGATTAGTTCGGGCTGTACTTCAGTGTACTTAAAACTCTTAATAACTAGGCCTGGCATGGTCAGGTGAATTAAGGCGTTCGACTTTTAATCTGAAAATCGTAGGTTCGAATCCCCCTCGCACCAAACATGCTCACTTTTTCAGCTGTGGGGGCGTTATAAAGTGATGGTCAATCCCACTATTCGTTGGAAAAAGAGTAGCCCAAGAGTTGGCGGTGGGTGATGATGACTAACTGCCTTCCCTATAGTCTTACACTGATAAATTAGGGACAGCTAGCGCAGATAGCTCTCGTGTAGCTTTGTGCGAAATTCCAAAACAAACAAATTCAATAAATAAACTGATAATTTATTCTGCGACCTAATATTAGCCCTTTTAAAAATCAGGATACGCTTTTAACATGCTGTTGTACAAAATGTCTATTAAAGTATATTTGCATCTGCCTTTTGTTTATATTTGTTGAAGTAAAGAGGTATGCGGCCTGCCTTTTCAAGAGGAAGAAAACTGATTATTGTAATATATTGATCTCACTAGACAATTCAAATATTTGTTTATATTTACCCTGATGAACACGACAAAAAATAAATAAGATTATTTTTCGAGACATATTTATACGATAAAACTTTATATGCCATCTAAGAAATAAATTCAATCATCAAATTGAGGCACACTTCATCTTTCGTTTCACGATGAAAGTACATAGAACATTAAAGTATGACTGTATTAGAATTGTTCAATTGTCTTAAAGTCTGTAGCTCTCCATTCTTAAATTTTTGTGCTTTTTAAAACTTTTTTATTGCAACCAACTTCACAGTATTCACAAGTTGAGTTTGGTAAACTATATAACAGAACCATTTTCAACAACTTTAATGTCAATGAAATACATGTATTGTTGTCATATCACTAGCCAAGAGCTGTCAAAACTGTTGTCATATGTTTATATGCATATAAATTTCTCAACAAGTGGGTTTCTCGACATCACTGATTGTTGTCATATGTTATCCACTTTTTTTACCTTCCGTGACGGCAGTGTCCTGCAAAATAAACATATTGAATAATATTCTTGTTTACAGGCTTAAACAAAGCTATATTTCTGCTAAACGGTCACTAACATATTTTTGATAGTACAGGTTACTCGTCGACGTCATTGAACAGTGTATATGTTTCCATGGCAATTAGAATGTACTTAAGCACACAAAAGAATGGCATGGCACCAGATGTCCTAAAAGACAAGAATTTGCTCTTGAATAGTAAAAATTCAAATTAAATGTAAACTCAGATAAATTGCAATTGATCAGGATATTAGCTGATGTCTAGATTGAAGCAAAGTTGTAACTGTTCAATTACTTTGTTTATTTTTTTAATTTTGTGCGAAGCTACACGAGGGCTATTTGCGCTAGCCGTCCTTAATTTAGCAGTGCAAGGCTAGAGGAAATACAGCTGGTCATCACTACTCACCGCCGACTCTTGGGTTACTCTTTTACCAACGAATAGTGGGATTGACCGTGACTGTATAACACCCCCCACGTCTGAAAGAGCGAGCATGTTTGGTGTGACGAGGATTCGGATCAGCGGTTCTAACCACCTGGTTATGCTTGGCCAATGAGATGGAAGTCATGGAAATTTTTCATCATAGAAAAAAGTCTAATATACAAAAGAGGACTTTAGCTAGAAATGACAATCCTCACAGATAATAATTTACCTTCAAAGTTAAGACTAAAACAAAGTTAAAGTAACAGTTCCCGTCACCTCCTTAGTAGTTTCAGTATGCAAAATATATTGTTTGTGAGAATATATAGCAAACCATAATCAGTGATGTCGAGAAAACCCACTTGTAGAGAAATATATATGCAAAAACGGCTCGTTTGGGTTGAGAAAATATTTTACATAGAAGATTTCGGTCTGCGCCGGTGACGGTAGAAACGATAGTTTATTGTAACAAGGTAAAAAACTACGTCTGTAACAAGAAAAATAAGAAATAAAAATCGAACGTTATTTTTGAATATATAGGACAGTACCCTTAATATGAACAAAAAAAAACTGAAATGTTATCTCGCATCCCCGGTTGGGAACCACTGTTTTAAACGAATATGAAGAAAGTCTTGTAAGTGGATAATTAAAATACAAATGACTTATTATTGGATTATGTAGGTATTTAACCAGTTGTATGGTTTGATCGGATAAATATGTCTGATTATGTTAAAATGAAAGCATGAGGCAAAATTAAAGACATAAGATCAGTTTATATTAGTGTTCACGACTGATTTGTTTGGAAACGTGAATATCTTTGTTTGTTTCTCCATGAAAAAATTTAATAGGTTAAGACTGAGGCTTAATATAAAATGGAGGATTGTATTACACTGACTAGTCACTTCATTAAAATTATCGTCTAGTACTTAGTTGAACAACATTTAACTGTTATAGCATGTTGTAGACTGAAATATAACAAAGTGTGATTCGAATGGTTGTGAGTTATTGAATTGTAGGATATGGTTTGAAAGGGTTCGGAGATGTTACCGGAATATTATGGCAGTGAGTGGGACATCAAGTTCATACCAGAGATGGTTTATTAGATTGACCACGTAGACTCATCTAGTCAACAAAGATGAATAACGTCTGTCATGCTCTTAAACCAACTTTTTAAAATATGAATGCAGTGATTCGTCATATTATTTTCTCGAGTAGCTCTTGTTTATAATTTTAAAAATACAACAGCGTGGGGTGTACGTGGTTGCCAAAACCATTAAGGTACTTTTTGAATACTACGGGCTTATATAAAAGTTTAAACGTCTCTGTTCATTTTTATGTGAGAATTTTACACACCATTACATTACCTTTAATCAAATTTTACTGTCCCAGCAATAAAATCAGGGCCAAATGGTTCATATGGTTTTCACAATGTTTAAAACCCACTACTAGCAGTGCAAAGATTGGAAGGTTATACCATACGTGTCCAATTACTCATTGTCAACAGTTGGATCCTAACCACCACCAAAGTTGTGCTTTTCTGTTTTGAACGTAAGGTAAAGGGTTTTGACTAGTTTTTGGCTAGCACAATATACTTTTGCAATGTTTTTCTCATGGTACAATCGAAAATTGACCACTGTGCAAAGAATCAAAATTAGTTGGTACAGAGTCTGAAGTTCCTCTTGCGCTTTACAATCTTTATAATTACTTTTTACATAGTTCGTAGTTACAACTCCTACTTGTGGGAGTTATAATATTACTTTGTCATTTTTAACATACTCCAATGATAGATGTTTTCAACAATCGATCAAAGAATCAATCTTTTATAATGACACTTCCTGATGGCTGGGCAAGTGATTCTAACAAACTGGTCTATCAGTATGTTAATTAAAACACATCTGTGCTGTTTGATGGCATTTTGGTTCACAATAGGGTAAGTTTTAATGAGTACTTGTTTACTATTTATAATTTATTTTGAAGGTACATTGAGTCTATTGAACGTGTTCTGGTCTCAGAGTTTGGAGTTTTACGTAACCTAATTAACATATATTGAGTGTTGCATGCATTTTATTTAAATTCCTAAAAAAACAATATGCAAGTTTGACTCTAGTAATCAAATTATACAATTACTTAACTGTTTAGAGGAGAGAACGCTATCCATCAGGAAATAGCCTGAGCATTGTATGTCCAAGAAGCTTTGCACAGTTGGAATATGTGATCCATATTATGTTAATCATAGTTAGCAGTGCTGTAGAGTGTGAACCAAACCTCCCTTTTTTAAACGGTTATTATATAATGTTTAGAATTTTCAGCAATAAAAGTTATAGTTGCACAATAAAATTTGACCAGAAAAAAAATTCAAGTAATTTTTAGCACGTAATTAGAAAAGTGGACTCTCGATGATAATTAACATTAATTAATATTTGTTGTATTTTAATGAAGTTACATCTTTAGCTTTCCAAAAGTGTTGAAAGTTGAAAATATGCTATTTGAATTTACAGTTTAGGATAGAGATTAGAAACTATGTTTTGAGGGTTAACTGAAAGGAAGATGGATTATCTGTTTGTTGTTAAAGACCAGTCGAGATGAGAAACAAACAAACTTGAAATAATGCTTTCGATTGTGGAAAACAGAGTAATTACGTAAAAAAAGCTATATTTTGCGTATTTATGTAATATTGTGGAGAAAAGAAGGGCTAAAAGTTTAATCAGGGCAATTACATTATAGCGTAGAAAAGAATAGGAAATTGTGAAAAGAAATATACAGCATAAAGAAAACAGAGGGTAAGGTGGGTAGACAAGAAGATAATGTGGATCTCAAGTGAATGTATACATGTTCCGGGGGGTAGACAAGAAGGTAATGTGGATCTCAAGTGAATGTATACATGTTCTGGGGGTAGACAAGAAGGTAATGTGGATCTCAGGTAGATGTATACATGTTCTGGGGGGTAGACAAGAAGGTAATGTGGATCTCAGGTAGATGTATACATGTTCTGGGGGGTAGACAAGAAGGTAATGTGGATCTCAGGTGGATGTATACAAGTTCTCTTAATTTTAAAGTTAATATCATGTA